>NC_063335.1:109229884-109259495 GCF_021869965.1 Rhincodon typus | reverse complement strand
TCACCGCCCACTGCCCACTCACCGGCCCCGCTCTCACCGCCCACTGCACCCTCACCGGCCCCGCTCTCACCACTCACTGCCCACTCACCGGCCCTGCTGTTGTCTCTGACTACTGCTGCCTCACCCACCCGATCTTGTCACTGCTGCCTCACTGTCCTGTTCTCACTGCCGACATTGCTCGAGAGGAGAAAAGAAAGAGAAGAAGAAAAAAAAAAGGAATAGGTGAGCAGAGTGGAGCTCCAAATAGAGCGACTTAGCCTGCCGCCATGTCTGATGATGTTGAGAATGGACATATTTCTGGAGCTTCCATTTCCTGTTCGTTGTTTAATTCACAACTGGATGTGGCAGGGCTGCAAAGGTTAAATCTGTTGGTTGTGGGATTGTTTAGCCCAGTCTATTGCATATTACTTCCATTGTTTGGCATGCAAATAGTCCTGTGCTTTAGCTTCACCAGGTTGACACCTCATTTTTAGAAATGCCTGCAGCTGCTCCTGGCATGCTTTCTTGCACTCTTCATTGAACCAGAGTTGGTCCACTGGCTTGATGGCAATGGTAGAGCAGGGGAAATGCCAGGCCATGAAGAGACAGATTGTGCTATAAACTATGATTGTGTTGCTGCTGATGGCCCACAGAGCATCATGGATGCCTGGTCTTGAATTGCTAGATATGTTTGAAGTCTGTCTCATTTTGCGCAGTGATAGTGCCAAACACCATGATATAAAATATTATCAACGTGAAGACCGGACTTCATTTCTACAGGACCATGCAGTGGCCATCATATTGATATTATCATGGACTGTTGCATCTGCAGTAGGTAACTTTGTGAGGACAATGTCAATTAGATCACTCCCTTTTATAGTTAAACTCATCACTTGCCATAGATCCAGTCGAGCAGTTATGTACTTTAGGGCTTGGTCATCTCAGGCATTCATGATGCTACTGAGCCACTTGTGGTGATGGACACTGAAGTTGCCCACACAGTGTACTTTCTGTGTCCTAATCCTTAGTATTTCCTCCAAGGGGTGTTCAATATTGGGGAGCACTGATTCATCAGCTGAGGAGGGTGCAGTTAGTTGGAAGTTTTCTTGCTGGTATTTGATTGACCTCGGGGTTTGTCCAGTGGTGGGACAGCATGTACTCAGGAATGGTGATGATATTGTCTGGTTCATTTTCTGTAGGGTATGATTCCATGATAATAACTATGGCAGGTTGTTGTCAGGCTAGTCAGTAGGACAGCTTTCCCAGTTTTGGCCCAAGCATCCAGAAATTGGCAAGGAGGACTTTTCAGGGTTGACAGGGCTATGTTTCCTGTCATGGTTTCTGATGCCTATATCAATGCAAGTGGTCTGCCTATTTCCAAACTTTTCTTTAGGCACCTAAAGTAGGTAAGGATAGTCTTAACAACTACAAGCCAATTAGCAAATGCACTATGTATGGTTCCCAGGAGCAATGCATTGGTTGTATAAATTATTTTAAAATCAATAACAAGAACATAGTTTCTAACAATTAAGTAAAATCCTGAATTCAAACCACTATAATTGATACTGGGAAGAAAAAAGTACTATTCAATTGCAAAGGAAAATTCTATTCTTTTTAGTGTATCTTATGTTTGTAAACAAACAAGAAACTGCATCAAATGTATATTCCATTGTTACATGCACTTAAATTTTTAATCCTTCCTTAATCAATAACCATATGCTGAGCCAAAGCCCAAACTATCTTTGGAGCCTAGCCAAGCATTCATATTGACTACAGTTGTCTAAAAATAGCTTCCAGCTACATTACCTGAAAATTTCCATTTCAGGCTAACCAATGGAAGGGAGCAAACATAGACATTGTCTTTCATTTCCAAATGCAGGGATTTTTGTTTAACAGCCAGACTTGTCAGACAATTCAAAACACAAAATCTAACAGCAGAGACTGATGGGGCACTTTAAAAGGAATCATTATCAACATTAATTAATATAATGCAAGAATTAAACAAAAATGCTGTCTTATATTTCCAATTATCTGGGAATTAATTAAGACGATGAATTAATATTCATTATTATTACTTAAAATAAATGATTATGGTCACAGCAAATGACTGTGAGTAATTGTTTTAAATTAGTTTGAGGCTGATTTGGAAAAATCAACTCGTTTTGGTGCCAGAAATAAATTGAGTGCACTGTGCGAGAATAAAAAACAGACATTGAGTGGCACAGCAATGAAAGCACAGCTGTAGCCCATAATGGATTGGGATGTTAATAATGCCATAGAGCTCCTTGAGAAGGTAGCACCTCTGCCTCTAGGACAGAAGGTCCAGGTTCATGTCCTAGTTGCTCCAGAAGTGTGTCATAACATGTCTGAACAGTTTGATTAAAATAACTAAACAGAAGTGTATACTGATTTTCAGTTGTTACCTAAAATATACTGGCAGTGAAGAGAGGGTCAATTACATCCATCTGTGGACATGAGATGTAGGATTCAATTCATTTAACAGCTGGGCACTTGCTGAAGAGAGCAACAAGATTCTTGAAAGATTCAGCGCCCATTTCCAGCCAACAGTCTAGTCATCGGATCTACCAGTGTGAATTTAAATGCCTCAGTTAGGAATTGAGAGAACCTATTGACAACTTTGTAACAAGACTGAAAAATACACACAGAAAATGCAAGTTTAAAGACAGAGATGAAAAGTTGATGGACCAATTAATTTGTGGTTCTGCACACACCCTGAAGTGCAAAAAATGCTAACTGGAAAAGACAAGCACAGAATATCACGGCTACAGACACTGCCAGAACACTCAGAGCAAGGAACAGGCAGATAAAGGCACTGACAATTCAAATGAATAATGTTCAGAAAGGCAGCAGTATTGATGCAGTAAAACAGCAATAAAAGAATGTACTCCAAACAGAGGGAAAGGTGTTTACAAGTATGGAGGACTACATGAATACATATATATAGAAAGAAATGTGCTGCATATGGATTGAACTTCAGAGCTTGTGGAAAGACCAGTCACTGGGAAATGATGTACAAAACAAAGCAAGAAGACAGTAAATGAATCACCAGAATAAGAGCAACAGAGCAAGGGGATAGAAAAGTGTCTATTGATGCCAATGATTTTGAGGACACATAACAACTGGACAACTGCATGAAATGTCTGTATGTGACATTTCCTAGAGAAAAGAAATTCTCACAACCATTCAGATCAGGAAGAGGTTGGGAAATAAGTCCACATTCATAAATCTAAATGTGAAGGCTGAAATCAGACCAACACTAACATCATCTTGTTCAGATCAGACTAGACCAAAATATCTTTCCTGAAAACCTGGTAGAAAATAGCTATGCAAGGAAACAAACAAGTTGTGCTAATAGCATACTGGAGACCTGAGATTCAACAACTGAGAACAACCTAAATCAGAGAGATCTTCTACATTATTGTATTATCTGTAAACAGCTAGGAACTAATTAGCTATGACCTAATCTCATGCATAAATGTTCCATGGGCCACATTCACAGATGCTCTTGACAGTCATATGATGTGTAATGGGGTCAGCATAAGCCATTTCTTTCGTACGAGGCAACATTGCAAGAATTAGGCTAAAACAGCTCTCGTCTTTGCAAGCTTAAAGAGTAATTATTTCAAATATCTGGGAACCAAAAGACAACTAGAGCCTATAGTTTTTTTTTATCCAATGGCGATGGTAGTATAATGCATGATAACACTTAGAAAATGTGAGTCAATGTTGATCTCAATTTACAGGACAGATGGCTTTGATGAACCATTTAGTTAAAACACATCCACATCCACATTACAGCACAACACCTAATCATGTCATTTGAAGATGTGTAAACATTTTATCTACTTAGCTTTTAGAATGTTCCTGACTTCCCAACAGGCTTTCCATTGAGGTTATGGACTCTCCAAGGAAGTATTTCTTTTAGGGATTTCAAAGTCCGCATTAGTGCATAAAAATGGTGTGCAGGAAGAAATCCAATGTTCCTGTGGTGTTCGCAATGGGGAACTTGATGTTCTCAGAGATGCATGTACATTTTCACATAACATCTTCCCAACCTGTGAGAAGGCCACATGAGAACAGTGTGGATCAGGAAGGCAGCAAAAACAAATATGTCTTTCAGCACAACATTGGCCCCCAGTTGCTGATGAATGGAAGCCACACGAATGGTGAATGTGAGAATTGAAATCATCACTATGGATCTGAGACATATTAATTTTTTGGTCATAGCATTTTGATTCTTAAGCAAGTATTTTATGTTTATTCTTTACTCCAAAAGTGAGTGAGTTTCAGTACAGTGCAGAGGGGGAGCTACATTGCTAGTCATGTTCTCATTTGACTTGGATGTTAAACTATTATTTCTTTTTCTCAGTGTCTACTGCAGGGAGTAACAATCCCATGGCACCCGGTTGGAGAAAAGAAGAGTGAATTGACTTAAAATTCATCCCTTAAACAACACAGTCAGAAGTAGGTTAACCAGTCAGTTGTCTCAATAATATTTGCATGCCTTTTTTTACTTGCATGGCTTCTGTATCTATAGTTATAGACAGTGAGTATTTGTTAAATGAAATGCTATAGGACAGTTCAGAGAAATGCACTCAAATGCTTTAATTCCATTGTTTCAGGTCTCGAGTTTACTTACTTCAGGTGTCAGGTGTCTCCTGAGTTAAATGATGATTGAACTGCACTGCCTTCTAGAATTCCAATTTAAAGTAATTATCTTCACAAATTAGACCTGAACTGACAGAAACGCATAATTGAAGATACAATACTGTTGAATCGGCAGAGCATGTAATTTAATCCTTGAAACACTTAAATCAAATGATATGGATCCATAGCACTGTTCTAATAACACCTATTATTGGAATGTTAAAACCATCACTTTACAATATCCAATATATAAATCGGCTTAGATTCCTTGCTTGAAGCATGAGATCAGAAGAATTGTGAAACATAATTAACTGCACTTTTAAATCAATTAGGGAGCAAATTTAATCTCTTCAGTACCACAGGAGACAGTTCCATGGAAATTGATTCCTCTGTGGTGGGGGTGCACTGCACTGGCAGCTGCACCTGGCTGTGCCTATATGGTGTGCCATCTTGAGAAGGTTGTTTGTTCATGCATCACCTGTGTGAGGGCTGGTAGACACAGGACCTCATATCATAAAATCCAACTGGCTGAGGTGGTGCCCACTACCCAAGTTTGGAATGGACTGGTGCATTGTACATATCTGCACATCATTCAAGAACTTCACACATAGCTGCAAGAGGGGCCCAGCACTAATGTTATTGTAAGAACCAAGCTTCTGACTTGCAGATAACTTGCAGTACTTTCCAAGGACTTCAGCTTTTGCAACATGTCTGGAAGCACTGTGGTGGTGTTGTCGTAACTATGGGTAAGGAACAGAGTGTTGCCTTATCTTCATAGGAAGGGCAGGGGACTTGGTGACTCTTCCACACAAAGTACAGAGAATGCTCCCAGGAGCAAAAAATAAGGCTGACATGGAAATTTAATTGCGAGGGAGGTGAAAAGTCAACTTCCTGACATCGGTATTAAAGGTGAGAATTTATCTTCTGATATGTCCTTGAATCAAGAACACTTGCTGCAAGATACACTGAGTATTGAAGTATAATGTGAGAAATGTGAAATTATCCATTTTGGCAGGAAGAATAAAAAATAAGCATGTTATCTTGATGGTGAGAACTCTTAGATGTAGGGGAATCTAGGTACAGTAAGTAATTTGGAGAATTAATAGAAAGTCTTGAAACATAGAAAATAGGAGCAGGAGTAGACTATTCAGCCCTCTGAGGCTGCTCTGTTATTTAATCTGATTATGCCTGACCAATCTGATATCTTTATTGTGACGGAAATTGAATACAAAAGTTGGGTGGTTATTTTTTAGCTATGCAGGTCTCTTGTGAGACCACATCTGGAGTACTGTGCACAGTATTGGTCAACTTATTTTAAGAAGTGTGCAAATACATTGGAGGCAGTTCAGAGAAGGTTTACTAGATTAATATTGGAAATGGCTGATTATCCTACAGGGAAAGATTGGACATGGTAGACATGTATCTGCTGGAGTTTAGAGGTAACTTGATTGAAATATTACATTGAAGGGTTATTTTTCATTCCTCCTGCCAAAATGGATAATTTCACATTTCTCACATTATACTTCAATACACAGCGTACTTTGCAGCAAGTGTTCTTGATTCGGGGACATATCAGAAGATAAATTTTCACCTTTATTACCAATGACAGGATAAATGTGAAGACGATGTTTCGTTTTATGAGAGAATCCAGAACTAGTGGTAAGTGTTTAACAATCAAGGGTCACCATAGACAAGGCAAAACGTTTTCTCTCAGAGGATCTTGCGGTTTTGAAATTCTCTCCCTGAAAAGATAGTGGAAGCAGAATTATAGAATCATATAGTGTAGAAGAGGCCCTTTGGCCCATTGAGTTTGCACCAGCAAAAACTGCTCTAAATCCACGCTAGTCCCACTTTCCACACTTGACCCATTACTTGAATGTTATGACATTTCAAATGCTCATCCAAGTACTTTTTAAAGGTTGTGAAGTTTCGCACCTCAACTACCCTCCCAGGCAGTGCATTCCAGACCCCCATCATCCTCTGGGTGAAAATCTTTATTTCAAATTCCCTCTAAACTTCCAGTCTTTCACCTTAAAATTATGTCCCCTTGTTATTGAACCTAATCTAAAGAAAAAAAAGCTGCTTTCTATCCACTGTCTCCATGCCCCTCATAATCTTATATACATCAATCAACACATCTCAGCCTTCTTTCTTTTTATTCATTCACAGGATATAGGCATCATTGGCTAGGCCAGCATTTATTGCCCAGCCCTAATGGCTCAGAAGAGTCAATCACATTGCTATGGGTGTGGAATCACATGTAAGCCAGACGAGGTTAGGATAGTAATTTCCTTCCCTAAAGGACCAGAGGGATTTTCCCAACAATGGCAATGGATTTGTGGTCATCATTAAACTCTTAATTCCAGATTGTTAAATTAAATTCGAATTCCATCATAAGCCACGGCAGGATTTGAGCCCGGGTCTCAGGATGAACAGTCCAATGATAATACCACTAGGCCATCAACTACTTTGATGCTCTAAAGAAAACAACCCAAGTTTATCCAGGCTCTCTTCACAGCTGAAATAATCCACCCCAGGAAATATAGTTTGAATCTCTTCTGCATCCCCTCCAGTGCAATCACATCTTTGCTCTAGTGCAGTGATCAGAACCTGCACACAATGCTTCAGCTGTTGCCTAACCAAAGACCCACACAGCCCTAACATAACCTCCCTGCTCTTATAACGTATGCCACGATTGATAAAAACAGGTGGCCTGTATGCCTTCTTAACTACCATGTTAACTTGTCCTGCTACCATCAGGGATCTATGGGCAAGCCCCCATGATCCCTCTGTTCCCCTGAGCTTCCTAGTGTCCTGCCACTTAGTGAGTACTTCCTTGTCTTGTTACTTCTTCCAAAGTGGATCAACTCACACATTTCAGGGTTAAATTCCATTTGCTTCTGATCTGTCCTTGAGGCAGGCATAGATAGATTCTTGTCAAGCAAGTGGTTGAAGGATTATCAGGGAATGTGGATTTGAGGTTACTAACAGATCAACCATAATGTTATTGAATTGTAGAGCAGGTTCGAGGGGCTGAATGGACTGCTCCTGCTTGTGAATTGTATGTTGGTCTGCCAGAATAGCTCATGGTAAGTGTATGTGTGATAAGTTTTTAACCTGGGAAGGCTGTTGCTTTGCAACTATACGCATGATACTGGCTGATGAACAGGCGCTCCTGTTGTTCTAACTCCTTCATTGGTGCATTGCATTGGTGCATTGCAGGTTGACACTCAACTGTTTGACCAGGTAATGAATGTATGTTTCGTGACCATTGAAACCCGCATGTTCAATATTCACTCCCTCTATCACTGACTTTCAGTACCAGCAGTGTGCACCACCCACAAGACACATTGCAGAAATTTACCAAGGGCCTTCACCTGCATCTTCCAAACTCACAACTCTACCTCTTAGAAGCACAAGGACACCACTTGTATGTGAATACCACTTCTCCAAACCTCACATTATCCTGACCTGGAACTATACCATTGCTCCTTCACTGATACTGGGCCAATATCTTGGATCTATATTCCCAACAGCATTGTGAGTGTCCCTATACACTATTGTCTGCAGCAGATCAAGAAGGCAGTTCATCACCAGGACAAGTTGAGGTGTGTAATAAATGCTGGCTGAGCCAGGGAATCCCACATCCCATGAATGAAAAAGAAGTGTTCCACACATGCACTGTTCTACAACTGGCACAAATTTGTTAGCATCAACTACCTCCCATACAATCAGTTTTTTTTGGAGAAGTAACAAAGAGGATTGATGAGGGCAAAGCAGTGGCCATGATCGATGCAGACTTCAGTAAGGTGTTCGACAAGGTTCCTCATGGTAGACTGGTTAGCAAGGTTAGATCGCATGGAATAGAGGGAGAACTAACTCAAAGGTAGAAGACAGAGGTGGTGATGGAGGGTTGTTTTTCAGACTGGAGGCCTGTGACCAGTTGTTTTCCACAAGGATTGGTGCTGGGTCCACTGTTTTCCATCATTGATATAAATGATATGGATGTGAACATAGGAGGTATGGTTAGTAAGTTTGCAGATGACACCAAACTTGGAAGTGTAGTGGACAGCGAAGAGGGTTACCTCAGACTACAACAGCATCTTGACCAGATGGGCCAATGGCCTGAGGAGTGGCAGGCAGAGTTTAATTTAGATAAATGTGAGGTACTGCATTTTGGAAAAGCAAATCAGGGTGAGACTTATACACTCCTGGCGAGTGTTGCTGAACAAAGAGACCTTGGAGTGCAGGTTCATAGTTCCTTAAAAGTGGAGTTGCAAGTAGATAGGATAGTGAAGAAAGTGTTTGGTATGCTTGCCTTTATTGATCAGTGCATAGAGTATAGGAGTTGGGAGGTTATATTGCAGCTGCACAGGACCTTGGTTAGGCCACTTTTAGAATACTGCACGCAATTCTGGTCACCCAGCTATAGGAAAGATATCGTTCAACTTGAAAGGCCTCAAAAAAGATTTACAAGGATGTTGCCAGGGTTGGAGGGTTTGAGCTATGGGGAGAGGCTGAATAGGCTGGATCTACTTTCCCTGGAGCATCGGAGGCTGAGAGGTGATCTTATAGAGATTTACAAAATCATGAGAGGCATGGATAGGGTAAGTAGACACTTCCGCAGGGTGGGGGAGTCCAAAACAAGATGGTATAGGTTTAAGGTGAGAGGGGAAAGATTTAAAAGGGACCTAAGGGGTAACTTTTTCACGCAGAGGGTGGTGTGTGTGTGGAATGAGCTGCCAGAAGAAGTGGTGGAGGCTGGTACAATTACAACATTTAAAAGGCATCTGGATGGATATATCAATAGAGAGGGTTTAGAGAGATATGGGCCAAATGCTGGCAAATGGGATAACATTTATTTAGGATATCTGGTCAGCATGGACAAGTTGGACCGAAGAGTCTGTTTCTGTGCTGTATATCTCTATGAGTCTATGACTTATGTCCTATCTGGTGCTGAGTACTTAAACTGAATTTCCTGCCAGTGTACATTGCTTGATGCCCTGTGAGAATCACTTTGCATAAACCAGTGTCACTCTTTTGGCTTGCTGGAGGTCACCTACCCATTTCTAATGTTGGACCTGATTTTGTTTATGGAGCACATGGCTGCTAATCTCCATTGCAAGCTATGTTCTTGGTGAGATAGGAGAGTCTCCCATTGACATCACTGGAAAACAGGACATCTGTGCTGCTTCCAGGCAATGTAGTGGTGAACACACAAAGAGGAACCCTGACATTCTGAATAGTTAAGTTTCTAGTCATCACATTATTGCGTGTGGTCTGTGACCCAGCTCTGAGACGAAGCCCCAGACACTTCTGGACTCACTGGTGGGATACTTTGCAGAATTCTGCCCTCAGGCTCTGAAAGCAGAACTCGTATCTCAAGTCTACAGTGTATCAGGAACAGATGCCATTAAGAGGGCAAGCTCTCCATGATGGCTCAGCATCTCCCTGTTCTTTGGCAGTGATGCAAGGCTGTCTGGAATCTCTGCTAGTACTCCCAGTATCTTGGTGTCCAAGGTCATCAACATTCTCCTATATGGCTCCCTGCAAGTTCCTCATCTCCGTCCCCACAGCAGGACTGGTCAGTGATTTCATCTCTTGGTAAACAAATCATCCTTCATCCTTAGTCTGGCTGCAGTTCAGTCATTCGGATGCCAACTCTACGCTGATTTTGGCCGCCCACTTTAAATCTCTAGATTTCTTGAGGCACTGCCTTGAGACCAGACTCACGAATGGGCTTTCTTGACCACCTATTTCCATCTTTTTGTGAGGTGGAACTAAGCTGTTTCTCCACCTTCACTGTTAAGACTTCCAACAGTGCATGCATGCACCTGGAGCTTGCTCTTAGATCTGGCTTAGAATTGCAGCAACAATATTCTTCAGCATCCTCCTGTCATTCAATGCACTTTCTCTTTAAGAGGGACGGACTTCCTTTCTGAACAGAAAGCAAATTGCATCACATGGTAACAACTTAACACAACACAACTAGGGCCCCTGCTGAGCCTAGATGCAACCAGTACCTTGAAGAAATGTTCAGTCCTGTGCTACAATCCTGCAAATAAGGTGGCAGCATTATATTTGTGTTTTTCCACCTGTATTTCCAAGTCATACCTGCACATATGATAATGAATGCCACTCAATTTTTAGCCATGGTTCCTCATGGCTATTTTTCAGAGAGCTGGATCAAAATATGAGTCTTCAGCTATTTGCAGAGCTCCAACTATATTTCTCTATCTTTCTATTTTTTCTGTAAATCATTAAACAGAGCCTAAATGCACTTGCGCCAACCATGCATTGAGGGGACGTTCAATGAAGCAGTTTTCAACCTTATTACCCAAGTGATAATCTAGTGAAGTGGATTGGCCATCTGCCTGTCTACTTTCCCACTCACCAACTCACATGACTGCCTGCCTGTTGTAGATCCTACATAACCATTGAGCCTTGGACTTCATGTTGAAAATTACCCCAAGTATGTTTGTTGGTTGGATAATGCCTCAGTAGCTTTTAAACTCCTGCTAATTAATTGAGACATCAGTTAAGACAAACAATAGATACCTTCTTTGGATGTTTTAACCAGACAAGAAAATGGATCTCATTGTTGAGAGGTATTGGAGAAGATAGGTTTTCAGATGCCCAGGGAAGAAATTGCAGGGCACGAACTGTGTGCAGTGAATAATTGTTATGCTGGAATAGCTATGTCGATGGTCTGATGGAAATTGAACTTTATAGGAAGAAGGATATTTTTAGTGGGACATTCATTAAAACTATCAGTGCAAGGATGCCAATGTGTTAGAAGAGCAAACCAAGCGTTTGCATTTTAATGAAGGGTCATTACAACCTAAAACATTAACTCCTCCCTTATCCACATATGCTGCCTGACCTCAGAGTTATCAAATTGTTAGAGCAGTGAGGGAGGCCATGTAGCCCATCATAATGCTGAGCATTTCCAACATCTTCTGTTTTAAACCTAAAAGTTGGGATACATATCAAAGAGCACAACGCCAAAACATAAATAAGTGGTCGTTGGATATTTTGTGGCCTCATGAGACTACATCAACAGCAGGATTGGTCTTACAGAACTGGAATATTGCCGTAAAAAACAGACAAGTTGCAGATGCTATTTTTCTTGCATGCATCTGGACAAATGCACAAATGTCAAATTTCTAACATTCACAACAATTTATTCCACCTAAGAAAAGGGTGATGATTAGTTGGCAACTTGCTTCTAAGTTACTGAGACATTGCCGTGGACAAAGCCTGGAAAAAAGAATTCTGGCTGGAGAAACAATTTCCTGAGTGTGCTAATTAAGAAACAATTTAAAATAAGTATATAACCTGGTTAGAAGTGACATATATTCATACACAGGGGCGTCTACAAATGAAGGGTATATATTCAAGTCATGCATGTTTTTAAATTAGTTAGGAGCTTGGGGAGCTCAAAGTCTTATTGTTTCTTTCACCAGGAGCCTTATCCAAAACAAACTATACGTGATCCATATAATGGGGGAGAAATTGATTTGAACTAGCAATACAAAAAATAATCAATGCAAATTGGCAGCTCATTTCACACCTTGATGCAAGGTGTAAATCTGGCTGCTTGCTCACCATGAGCCCCATTCTTGCTACTGCTAAAGACCAGTTTAAGCTTTCTCCTATGTGTACGTAAAATTTAAAGTCGTATACTCGATTTCTGGCACCAGTGCAAGGGAGCTGTTATTCTAACAAAAACTTACAATAGAAAAGCATTGGCATTTCTTTTATAACTCATTTCAAAATAATAGTAAGGTGAATTCCAACTTCATTTGCTGTGGGAGATAATCTCTTCCAGATAATGTCCTACGACCTTGGTAATGCAATCAACGTCTTTGCATTTTAAAAATTTGTTAACAATTCAACATCCTCAGCTACAACGACTTCATGGTAACCATTTTTCCACTGTAGCTTGTAATAATGTGCTGGTTTAATATGCTGTTAATGTTTCTTATACAATTGCTGAAAATTACTTTAGAGCTCTATTTGTAATTTAATTTAAAATAAGAATAACGCTTTAGCAAGATTAATTTTTTTGACTGATGATTTGATAAGAGATTCATAGCATTCCCTCAACACACTTAGCTTCCTTTAAATCAAACTACTAGAGATCCGCACAGGTGGAATCTTTGTTTTCCTCATCTACACCACGTTCTCTACTTATGAGATCAATCCTTAATCCTTACCCAAAATCCCGCATATATCTCCTGAGTCTTAGACACCTCTAGGTGCATTGTCACAGTTAAATCTCAATACAGAGTAATGATCAGATTTTCAACCATTGTTTAGCCACATCCACACTGTGACTGGGAAAATAATCTCTGTCCCTATGTGACTCTACATTGACATATATTTTTCTGTCATGGTGTATATACTTGATAAGGTGGATACTAGGAATATGTTTCCTCTTGCTCTGGAGACTACAGATACAGGACATAGTTTAAGAAGATGAGGTCTCCCTTCTAATGCAGAAATTAGGAGTTTTTTCTTCCCTCAATCTATGAAATTCTCATCCCCAGAGATCTGTGGAAGCAGTGCCATTGAATTAATTCAATGCAGAGTTTAAATTTTGATGAATAAAGAAGTCAAGGGCTATTAGAGAGAAATCAAGCAAGTAGTGTTGAGACCATAATGATTTCAGTCATTACCAAATGGCAGAGAATGCTTGTTGGACCAAATGGCTTCATCTTGCTCCTAAGTCTTGTGCTCCATTAAGGTGTTAAAAATCTTAAAATGGTCCTGCTCTTTGGTGTGGTCAAAGCATGAGAACATTAGTGCTCACCTGAAAATTCTGTAGAATTCATCAAAGTTCTTGACCTCTGATTGATTTGGTGGCGTTTGATTTTGGAGTTCTGGGGACTAAACTGACTTGACCATTGAGCTGGGCTCCCTTGCACAGCAGCAGCTCATTTGAATAATGTGGGAAATATCAGACTGTCATTCTCATTACCATACCGAACATAGCAGTACACCATGTCTGGCTTTAAAATCCTGGAATCCAGCTACCTTAAATAATTACCTACTGGGGCTTCCAAGATAAATAGCAAGTTTTCTCACTGACACTTTATAATTAGAAAGAATAGGAGCTTCTAATGTTTTTGTCCCTTTATAAACCCATTTTCTTCAAACTAGGATGTCTGCCATTTGAAGTTGAGATAGGAATGACAAGGTGTATTGGTGGATACATACAGAAAAAGTTATTTCAGGATTAATAGTCAGGCATTTGTGTACAGCACAGTTCATAATAAGATTTAGCATGGCTGATGCAACTGTCCTTTCTTTTTGCTTTCCGAGGGAGAGAGTTATTCTGTAAATGAATGCAAATCTATAACATATTATTATTTTGGATCATTTATCCATTTTCTATTCAATAAATGTGTTTGGCAGTTTACAGCCTCAGTTGTGTTCTAGTGATGCATTTATTCTCAAGAAAGAGATCACAATAATTTTCTGTGCCATCTCTGGTCTCATGCCAGATTACTTAGATATTGGGGTGGTGAAGCTTCCCTCAGATAACAGGGAGTGAGAGCTTGCCTTTGTTATCAACCGAGAAAAAGAACGTAATATAAAGATCTAAAAATGTTAACTAGATGTATATCGTTCTACCTGGGTTTAACTGGGTAGGACCCTAACTTCCAGCAATGGATCAATCCATCCTGTTCCTGTTAATGAGCAAGATTTGGTGGCCACTGGTCAATGTTATCCTGAGTGCCATAGATATCCCAGGAAATGTATTAAGTTCTGCTCTTTCATCGCCATCAGAAACTAATGTAACCCCCAAAGAGATTTCAATTACCTCCACTATGCTAAGCATACTCAAAAATGTTGATTTTATTAAACCCAAATTATTTTACAAAAACATGAAAGAAATCCAGTTTACCTCCAGTGAAATCAATCTATTTTACTGATAATGTGTTACTACAGAAAATCAATATGTCAAATGCATTATGGATTTTCTATTATAATTAGAATATCTTGTATTATAGTAGTACACTTTGTTTCCATCTCAGGGAACTGAAGTTGAATCCAGCCCAGGCAAATGGGATGTGCTACTTTCCCTGAGGCTAAACAAAATGAATTTTATTATATTAAATCCAATTCATTGTAGGTGTGAGACCACAGTACAAAGTGGACTATGAATTAGTTTTAAATTGTGTGCTAGCTGTGCCTCAATTTTTAACACACATGCCTTGAAATTGCAAGATTCTAAGTTTGAGTTAAAAGGAACCTGGACTGCACCTGAAGTGCTGTAACCTATAAGGCTACAAACCAGGTGCTGGAAGATGAGATTAGAATGAGCAGCTAGGATTTGTTTACTGGTGTACACATAATGGGCTGAATGACCTCTTTCTGTGCAGTAACTTTTTTATGGTTTCATGTTCCACTCTACATTTTGAGCTTTATAAAATCAAGGCTAACAATCCAGTGCAGTACTAAGGGCACACTGCGTATTTGGAGTCTCCATCTGTTGGATGAGACTCTAAATAGAGAGCTCAGGTGATGTGAAATAGAAAGGAGAGAAGCAGATTTATCCTTGATATTAAAAACAGGACCTGCAGGTCAGGCAGCATCTTTGGAATGAAAAACAGAGTTGATATTTAGAGTCAAACATTACTCTTTTTCAGAATGTCCAAGAGTCCTTAAATTCTGTAAAAGTCCCAGAGGATTGAAAACACTTTTATTTAAGAAGGTCAGAAATCACATGACACCAGGTTATAGTACAACAGGTTTATTTGAAAACACAAGCTTTCAGAGCATAGCCCCTTCATCAGGCCTGAAACCTTGTGTTTTAAAATGAACCTGTAGGACTATAACCTGGTATCTCCCACGCAGATGGCCTAAAAGCCCTCCACTTCTTCCTCTCCCGCAGGCCCAACTAGTCCCCCTCCACCAACACCCTCATCCACTTAACTGAACTTGTCTTTATCCTGAACAACTTCTCCTTTAACTCCTCCCACTTCCTACAAACTAAGGGAGTGGCTATGGGTACCCCTATGGGTCAAAGCTATGCCTACTTCTTTGTAGGATACATGGAACAGTCCCTTTTCTGCTGTTACACTGGCACCATCCCTCAGCTCTTCCTCTGCGACATCAATGACTGTATCGACATCGCCTCATTCTCCCATGAGGAGCTTGAACAGTTTATCAACTTTACTAACACCTTTCACCCAACCTCAAATTCACCTGGACCATCTCTGATACCTCACTCTTCTTCCTGGACCTCTCTGTCTCCATCTCTGGTAACCGCCTCAACATCTATTTCAAATCCATTGACTCCCGCAGCTACATGGACTACACCTCCTCTCACCCACCCTTACTCCCCATTCCTCTGCCTCCATTGTGCCTGGTTCCAAATGGAGCATTCCATTCCTGGACATCCCAGATGTTCTCCTATTTCAAGGACTGCAGTTCCCCTCTCTGGTGATCAAAAATGCCCTCAACTGCTTCACTTTCATTTCCCACACTTCTGCCCTCACATCTCCTCCCGCCAACAAAAATAAAGACAGATTCCCCTTGTCCTCACATATCACCCCACCAACCTCCGCATCCAACGTATCATTCTCCGCCACCAACAATCCGACACCACAAACAAAGAGATATTTCCCTCCCCATCTCTATCTGCCTTCCGTAGGGACTGCTCACTCTGCGAATCCCTCGTCCACTCCACACTCCCCACCAACCCTACCACCCCCCGGCACCTTTCCCTTCAACCGCAAGAAGTGCTACACCTGCCCCTACACCTCCCCCCTCACATCCATTCAAGGCCCAAAGCAAACTTTTCATTTCTGACAGGGGTTCACCTGTACATCCTCCACCCTGATCCACTGTATCTACCCAATGTGGCCTCCTCTACATCAGTGAGACCAAATGCAGACTCGGGGACCATTTCGTGGAGCATCTGTGCTCTGTACATGATAACCGACAACACCTTCTGGTCGCCAACCATTTTAACTCCCCCTCGCATTCGTGGGGTGACATGTCCATACTGGGCCTCCTCCAGTGCCCCAATGACACCACACGCAAACTGGAGCAGCAACACCCCATATTCTGCCTCGGGAACCTACAGCCCGATGGCCTCAACATAGAATTCATCAGCTTTAAAATCTCCCCAACCCCGGCCTCATCCCTCATCCAAACTTCCTTCTCATCCCCGCCTCCTTGACCTGACACAACCTGTCAATCTTCTTCCCCAACTATCTGCCCTACCCTTCCCACCGTCCAATCCCCACTACCCCACTACCTGCGTCCACCTAACACCACTCCACCTACCTTACCCCAGCCCAACCCATCCTCCTTCCTGCCTCCTAGACCTGACACAACCTGTCCATCTTTTCTCCCACCTATCCACCCCACCCATCCCACTGACCAATCCCCACCACTCCTTTCCTGGATCCATCTATCACCATCCCACCTACCTTTCCTCAGCCTCACCCCTCCTCCCTCTATTTATTTCCCAGCTGTCTTCCCAATCCCCAGTTCTGAAGAAGGGTCGCAAACCGGAACGTCAACTGTCCTACTCCTTTGACGCTGCCTGACCTGCTGTGTTCCTCCAGCTCCACACTGTGTTAGACTCGTGTGATTTCTGTCCTTGTCCACCCCAGTCCAACATTGGCGCCTCGATATCTTATTTAAAAAGGAAAGGAGACAAAAAAACAGGCAACTATAAGCCACTTGGTTTAACATCTATTAATGGGAAAACATTACAGTCTATTATAAAGGATGTAATAGCAGAGAATTTTGAAATATATACTATGATCAAGCAGAATCAGCATAGTTTCAAAAGGGACAAATGACCCCGACAAACTTATTAGAATTCTTTGAGATGGTAGCAAGTAGGATAAATTAAAGGAGAAGCAGCGAGCAATAATTTGGATTCCAAAAAGCGTTTGATAAGGTACCAAACTCTAGCCTACTTAATACGTGAAGAGCCGATGGTGTTAGAGTTAATGTATTAGCATGGTTAGAGGATCGGCTAACTAAAAGATAAAGAGTTGTGATAAGGGAAGCATTTTCCAGATATAGCAACCTATACCTGGCCGACTGTTGCAGAATTCAATGCTGAGACCACAATTATTTGTAATGTATATTAATGAGGAAAGTGAATGTACTATGGCTACATTTGATGACGCAAAAGTAGGTGGGAAGGCAAATAATAAAGATGACGCAACATGTCTCCAGAGGGATAGGGTCAGATGAAACGAGTGGTCATAAACTTGGCAGATGGAAAATAATGCCAGAAAATGTGAGGCTATGCACTTTGGCAGGAAGAGCTGAGTATTGTTTAAATGGAGAAAGCTACAGTATAGAAGAATTTGGAAGTCCTCATGCATAAATCACAAAATGTTAGTATCCAAGTTCAGCAGGTAATAGGGAAGGCAAATGGAACGTTGGGCTTTATTTCAAAGGGAATGGAGAAAATAGGGATATCTTGCTAGAACTATGCATGGCACTAGTTAGATCTCACTTGTAATACAAGGTTTGGTTCCTTTATCCAAGGAAAGATATGCTGGCATTGGAGTCAGTCCAGAGAAGGTTCGTTAAGTTGATCTTGGGTATGGAGGGGTTATCTTTTGAGGTGATATTGAATAGATTGGGTCTGCACTTGTTAGAGTTTAGAAGAAGAAACATAAAAGGTTCTTAGGGGACTTAGCAGATTAGATGCACAAAAGTTGTTCCCCTTTTTGGGCAAGTCTAGAACTAGAGGGCATAATGTAAGAGTAAGGTGTCACCCATTTAAAACAGAGATGAGGAGGAATTTCTTCTCTCAGAGGGTAGTGAATCTGTAGAAATCTTTACCACACTGGGCTGTCGAGTCTAGGTCCATAAGCATTTTCAAGGCAAAGATAGATAGATTTTTGATCAACAAGAGAAACTGGTGTTGAGGATATTGGATCAGCCATGATCACATTGAATGGTGGAGCAGACCCGAAGGGGTGAATGGCCTATTTCTGCTTCTACGTCTCATGGTTTTCTAAGATTTGGAGAGCATGTGCTATTGGCAGAAAGATAGATGGTAGTTCAGTGTAAAGACTGATGATTTTGGTAGGGGGGTGGAGTTGGGATTCTACAAGGAGGCTCTTTCAGAGTCCTTAATTTCTTTTGAAATGTTGTTTGGATCATTTGAACCCTCTAGAGTGCCTTGATAGGCATGAAGTGCACACTGATTGCTTGCATCTCCACCAACACATTTTGCATTGAATTAAAGAGACAGTGGGAGATAAATTTATAACATCTTGTGGTGATAACAGATTAATAAAAGAAAAGAAAAAGAAGGACTTGCATTTATGAAGCACTTTTCCAAAGCATTGGATGCCGCAGAGTGCTCTAAAACCAACTAAGTAATTTTTGCATTGTACTCAGGTTGTGATGTAGGAGATGTGGCAGCTAATTTATACACAGCAAACTCCTACAAACAGCAAAATAACGAAGTGCAGAGAGAAGGCCATGGAAAGGAAATCAAACGGATAGATGGGAATGTGGAAATTCAGAGCACAAACAGATCAGTCATGATTGAATTTAAAACGAAAGAGCTGCGGATGCTGTAAATCAGGAACAAAAACAAAGTTGCTGGAAAAGCTCAGTAGTTCTGTTCTGAGGAAGGGTCACCGGACCTGAAACGTTAACTCTGTTTTCTCCTGCACAGATGCTGCCAGAACTGCTGAGCTTTTCCAGCAACTTTGTTTATGATTGAATTTAATGTGGAGCTAGGTTTGGAGGATCAAATAGTTACTACTGCTCTTAACTCATATGTTTGGGTAATATATATTGGGCAGGATGTTGGAAATAACTTCATAAGAGCATAAAACATAGGAGCAGAAGTCATCCTATAGCCCACCGGGTCTGCTCTGCCATTCAAAGAGATCATGCTGATTTAATAATCATCATCTCCACTTTCAGGCATATTCCTGAAGCAGAATCCCGTTGGATGTCATTCCCTTGATGTCATTTGCCTACAAGAGGCCCATATTGGACCTAAAGAAGCAAGTCGTTAATCCTCTCATGGTAAACACTTTTATGCCACTAATACTTAGTCCAACATTGCAGCTGTCCTGTTATCAACCTCATTCACTGATACAATTCCAATTGGCAGCTTCCATATTATAAACACATACCTTAAAATGCCAGCTAAGAATAGCAAATTCTGTCAATGTTACCTCATTTAGCTACCTATATGGAAAACTTCCTGCCCACATTATCCAGTTCTGAAATTCACCACCTACATTGAAAATAGTTTCCACAAGAAATTGAAGGAATTTGAGGATGACATCTACTCAGGGTCACAAGTATCTATTTTGGGTCTTCATGTGATTTGAGCTGGCTGATTCTCAACCTGCAGCTCTTTGATTACTTGGGACAGGATGTCCCCTCAAAGTAGTGGAAGCTGGAGAATGGTATTTATTTTCTTTTCTTTCCTTCTCTGCTGCATCACTAAGACCTTTCATTATGATGCGGTATGGCACGATGGTATGTTGCTAAAGTTCTCCATAGTGCTTTGAACCTTGGTCAGGATAGTCATACAAATACTCCTTCAGAACTGATGATTTATAGTCTACCTTGGACAAAGGAGAAACGCATGGAAATGACTGGACAACAACCTGCCAACAACCACATCTGTCTTGTTGGGGAAGCAGTGGAACAGTGGTAATGTCGTGAACACCAGGCCAATGCTATGGGCTCAAATCCTACCATGGTTGATGGTGAACTTTGAACTCAATAAAAGTCTGGAAATAGAAGAAAAGCTTTTATAACCCTCTGTAGATTATTGCGGGGAAGGAAATTTTCCCTCCTCACCTGGTCTGGTCAACATGTGACTTCAGGCCCACAGCAATGACTCTCAACTGACTTCTGAAACGGCCTAGCAAGACACTCAGTTGGGATACTTGCTATAAGGTCTCAAAAAAATAAAAGAAACTGGATGGACCACCTGGCATTGACCTAGGCAACAGAAAAAACAATAGCGAACTCAGCCCCATCGACACTGTCGTCCTTACTGACATCTGGGGGCTAATGCAAAATTGGGAGAGCTGTCTCACAGAATAGTCAAGAAAGGCCTGACATTGTCTGTCAGGTATGATTCCTTGAATATGACTATGTCCCGGGCACCGCCATTGCCATTCCTGATATATCCTGTCCCACCAACAGGATAGACCCGGCAGAGGTAACAGTAGTATGCAGTTGGGAGCGATTGTCCTTGGAGTCCTTAACCTTCACTGCACACACCATGAAGTTTCTTGGCATCAGGTCAAACATGGGCAAGGAAACAACATATTGGTTACTATATGCTGCCTCCGCCCCTCCCTCAGCTGATGAATCAGCATTCATCCATGTTGAGCAACACTTGGGGGAAACACCGAGGGTGACAACTGCGCAGAATGTGCTCTGAGGGATTTCAAAGTCTACCATCAAGAATGGCTTGACATCAACACTACCAAGCTGGCCGAATCCTAAAAGTTATTGCGGCAGGTGGTGAGGGAACCAACAAGAGGGAAGAAAATACTTGACCTCATACTCACCAATCTGCCCATGATGGTATTGGTTAAAGTGACTAACATACAGTCCTTGAGGAGATGAAGCCCTGCCTTCATATTGATCATGCCCTCCATTGTGTTCTGTGGCACTTTGAACAAATCCAACAACTCAAGACTGGATATCTATGAGGTGCTGTGGGCCATCAACAGCAGCAAAATCGTACTCAAACACAATCAGCAACCTCATGGCCTGACGCATCTCCACTCAACCATTACTGGCAAGCCAGGGATAAACATTAATTCAATGAAGAGTGCAGAAGGACAGACCAGAAGCAGCAGAAGGCATACATAAAAGAGATGTGTTAACCTGGTGAAGTTACAAATCAGGACTACTTGTGTGCCAAGCACCAAGTGATAGACAAGGCTAAGCGATCCCACAATCAACAGAATGGATCTAAGCTCTGCGGTTCTGTCACGTTCAGTCATAAATGATGGTGAACAATTTACTGGAGGATTAGGGTCCACAAATAGCCCCACCTTCAATGATGGGGGAGCTCAACACTTCAGTGCAAAAGATAAAGCTGAAACATTCACAACAATCTTCAGAGAGAAGATGGTGACATCTTGGCAGAGTGAAGGCCGTTGACCTTCTTGTGGCATATTCCTCTGGACAGTTGAGGCTGCACTGACCCAGGTAATCTTGGACCAAGTTAGCAGTGTTGACATCACGGCATTCTTTGTTGGTCCTGGGGGAGTCTGGTCCTGCTGAGAAAAAGGAAACATGTTTTTCTGTTAGGTCATCCAAGTGTTTCCTTCACAGCCTGGAGGAGTTTAGAACCAACAGCAGTCAAGAAACTGAACACCATCCAAGACAAAGCATTCACCACTGTGGCAGCAATATCTACCTTACACAAGATGCACTGCAGCAACTCATCAAGTCTCCTTTCACAGCATCTTCCAAACATGCAACCTTTGCTACCTGGAAGGACAAGAGTAGCAGAAGCAAGGAAACATCATCACCTACGGTTTCCCCTACAATCCTGACTTGCATCGGTATTGCTGTCTTTTTACAGTTGCTAGGTCAAAATTCTGGAACTCCTTTCCTAACAGCATTGAATGTGTCTCCATAACAGATGGACTGCAGCTCACCAATACCTTCTCAATAGCAGCAATGGTTAGGCAATAAATACTGGCCTTGCCAACAAGCTATAAATCCATAGATAAAAAAAGCCCGTGAAAGCATGACCTATCCGAACTAAAGTGATAATTTTGTTTCTCTCTTCACAGATGTTGCTTGAACTGCTGAATATTTGTAGACTTTCTGGAGTTGCTGCTGACTAACATTACTTTGCTAATCCCCACTGAGTTGCAATTTGTTAATTTCCAGGTTTTTCATAGCTTGCATCTATATGAAATAAATTAGGCTCACCTTGAGCAAATGAACTGGGGATCTGGGATCAATGAATTTATGACATTTCAATCATTTTACATTTTACACAAGATTTGTTTGAAGAATGCATGACCATGAATTGATGGAGACTGATGAGTTTTCTGTTAATGTAATCAAAAGATGGTGTCACCACACATCATTCAGAATCAGAACAGAATGTGCTTTTTTTATTTTTCAATTATAATGGAAAGGACTGGTGAAGGAAAACAAGGAACAAATAATCAAAAGAACACTTCATTGTGGGTACAAAATTATAAACTAATTGTCTGTGGCTGTTGGTAACATGTTTCTATTACACACTAGTTTGATTTGGGAACATGGTTAGCATGGGCTAGTTGAACTGAAGGGTCTGTCCATGGTGTGTGACTCTATGACTTTCTGAAACTAGAGAACTTGGGGAAACAAATAGCGACATCTTGAGAACAGTCCATATTACAGAGGAGGAGGTGCAGATGTCTAAAATGCATAAAGGTGGATAAGTTCCCGGGACCTGATCAGGTGTACCCCAGAACTTTGAGGAAAGTTAGGGAAGTGGTTGCTGGGTCCCTTGCTGAGATATTTGTATCATTGATAGCAACAGGGGAGGTGCCGGAAGACTGGTAGTTGGCTGGTGTGGTGCCACTATTTAAGAAAGGTGGTAAAGAAAAGCCAGAGAACTATAGACTGGTCAGCCTGATATCAGTGGTGGGCAAGTTGTTAGAAAGGATCCCGAGGCACAGGAATTATATGTATTTGGAAAGGCAAGAACTTATTAGGGATAGTCAACACGGTTTTGTGCATGAGAAATCGTGTCTCACTAACTTGATTGAGTTTTTTGAAGAAGTAGCAAAGAGGATTGATGAAGGCAGAGTGGTGACGTGATCTATATGGAGTTCAGTAAGGCATTCTACCAGGTTCCTCATGCTAGACTGGTTAGCAAGGTTAGATCACATGGAATACAGGGATAACTAGCCATTTGGATACAGACTGGCTCAAAGGTAGGAGACAGAGGGTGGTGGTGGAGGGTTGCTTTTCAGACTGGATGCCTGTGACCAGTGGTGTGCCACAAGGATTGGTGCTGAGTCCATTGCTTTTTGTCATTTTTGTAAATGATTTGAATGTGAATATAGGAGGTTTGGTTAATAAGTTTGCAGATGACACCAAAATTGGTCAGTAAAGAAGGTTACTTCATAGTACAACAGGATCTTGATCAGATGGCCCAATGAGCCAAGGAGTGATAGATGGAGTTTAATTTAGATAAATGTGAGGTGCTGCATTTTGGAAAGGCAAATCAGGGCAGAACTTCTACTCTTATTGGTAAGGTCCTGGGGAGAGCTGCTGAACAAAGAGACCTTGGAATGCAGGTTCATAGTTCCCTGAAAGCAGAATCGCAGGTTGACAGGATAATGAAGGCGGTGTTTGATATGCTTGCCTTTATTGGTCAGTACATTGAGTACAGACGTTGGGAGGTCATGTTGCAACTGTACAGGACATTGGTTAGGCCAAACTTGGCATACTGCATTCAATTCTGGTCTCCCTGCTTTAGGAAGGACGTTGTTCAATTTGAAAGGGTTTGGAAAAGATTTACAAGGATGTTGCCAGGGTTGGAACAATAGGGACAGGCAGAATAGGCTAGAGTTATTTTCCCTGGGCATCAGAGGCTGCGGGATGACCTTTTAGAGGTTTATAGAATGATGAGGGGCACAGATAGGGTAAACAGAAAAGGTCTTTTCCCTAGGTAGAGGAGTCCAGAACTAGAGGGCATAAGTTGAAAGTGAGAGATGAAAGGTGTAAAAAGGACCTAAAAGTCAATGTCTCCACACAGAGGGTGGTGTATATATGGAATGAGCTGCCAGAGGAAGTGGTGGATGCTGGTACAATTACAACAATTAAAAAGGCATCTGGATGGGTACATGAATAGGAAGGGTTTAGAGGGATATGGGCCAAATGGGACTAGATTAATTTAGGGTATCTGGTCAGCATGGACGAGTTGGACTGAAGGGTCTGTTTCCGTGCCGTGTGACTCAATGACTCTCTGATACAACACCTGGCCTTGCAGTGCTTTGGGGCAAAAAAGCCAACTGTTACATACCTGAATTACACTCTGTAAAAATTTTCAAAGAAAGCTACTTTAGTAAACCATAATCCCTAGAGTGTGGAAGCAGGCAATTTGGCCCATCAAGTCCACACTGTACCACTGATGAGCATCCCACCCAGAACCACTCCATCCCTGTAATCCTGCATTTCCATAGCCTGCACATCTCCTGGATACTATGGGCAATTTAGCATGACCAACCTACCTAACCAGCGCATCTTTGGACTGTGGGAAGAAACCGGAGCACCTGGCACAAACACATTCGGACACGGGGAGAATGTGCAAGCTCTACACAGACAGTCGCTTGAGGGTGGAATCAAACCCGGGTCCCTGGCGCTGTGAGGCATCAGTGCTAACCACTGATCAGCCGTGTCGCCCCACTTCAGATTTTCACCCTATATACGTTTTATGATGGGATTTTTATAATTGCTAAATTGCTCATTGTTGGAGTGAGTAATCAACTTCTTATTCCTGCCTTTGCACTATTGGATGCTGATGCACAGATTTGTGGTACTATGGAGTTTAAAAACTTTAACAACACTTGGCTAAGTGATCTCTTCTGTACTCGCTTGATGTTGTGTGACAATTTGGGGATCTCAAGTAAAGAGTGGCTGGAACTTCTGCAGGTGTGCGTTGGGAAAGGGCAAGGCTTCAATGATGCAAACCTAATTCCAAGCAATGCTTGAAATCTTATTGAAGATTTGCTTGAAGATTTATGCTGCACGATCATCAAATGTGAACCATACTGGTACTTATGAGGTTTCTGTTGACTGTTGTGTCCTGGCATGGTGTATGTTGATCATATACGAAAGTGACTGTGCTGGTTTTATAAAAATACAATAAACGGAGGGAATTTTTTTTGATAATTTTTCAATGAGAGTTTGATGGAATGCATGAGCTGAAGTACCTTACTGATTAGAGTTTTAAACTTAATTTTCAAAATGATTAATCATAGGAACAAAATTTATGCCCTAGAAGAAGTTTATGACTTTTTCTTTTGTCGACTGCATTCTAAATTTGTAAGCTATTGAAGCTCTTTGTTTCCCACTCATTGCAAACTTCTTACAGCACTGCAGGGCAGTTTCGATTCCTCTGGAAAATCGATGACTTTCAGGAATAGTTCCTGGCACTAACTTTGCTTCCGAACATTAAATAAAACAATAATAGAAGGAGTAGAGGGCAAATATCTGGAAATTAATTGATATTATGAATGTTTGAGGTTGCACAAAAATAATGTAAATGAACAGATCAAGTTGAAGGAATTCCTATGTGAAATTGTGTAATAGTTTTACTTTAAAGCTGAGAACAGAGAGAATATGACCCATAGTTTAAGTAAAAGGATAATTTTGTTTCTTATCAACTCTTCTGATTTCAAACATAGTCAAGTGACAGATGAGCATAATGGTTATAGAATATGACTTGTTTCATAGTATTTTTCTGTTATTATTTTACAATACTTTATATTGTGTATTTATATTTTGACTTCAGATCCAATGATTTCCAATTATTTTCATTGTAGCAACATAAAATGGCATTGTTTATGGGTTTAAGCTCGCATAGTTATGTTAAAGATGGTTGATTGGGTTAGATTCAAATGTCTGACAATACGACGGCTTTAAGAGGTATATTCTGTCCTTTTTTATTGAGACAGACGTGTAAGCAGTCTGCTCAAAGCCAATAAAGTAATTAACTTGCAAGGTCTTGGGTTTTTTATTAGAGTTGGAACAATAGAAGCAGCCTGAATGGGTGAGGTCAAGCTCCAACAGAACCAGGATTTTCAGTTTTTAGCTTTCTGCACTTGATGAGGTCTTGAAGCTGGATGTGGAATCTCTTATTCCACCCTGTGTTACAGCTAAAAGCTGGGGTTGTCTTCCTACTGCTCGAATTGCATGTAAGACAATCTGTTTTACTGAATTTGTCTTTGCCAAGGGTGTGAGATATTACTGTATTGGAGCAATTAATTAGCAGTAGTTAATGTATATATATTATTTTGTTAAACTTTTCAACAAAGATACAGTTGATCCAATTCTTTTATTTTCTTTTTATTTTGTCTGTATTTTAACTGTAGCATAAAAATAAAATGTGTTTTGCTTAAAGTCGAGTAGTTTGACCAATCAAACTACACATGAAATGCAATGCCTTACATTTACCTTTAAAATAAGAAAACGTTAGGGTCTAGGCTATTTTTGAGGGGATTTGGTTTGGTCCACAACAAATAAGATGCCAAAGTCCTTGAAATCAAAATGGAAAGGAGGGAGACCAAGGAAACTAAACAGGCTGAACAATTACTTACCATCTACAGCAAAAAATTATGGAAATTCTTCTAAAAGGAATGTAGATCAAAACTTCCTAGTCTTAATAACCCTGAGATCATCCCTGGAGCCAATTCTCATTTGAAAAACATGCTGCGACACCCATATAAACACAACATTTTTATCAAGTTTCATTTTATTTTCCCTGTTGGAATTTTGGATTTAGCTACAGCTCGAGTCACGAAAAGTTCACGTCCGACTTCAATCTCATTGCAACTATTTGCTCCTGAATTTTAGATATTAGGATGTTGGATTTCAGTTTTAGCAGGAAACAAATTGTATTGTGGAATGGGAGCCCAAAATGATTAGGTTTTGGTGGTTAATGTTCTCCATGTCTTTCTTTTTCACTGTCATGTAAAGTATGGAATGGTATGATTGGAATGCTTCTGAAGAATCATTCAGTGTAATGGTTAATCAAACCTTCACACATATAACTGTGTAATTGGATCTGCTGTCAGAGCACGTCCTTAGGGTGGAACTTTCTGTTCCTTTCCCTGTGTCTTTTTCCCATGTACTGGTGCGCACAGGATAGCGAAAACAGGATTCAGCTCTATTCCTTACAATTTTTAAGTTGTGACAATGATAAGGGAACACTGAATTAATCAAAGTACATTCATTTGGGTACAATGATAGCTGAAAACAGAATGCAAAATGATAGGAGTAAAAAGAAAGTTTCTCAGGGTGAGCAGGCATGGGAGTAAACAGGCTCCCAGTTTACTATTACACAAAATACCTTAGATTAGCTAGCTTATGTGAAGAAAAGCACCAGTGCTGATTGATTTGTTTGTGCTATAACAGCTATAATAATGTTTGGAACAGAAGCATACGAGTATAAGGCTGAGATGTTACAATATAAGTTGAATCTGTCTATTGAGTACTCCAGTCTGGAAGTGTTCTATGGTTTCCTACTGTAACTTTGTCACAATACATTCTTACATTTAAATATTTCCTTTAATAAAACAATATGTATAAACTGGCATTCAAATGTTATAGTTTATTAATGCAACTTATAAAATGTTTAGAGAATAATTCCTTTGAGTCACCAAGTCTTCAGTGATAACTGAGTTGATTGCCACTATGAAAAATGAGATTTTATTTAATAGCAAAGGAAGAAGTGAGACATTGATTTTCCTGTCTTGGAAGATATAGGGTGTAAATCCTGCTTCAGAGCATTGCAATTCTGAAGTCTTTGTGTGGCTACAAATACATAAATATACATGATCAGGCAGCTGACCCTCCCAACCTCTTTTTGCTGTGGGTTATGTGAGACCTTAAAATCTTCCATGAAGGACTAACCACCCCTTACTGGCTGGTATAAAGTGTCTTGGCCATGGAAGGGGTGTTACATAAAATTGCCTGCACATTCTCCCATTACTTCACACTATCCTCCAATGAAGAGTACAAAGCTATGGTTACAGAAACTGCCAAGGAGCTTGATAATACGTCTGAGTAATTTTCGGATAGAGAAGCAGCAAACATAGAATGCAAATTTAGAGCCCATTTAATGCTGTCACTAGATCTCTGCTGTGAACAAGCATCAAAGTATGAACAGTATTATCCACTACTTTGTATTGATTAGTTGAAATGTTAGATTAAAGAGCAGCTGATTATATTACACAAAACAATTTAATAGCTCTCTAGTGCTGGTAATATCAGGAGTTGATTGAGAAAGAGACTCCATTTATTTCAGCAAAATACTAATGAACCTTGTTAAGGAACATTGGCAGACAAAGAAACTGCTGCCGTGCACAGAATAGCTAAGACTGAGAATAATATTCGAAGGAGAAATAGGCTTTGTTAATTAATAGGATTCTGTTTGAGTCTATTTTACAGAATATCTCAAAACAGAGAAAGATAAAGTGCAATTTAGTCATTGTAGGTGTATGGCCACTATGCAGTAGTACAGCTATTGCCTGGCTAACTCAGTTGATGAGCATGAAAGCCTTACTCTCAGGGTCATTTGTTCAAGCCCCACACTGTGTGTTTAAAAGCAGCTCCAATGTTGGTTGGATCTGGTGCAAACAATGTCAAGGAGGGATAGCAGCACAGGTGACATTGATGAAGAGCTGTCTCAGGACTGATAGGCTATCTTTCTACATTTTTCTTACTTCTAAACTATCCAAAATAGTGCCAGATCATGGTGACAGTGGAAAAGCTTTTCACTGCATTTTAGAACATAGAACATAGAACATAGAACATTACAGCGCAGTACAGGACCTTCGGCCCTCAATGTTGCGCCGACCTGTGAAACCAATCTGAAGCCCATCTAACCTAAACTATTCCATTATCATCCATATGTTTATCCAATGACCATTTAAATGCCCTTAAAGTGGGCGAGTCTACTATTTTTGCAGGCAGGGCATTCCATGCCCTTACTACTCTCTGAGTAAAGAACCTACCTCTGACATCTGTCCTATATCTATCACCCCTCAATTTAAAGCTATGTCCCCTCGTGCTAGCCATCACCATCCGAGGAAAAAGGCTCCCACTGTCCACCCTATCTAATCCTCTGATCATCTTGTATGTCTCTATCAAGTCACCTCTTAACCTTCTTCTCTCTAACGAAAACAGCCTCAAAACCCTCAGCCTTTCCTCATAAGACCTTCCCTCCATACCAGGCAACATC
>NC_063335.1:109212088-109229484 GCF_021869965.1 Rhincodon typus | reverse complement strand
GTGCCTAGTTTTCAGGAGTTCAGTCAATGCAGATGTGTGCCTAATTTCCAGAAGTATACAAGTGTGTACCTAATTTCCAGAAGCTCAGTTACTGCAGGTGAGTACCTGTTTTCCTGTGGACAGCTCACAGAGGTTTGTGCCCACCTTCCTGCATGTAATGATGTTATACCCCTTTACATTAGATGATATGATTCCAGTAGTACAGTCTATACAGGTGTGCGCCCCCTTTCCAGTACAGTTCTTGCTGATGTGCACCAGTTTTCCAGTGGGCAGTTCTTACAGGTGCATGCACACTCTCTAGCAGTACCGTTCCTGCACATGTGTATTTGCTTACTAATAGTTCAGATTTTTCAGGTGCATGTCCACTTTCCAGTGAACAGTTTATGTAGATATGTGCCTGCTTTCCTGTAGTACAGTCTCTGCCAACATGTACCCCTTTCCAGCAGTCAAGTTCAAACAGGTGAGTTTGCCGTCTTTTAGTAATACAGTCCACACAAGCATGTACCAGAGAAAAGTTCCTGCTGTACGTAGTTTCCAGTAACTGATGCCCAGGGTCTCTTGAAACTGGTAAGCACAGAAATGCAGACAATATAGACTTTACTTTGGAAAGGAGTCTATGCTTGATTAGAGAGTGGACCAGCTCTATACGCTATCTTGGGAGGAGGGTTTGGGGAGGAGGAGGAAGAGTACCTTGAAAGCAGCTCACAATCCACATTTATGCCATCCTGCCTACCTGCCTGGCCCAGACTGTTGTGGCAGGCATTGTACCTCTTCAATGGAATCCCGCTTAGTGGAAGTCCTATGATGAGAAAATGCCCTGCAATGGGGGAATGACCCATGCTGGTACAAACGATGCTGTTTTGTCTCAGGACCAGGCAAATCCATTTCACCCAGCTCAAGTATCTACTATTGCCAAGATTCAGGCATCAAGTGCATCTATAATCATGGATATAATCATGCCCATGAGATGTAACAAAAAGTTTGAGCACATTGTGTTTCATGCCTGATCTGACTCTGCCTCAAAATCAACAGATACACATGGATGGACAAAATGATACCCAACATTCCTACTCAGGCAAAACTCATATAATTCGCAATAATGACACACACAGGAGAGATGTGTTGTAGTGTTAAGAAGGTGCAAATAGCTCTTGGCATGCAAATTCCATGACAACCAAGACATGAGAAATTGTATCACTAGGTAAATAGGCAGATGTGTTGCAGCTACCAAACTGACTGTTCTTCAAGGAACAGCAATCTACATAGCTAAACAAGCCAGTCATCTTGTATCTGTTTTATATGGACATGTGTTCCAGCAGCAATATTGAAGTACTGAGATCACAATGTCTTGTGTGTACCTGTGTTTACATGACAAACATTTTATTAACATTTCTGTGAAGTCTAAATCAACCTAGAACACATCTGGTGTACAAGCGTTCTGGAGGAAATGTGTAACGCACATTGACATTAGAAGGCCTTGATGACAGTTAACTTGGCCATTGCATCTGATGGTGCATCAATCACATGGGTGTGAAACATTGCATTCCAATTCCATATGTGTCCAGATGTTGCCAAGAAACATAGAAATACAGAACACTTACAGCACAGTAGTTAGCATTGTTGGCTCACAGCACCAGGGATCCGGGTTCAATTCCAGCTTTGAGCGACTGTTTGTTTGGAGTTTGCACATTCTTCCTGTTTCTGCTGGGTGCCCTGGTTTCCTCCCACACAGAATCCCTACTGTGTGGAAGCAGGACATTCAGCTCAATGTCTACAATGACCATCCAAAGAGCATCCCACCCAGACTCACCCCATCCCTATAACTCCACATTTCCCATGGCTAATCCACGTAGCCTGCACATCCCTGGAAACTATGGGCAACTTAGCGTGGCCAATCCACCCTAACACGCACACCTTTGGAGAGTGGGAGGAAACTGATGCACACAGAGGGAGATAATGCAAACTGCACACAGACAGTTACCCGAGGGTGGAATCGAACCCGAGTCCCTGGTTGTGGAAGGCAGCTTTGCTAACCACTGAGCCACCATGTTGCCCTAACGATATCCAAAGATAGGGTGGTTTAGTGGCTCAGTGGTTAGCACTGCTGCCTCGCAGCAATAGGGACCAGGAACGATTACACCCTTGGGCAACTATCTGTGTGGAGTTTGCATGTCCTCCCTTTGTGTGAATCAATTTCCTCCCACTCTCCAAAGATGTGCATGTTAGGTGGATTGGCCATGCTAAGTTGCCCTGCAGTGTGCCTGCTTGGTAGGTTAGCCATGGGAAATGCAATGATAGGAGTTGGGTATGAATGGGATGCTCTTCAGAGGGTCAGTGCAGACTCAAATGGCCTCTATCTGCAGTGTAGAGATTCTATGAGTCTGCTCCACCATTCAGTGCAATCATGACTGGTCTGATTATGCTCAATTCCACTTTTCTGCCTTTGATTTCCTTAATGATTAATCATTTGTTGTCATTGCCACTTAATTTTCAGCAAAAGCTTTGAACTATAATTTGCTGCATGAATATATTGACTGTAATATCCAATCTAGTTTATAAAGCAAATTTTTTCAGGCAATTAATATTTGGTCATTTTTTTTATCTTGTAATTCTTATGTGCAGTGCTCTCAGATTTCATTATACTGAGCGCTGACAATATGTTTCATTCTATGACTTTTTTGTTTTTAGATTTTATGCTGCTTGGTGGAATCCTTTTGCTCAATTGAAATTTTTTCCTAAAAGGTTAAAGTTTTCTGACTTCTTGTCTTTTTTTCTTTTTCCATTCCACTGTAACTGTAATGTTCTTATATTTCTGAAAAGGTGCTGAATAACTTATTGCCCTGTTTACACCTGTGCTTTACTTGCTGACACCTTGCTAGGGGCTTGCTTCATGCATGAAACTGCATTTACTAAGGTCTTCATCAAACATTAAAATGAACCAGTGTGTTTCTGCTTGTGTAGTGATCCTCAAACTGAATCTGTTCCACTGATGACCAACTCCGTAAACTATATTGCAAGCTAGAAATAGTTACAGTATTGCCAGCCTCAATGACAACGATTTTGTTTGCTCCACTCTCCATACAGGAAAACAATCCAATATCAGTAACTTCCAGAAAAAATGCAAAGTGACTAAGAAACTTATACAGAATCTACAGCTATGCAAATGTCAGAATGAGAAAACCTGCTATTGGGAGTTGTGCACAAAAAACTCATGTTGCCTTGGTCTATGATCTTGCGTCTTTGTCTCCATTTAAGGCCTTGAAGGATATTAGGATTGTACCTAAAAGAGCCATGAGGCTGGCAATACTGTAAATATTTCTAGCTTGCAATATAATTTACGGAGTTGGTCATCAGTGGAACAGATTCAGTTTGAGGATCACTACACAAGCAGAAACACACTGGTTCATTTTAATGTTTGATGAAGACCTTAGTAAATGCAGTTTCATGCATGAAGCAAGCCCCTAGCAAGATGTCAGCAAGTAAAGCACAGGTGTAAACAGGGCAATAAGTTATTCAGCACCTTTTCAGAAATATAAGAACATTACAAATAGGAAAAGAAATTGACTAAGTGTATATTTAAGGCTGAGATGGACACATTTTCAGTATCTCAAGCTCTTGGGGGATATAGGGAGTGTGCAGAAAGTGAAGTTGAACTTTGGAATAGCCATGATCATGTTTGACCCATGGAGTTAGGCTTGACAGCCATATCGTGTTCTCCTATTCTATTTCCTATGAAAGAACTGGGTAGTGTGATTAATTGGATTGCTGTTTCAAAAAGTTGGCTCAGGTATGAATAGTTGAATGGCCCTCTTCTGCGTTCTAAGGTAGGTGAGGTTCCAATCCAGAATTTCTGCCTGTTATGTTTGATTACAGTGCTAGTGCGTGTGAACTAGTGTGTCTCAAGTTATTATTAATTAAGAGGTCTTATGGCAGACTGTCTTGAATCCAATGGATGGCAAACAAATTTTCTAAATATTGTATACTTTTAGAGAAAGGTTGACTTGTTAATACTGCATTGTTCCTTCCTGTTGGCTGGTTTTGGTACATATTTGTACATTGGTACATTTGTTACATTTGAGTTTGAGATAGGCACAATAGGCATGGACGCTCCTGAATAATTCAGAAACCAAAAGGTAACTAAATGTAATTAATATTCTTAATTGCTGCTTTCTTTCTGAACCAGAAACATGTTGATAATGCTTTAAACCAACGTATCAGAAAATGGGAACCTTCATCCGCAAAAGTTGGCCTTCAACATTTGCAGCATTGTTTCTGGAACTGCTATTCAAACCATTAGGAAAAATTATCCAATGTCCAAACATTAATTTAAAATTTAATAATTAAGGGTTGTCAAGATTAATATGCAAGTACTGACTGTGCTGGGAACTCTATGACCATTTGGTTGATCAGAACCTATAAGTAACTCCTGGCACTCCGCAGAAGTGTCCTCACTTATATCCTGACAGTGGACTGTCTTGAGAATTGGCAAAGTTAAAGAAGTATGGAGAATAAAACTCTCCCTTAAAAACATCTTTCAGTGTTTAATCTAGCTCGTAAGGAATTGTGGGATCCTGCACTCAGAGTGCAGTCGAGGAATAAACGCAAACATCCCCCAACTGATTTGGTGCATTTATGCAAAGCCACTGAGCAAGCAAATCAGAAGGAATCCAGATTTTATCGTAATTCTCTGTTAAATTATCTTAGCTGGGGAAGTGATAGGGCTACTGCAGTAGGCTTTAGCATCCCAGAGTCAAAAGGGAAAGATTGATGAAGATTCCTACACCTGATTGCAGGAGGGCGATACTTGGAAAGGTGCTCATTTATGGACAGGAGATGCAGATGAGATAAGGCTTGGTGCTATATGAATAGAATAGGGTATCAATTTATTGTCACTTGTATTTATGAAAATACAATGAGATATGTATAACTTCCCACAATTCAGCACCATTTTAATTATGGAAATTCTAAAAAGAAATAATTGTGACAAAGTTAGATAAAGTTCACCTTTTGTTCCTTCCACAGCTCCTAGGTTTCGGGAGTGGCTACAGGACACCACTGCCAAACATAGAACATAGAACATTACAGCGCAATACAGGCCCTTCGGCCCTCGATGTTGCGCCAACCTGTGAAACCAATCTGAAGGCCATCTAACCTAAACTATTCCATTATCATCCATATGTTTATCCAATGACCATTTAAATGCCCTTAAAGTTGGCGAGTCTACTATTTTTGCAGGCAGGGCATTCCACGCCCTTACTACTCTCTGAGTAAAGAACCTACCTCTGACATCTGTGCTATATCTATCACCCCTCAATTTAAAGCTATGTCCCCTCGTGCTAGCCATCACCACCCGAGGAAAAAGGCTCCCACTGTCCACCATATCTAATCCTCTGATCATCTTGTATGTCTCTATTAAGTCACCTCTTAACCTTCTTCTCCCTAACGAAAACAGCCTCAAGTCCCTCAGCCTTTCCTCATAAGACCTTCCCTCCATACCAGGCAACATCCTGGTAAATCTCCTCTGCACCCTTTCCAATGCTTCCACATCCTTCCGATAATGTGGTGACCAGAACTGTACGCAATACTCCAAGTGCGGCCGCACCAGAGTTTTGTACAGCTGCAACATGACCTCATGGCTCCAAAACTCAATCCCTCTACCAATAAAACCTAACATACTGTACGCCTTCTTGACAACGCTATCAACTTGGGTGGCAACTTTCAGTGATCTATGCACATGGACACCGAGATCTTTCTGCTCATCCACACTACCAAGAATCTTACCATTAGCCCAGTACTCTGTATTCCTGTTACTCCTTCCAAAGTGAATCACCTCACACTTTTCCACATTAAACTCCATTTGCCACCTCTCAGCCCAGCTCTGCAGCTTATCTATGTCCCTCTGTAACCTGCAACATCCTTCCGCGCTATCCACAACTCCACCGACTTTGGTGTCATCTGCAAATTTACTAACCCATCCTTCTACGCCCTCATTCAGGTCATTTATAAAAATGACAAACAGCAGTGGCCCCAAAACAGATCCTTGAGGTACACCACTCGTAACTGAACTCCAGGATGAACATTTCCCATGAACCACCACCCTCTGTCTTCTTACAGCTAGCCAATTTCTGATCCAAACCGCCAAAGCTTCCCATCAGGCTGCCAAAGCAAGAATTTCTGGATCAGACCCACCACGTGCCACCGCCAAAACCAACACTGAAGCCACTGCATTGCTGCCATAGCAAGGAAGGACAGACCAGACCCACCAAGTTGCCAATGCTGAAGCTGCCGCATTGCTGCCATAGCAACAAGAAATGAAGCAGAACCACCATGCCACCACCACCATAGTCAATGCTGAAACCACAGCACCGTCGCACCGCCACTGGGAGGAATGGATCAGACGCACTGACGATGAAGCCTTTGACAAAGCTGCAGTCATGATAGCCATGAGGAATGGACATCCAGATCCACCAGACCGCTGCAGGCTGCAGCATGACCTTGCAATCATCTTCCTCCACTGCAGCTGCAGAAAAGAAGAAAGATGAATTTTGATACGAAAGAGAAATGAAGAAATGAAGAAACAAAACAAAATTAAAATAAAGAACGGAAAAGAATGCTGCTGGCCCTGCGAACGAGAGCGGGAGCGTACTGGCACAGAGCCCAAACACTTTCTATGCTGCAACCGCCACCACCTTGATAAAAAAAAAGCCTGCTACTATGCATGCCTTCCTCATGTGAGCAATGACTGCTTAGGCAGGGTGTTGGAGCTCCAACAGAGTGAATTTTCATTCAGTTTTCCCAATCTCTTAGGCAATTTAGGAAAACTAGCAGAAAACATTTGGAGAAGTAAGAGTGAGAGAGAATTATGAAGAAGTGACGGTCTCGGGTTAATATTGCTAGGCTATCAGTCCAGAGACTCTGATGATCTGGGCTCAAATCCCATATTGGCAGATGCTGGAGTGTGAGTTCAATAAAGGAAAAATCTGGCATTATGAGTCTAATGATGATCATGCAACTATTAAAAACCGAAAGAACTGCGGATGCTGCAAATCAGGAACAAAAACAAAGTTGCTGGAAAAGCTCAGCAGGTCTGGCAGCATCTGTGAAGGAAAAACGAGAGTTAACATTTCAGGTCTGGTGTTCTGAGGAAGGGTCACTGGACCTGAAACGTTAACTCTGTTTTTTCCTTCACAGATGCTGCCAGACCTGCTGAGTTTTTCCAGCAACTTTGTTTTTGATCATGCAACCATTGTTGATTGGCGGGGGAGGTCCATCTGGTTCATTAATGTCACTTAGGGAATGAAGTCTGTGTCCTTCCCCAGTTTAACTTATATGTGACTCCAGACCCACATCAATATGATTGACACTTAACTGCCCCCTGGGCAATTAGGGATGGGCAACAAATACTGCTCCAGTCAGTGAATATTAGATATTAAATATAAAATAAGCAAATGACTGATATACTCCAAGGATCACAAATTCTTATCATTTTCTGTGATTTATTTTGAACATTATCCTCAATGTTTCTGTATTGCATCAGCTCTAATGCATGGTTTATATGGGACATCATGAGAGGTCAAAAATGAGAAAGAGAAGGTGAAATCGTGGAGAAATAAAGTGAAACTGTTTAATTCCACATGAATTTCTTTCTTCATCCAAGAATATAATGGGAAGAGGTAAAATAACTGCAAAAGAAAGCAATCATTTTAAGCAAGTCAACTGCCAAAAAAACACAGCCCAGAAGCCTTCAAAGATGTGAATAAAAGTCAAAATTGAATCTTATGACAATCTGCAGATGACAGTAAGTTGGATTTTTTTGGATCGAAAGCAGAGTCAATGTTTTGGGTCCAGTGACCCTACTTCAGAACTGGAAAACCTCCATTCTGAAGGACCCAAAACGTCGACTGCACTTTCTATCAAAAGATGCTGCCAGATCTGCTGAGTTTTTTCAGCAATTTCTGATTTTGTCTCTGATTTCCAAAGTCCACAATCCTTTGGTTTTCTGTTTAAGCTGGATTGTTTTGCTTGTTAAACCTCAGTTACACAAGTCAGACACACACACACACACATGCACACAAACACATGCGCATGCACACACACATACACACACACACACACACACATGCACACACACACATACACACACACGCACACACACACACACACACACGCGCGCACAAAGCATTTTACTTGGGCACCATTGAAATGCAGTGGCTGGGAAATTCTCTCAGGTTTAGAAAGCAGGGATTCAGATTGTGAATTTCCATTGTAATGCAAATTCTCCTACAGTTTCCAATTTCTCTTCCAATTTGTAAACAATACTGAGACACGTTGAAACATAAACATAGTTGCTGTGCTTCTGGCCTCTGGACAAGAGCCTTCAAATCCATGAATCCTAATTAATTCATGGTGTTGGCATCAGAGTGATATTTATTGAAAGTATCTAAGGAACAAATGTCAGATTCTGGTGTACAGCTCTGATACCTTCTACATTACAGCTGTGGGTTTGAAATTTCAATCTAAGCCTGGTAAATATCGCAAGTGCTGGAAGTGAAGGACGAAAAATGGAGTAGTATGTAGTTGCAACCAGATTCCGTTCATCCACTGAAGTGAGAGAATTCCAATGAGAGGGCCTCTTAGACAGATATTCCACTCACTCCCTTTTGTAAATGCAGCATGCCTACAGGGATCCCCAGGCTTTATTGATAAGCCCAATCAAACTGTGATACATCTTCAAAAGTGTCCAATTTTTTTCTTTATTCATTCATGGGATGAGGGTCTCACTGGCTAGGCAGCATTTATTGCCCATCCCTAACTGCCTAGAAGGCAGTTAAGTGTCAACCACATTGCTGTGGGTCTGGAGTCGCACATTGGCTAGACCAGGTAAGGATAACAATTTCCTTCCCTAAAAGACATTAGTGAACCAGATGGGTTTTTCCAACAATTGACAATGGTTTCATGGTCATCAATAGACTCTTAATTCCAGATATTTATTGAATTCAAATTCCACCACCTACTGTTGCAGGATTTGAACCCAGGTCCCCACAGTCTCTGAGTTAACAGTCCAGTGGTAATACCACTTGGCCATTGCCATGAAGGAGTGAAGCTCTTAAAGAGATAGTCCAGAAGCTCCTTTTGAAAATGGAGATTTTGTTGCTCTAGCCTTGTCTAAGATCTCCTGTATTGTATCTGAGTGGCATGGCATCACTGGAACTTTCAGGGCTTCTGTCAAAGTGGCCATTGGTACAGATGTCAGCAGTGCTAACCATGTACATTAGTGTCTTCATTCCCTACTTTGGGTCAGGGGACAGAGTGGTGTATTAGGATTGTTACCATAGACTCAATTTGATGTTCAGAGGTCATGGGCTTGAATCTCACCATAACAGAGGGTGAAATCTGAATTTAATTGTTTAAAAATGTGGAATTAAAAGCTAGTCTAATGGCAACACATGGCTGGTTCACTAAAGTCCTTTTTCCTTTCTTTAGGGGAAGAACATCCTCACCCAGTGCGGCCTACATGTAATTCCATTTCACAGCAATGTGGTTGACTCTTAACTGTCCCCTAAAATGTCATGTCAAGCCACTCAGTTGTATCAAAGTGCTACAAATTCTGATAAAAGAAACGAAACCAGGTTGCCCAAATGTAATCAACCAAGACACTGAAAATTAAAACAGCATTGACAACCTGTTGACCCTGGAAACTCCTCCTCATTAATATCTGGGGACTTGTAACAACATTGAAAGAACAGTGTCCCAGATTAGTCAATCAAAAGCCTACATTGTCATACTCACACTATAAAACCTTAAGTAGAATTTAAGACAACATCATCATCATCCGTTGCTATGTTCGATCTCAAGAACTCAGAACTCACTGGACTTGAAATTTTAACTCTGTTTCTCTCTCCATACATGATGCCAGATCTGCTGAGTTTCTCCAGTATTTTCTGTTTTTGTTTGAGCCCTCAACATTGACTCGAGACCAGTGAAGTCTCATTGCAACTCGGTACCAACGACCCTTCAACTGATGGACCAGTACTCCTTCATATTGAAAACTAGTGGAGGACACCGTGAGGGTGGCAAGGGCACAGGGCAGATTTTGTGTAGAGTAAAACCATAAGATCAAAAAATATAAGAACAGAGGCAGAATAATAACAGAACATTAGGCCATTCAGCCCATTGTGTCTGCTCTATCATTCGATCATGGCTAATACATTTTGTAACCCCATTCTCCTGCCTTTGCTCTGTAACCCTTGATTCCCTTACTAATGAAGAATCTGTCTATCTCTATCTTAAAGACACTCAATGATCTGGCTTCCACAGCCTTTCCCAATAATGAGTTCCACAGATTCACCACACTCCAGCAAAAGTAATTCTTCCTATCTCAGTTACAAAGGGTCATCACCTTCACTCTGAGGCTGTGCCCCTGGATCCTAGCCTCTGCTACTATTGGAAACATCTTCCACTCTATCTAGGCCTCTCAGTATTCTATAAGTTTCAATGAGATGCTCCTTTATCTTCTTAATTCCATCAAGTACATATTCAGAGTCCTCACCCGCTCCTCATGTGACAAGCCCTTCATTCCCAGGATTATTCTAGCGAACCTCAAATGGAACCTCTCTAAGGCTAGCACATCCTTCCTTAAATACAGTGTCCAAAACTGCCCACAATATTCCAGATGCAGTCTGACCAGAGCCATACACAGCCTCAGCAGTACGTGCCTGCTCTTATATTCTGGTCCTCTCAAAGTAAATGCAAACATTGCTTTTGTCTTCCTAGCTGCCAACTGAATCTGCATTTTAACTTTAGAGAATCCTGAATTAGGATTTCCTTTGTGTTTCAGATTTTTGAAGTCTTTCCCCATTTAAAAAATAGTCTATGCCTTTATTGTTCCTACCAAAATGCATAGCCTTGCCCTTTCCCACATTATATTTTATTTGCCACTTCTTTGCCCACTCTCCTAGCCTGTCCAAGTCCTTCTGCAGTCTCCCTGCTTTCTCAACACTACCTGTCCCTCCACTTGTCTTTGTGTCATCTGCAAACGTAGCAACCATGCCCTCAGTTTCTTCATCCAAATACTTCAGTGTCCATTGGCAAGAGTGGCTCAGTAGCACCACTAGACAAGCTGGTCAAGTTCCAAAAGTCATAAGCTGCTGGACCAGGTCTACTGCAGATGGTGAGGGAACCAATCACAGGGAAAAAATACTTGACCTCATCCTCACCAATATATTTGTCACAGATGTATCTGTCCATAACAGTATCAGGAGATGTGTTAATTGCAAAGTCCTTGGAGAGATGAAGTCCCATCTTCACATTGAGGACACTTTACACTGTGTTGTGTGGCACTACCACTGTGTTGAACTCAACAGATTTTAAACAAATCTAACAGCTCAAGACTGGACATCCATGAGACAATGTGGGCCATCAGCAGCAGAATTGTATTCAAACACAATTTATAAGTTCATAGACCTAAATATCCTCCATTTACCAATACCACCAACCCTGGTTCAATGAAGAGTGCAGGAGGTCATTTTAGGAGTAACATCATAACAATATATGGACATAAGAAATAGGAACAGGACCAGGCTATTTCGCCCTTAAGGCTGCCCTGCCATTCTGTAAGATAATGATTAATCTGCCCCAGGCCTCAGCTCTTCTTTTAAGTCAGCTCCTGAAAACCCTCAACTCCTTGATATTTCAAAAGTCTATCTACCTCCTGTTTAAATACTTTCAGGGATCTCACCTCCACAACTCTCTGGGGTAGAGAATTCCAGACATTCGAGACCCTCAGAGAAGAAACTGCTTTGCATCTCAGTTTTAAATGAGTATCATCTTATTCTATAACTATGTCCCCTTTTTCAAGATATCCTAGTAGTAGAAATATTTTCTCAACATCTACCCTGTCAACACCCTCAGAATCATGTATGCTTTAGCAAGATCGCTCCTCATTATAATCAATTCTAATGAATAAAGAATAATGAATAATGTTTAATGGTTCTTAATAAGTCAATCCCATCATCCCAGGAATCAGCCGAGTGATTTCTTTGAAATGCCTCCAAAACCAGAATGTCCTTTCTCAAATACAAGGACCAAAACTGTACTCAGTACTCAGGTGTGGCATTACTAACAGCCTGTACAGTTGTAACAAGACTTCCTAGTTTTAAACTCCAACCTCAAGCAATAAAAATCAAAATTTCATTTGCCTTCTTAATTACTGCTGCACCTGCATGCTAACTTTTGTCTTTTATGCGCAAGAACTCCTAGATCCTTGTGCACCAGACTTTTTTGGAGTCTCTCTCCACTTAAATAATAGTCTGCCTTTTCATTCTTCCTACCAAAGTGCATGACCTCAAACTTTCTTACATTGAACTCCATTTGTCAAGTTTTTGTCCACTCACTCAAACCATTTGTAGCCCATTGATAATTCTTTACAGTCTCCTTACTTCCCTTTATTCTTTATATTCTCTTACATTTTTTTTAAGATCAGCAAATTTGGATAAATTACACTTTACCTCCATCCTCCAATTCATCAATGTAGATAGTAATAATTAAAGTATTATTCAATTATAACTGATTCAATTATTATTCAATTATAACTGATCCTGGTTGTATTCCACTAGTTACATCTTTCCAACCTGAAAAAGATCCATTAAGACCGATCACTGTGTACAAACTAGTCCTCAATCTATGCTAATATATTACTTCCTGTATCATTAGCTCCTATCTTGTGCAATAACCTTTTACGTGGCATTTTATTGAGTGCCTTCTGTAAATACAACTACACCACATTTTCATTGTCTCCACTTGCTATATCCTCAAAGATATAACTCACTGGGATCCAGTGAGCTCTGGAATATTTTAACCAATGCCTCCACTATCTCTGCAGCCACTTTCTTTAAAACCTTTAAACGCAGACCATTGGGTCTTGGTGTTTTGTCTGCCTTCAGACCCATTAGAGTGTCAAATAGTTTGTGCCTCATGATAGGGACTGTTACAAGACCTTTCCTCCCATTAGCATGTTGCTTACCTGAAATCTTTGGGATGTCTGCACTGTCCTTCATCATAAGCACTGACACAAAACATTGCTTTAAGTTGTCTGTCATTTCCTTCCTCCGCATTATTAATTCCCCATTTGCGTTCTCCAAGTGTCCACACTTGCTTTAGCTACACTCTTTTTGTATATAACCATAAAAGCTCTTCCTATTGTTGATATGTTTATTGGCATCAGAAATACATAAAAATCAACCCAGGATATTTACATGGAAAACAGCATAAGCTGCACATGATAGTCAGAGCCAAGTAATTCCACAACCAGCAGATCAGATCTTAGATTTGCAGCCTTGCCACGCCCAGTTGCAAATGTTGATGAACAATTAAAAAAGCTTATTGGAGGAGGAGCATCTAAAATATCTCCAGTCTCAAAGCTGGAGGAACCCAGGACACCAGTACAGAAAAAATGCTGAAGAACAGGTAGATTTCTGAATCACAGAATTAAAGATTCATAGAATCACAGAATTGTTATGGCGCTAAAGTAGGCCAGTTAGCCCATCATGCCAGCACTAATTCCATTACTTAGTGCCAATCTCCTGCCTTTTCTCTGTATTTCTGTATACTTTTTATCCAAATAATCATTCAATGCCCTCTTCACTTCCACAGTTAAATCTGCTTCCACTACATTTCTGAGCAGTACATAATATTCTGGGTGATAGTGCTGTAAGTATATCTCTACCTACAGGATCATCATAGACCAAAGCCTAGAACATTGATTACAAGAAGGCTTTCAATAGCACCCATCAGTGGTCACTCTGCCAATGATTTAATCTCTAAAGACACATCTCCAGCTGCTGCAGCAAGGCCAGCACAGGCACTCCTTCAACATTGTCACTGCAGTATGGGAAGACTTTATAATCTCCCATTTTGTTTGCTCTTGTTTATTGAGCTCACCTTGAAGAATGTGATGCTGAGTGCTGACAGAAACTCTGCTATTTATTAAGGTCTTGGCTGATCTGTTTGTATTTTGAATTCCAAAGTCCCATTTACTCCCATAGCCTTTAATTTCCACCTGCCTAACCAGAATGTATGTACCTCTGCCCCCACCAGATAAGAGGAGAAGATGGGGTTGATCAAAGAAGACTTGGTGAAGTACTTCTAAGGAGGAACTTCAGGAAAAGGGTGCCATCTATGCTGCGACAAAAGAGATTATGATGGACTGAGGCTGGTGGCAGAGTCTTGCTGCCGACTGTCGTGCGTGGGCCCATTGGAACTAAGTCTAAGTCACTTTCCACAGAAGCTGCACGACCTGCTGAGTGTTTGCAGTAATGTATTCTGTTTTTATTACAGTTTCATTCAGTCATCTCAGATTTCTACATAGAATTCACACCATTAGCCTTATTTTCATTCATAGCAATAGGATTATTTGGATTGGAGGTCAAACAACCACAGAAAGAGAGGAGGGTATAGAATTCTACTGAATGTTGCCCTATTATTTACATCGATGACTAAATTTTCAGTGATGACTGGTTTTCCTTATATCTGTATTTTTTTTAGTTGGGAACATATGGGTGCAGTTAGATTTTAAATGCTTTCAGCCATTAGGTGAGTGACAGACTTGGTACAGCGAATAACAAGTACTTAGTGTGTAAAGAAAGATTCAAGTATAACGTAGACAGAGGAACTGTTAGAACATTGTTCATGTTATTTATTTTCTATTGCAGTTCTCTGAGATTCCAGCAGCTCTATGCCAATCAACAGTTACCAGCAAATAGTTAGTCTGTTCCACAGTCAAAGGTAGGATGTTCTATGTGCACAAGAGTCAATAGGATGAATACGGCAAGTAATGGTTTGGAAGTCACCAACTAGGTTGTACAAGCATAAAAAACATAAAGCAACAATTTAGCCTAATGAAATATTACTCGAATAAAGAGATTCTTTATCATCCACTGGTTGTCCCAAAGCACTTTAAGCTAATGAGTTATTTTTGAGATAAGTAAACAAAGTCACCATAGTGTTGCTCTGTCATTAGAGGGAGACAGCTGGTGGTGGTTTAACCTGACGGGCATCATGCCTCAGGTAAAGGTAAGGTTAAGAAAGTGGAACATTCACGGTGACCCCAGCCAGTGCAAAAATTGACTCCATGCTATTGGCATCACTTTGCATTACAAACCATCCATCCAACTAACATCTGTAAACATAGACAAAAGCCAATTTTCACACAACAAGCTCCTAGAAATGACAGTTGTATTAAGTATTAAGTTTTATTTTCTTTGATGGTATTGTTTAGTTAGAATTCTAACTTTCCAGCCTAATAGCCATGCTCTTAAAGAACTCCAGCAGCAATATGAGAGAAGGGGAGCTTAATCAAGAAGCTGATGCCTGTGAATTCAGAGATAGAATCTATTGATGATTATATTGCAATGTCACAGGAGGAGAGGGTATATAGAATATTAATAAAAGTAAAATACTGTGAATCCTAGAAATCTAAAATAAAAGCAGAGAGCGCTGTTTAAGAACCATGTACTTTTGTTTTTGTGTTCTTTTTAAATTGTGAACTGAAGTAAGAAAGAGCCACGTTAAAAAAACATGTTTGAGAGAGAGGCTGCAGTTTTGGAAAGCAGGTAAAATGACACCCATGCCAGGCATTGTGTAAACATCTGTTTGAACAAGCAGCAGCTGAAGAGTTGAGTTGCAGATGAGCCAGGGGGTTGTGTACAGATACAGATTTTGCTGGTAGCAAGAAGTTGATTCATCTATGGACTAGTGACAAGTTATCAATGACAGAGACATTTCAGTCTGTTAATAGCTGTGTGATTGGTTCTCAGGTAATCGAACAGCTTGGAGCTGAGATCGAGTTATGAAGAGAGAGAAGAGTCCAGTTCTTTTCCTGCTCAGGAACGGTCTCCATGTTCTCTATCATCAAAACTCACTGCTAACCTGAATAAAACATGTTTATCTTTCCTGAAACAGTTGTAAGTTGTGTCTTTTAACTGATAAGTCAGAGACTTTTTATAAGTGCACCTCCCATAAGAAATATTGCAGATTGCATGAAACATTAAACCTTACTTAATTCTTATGTAGTTTCTCCTTATTCTTATCGTATATATTTGATATATTTTGCTGCTACATTTAATCCTTAGTCCCTTGAACAACAAACACTTTTCCATATTGTTTGTGGATTTGGCCTATAAATAAATTCTTCTGTTCTTCAAAACTAGTACTTATGGGTGCAACTATGAAAGTGAAAAAATGCAGAAAGTTCTTTGTAATTAACTAGGATGGGCATTTACCAATGCTGAGAATCTCTCGTTTCTATGGTAGCTGTGGGCTTAATATTTCAAAGACAATGCCAGATATCGTTTGTAAAGTTAAAAAAATGGTGCTCACCTGCTGTTGGTTTGAGTGCCAGCCAATCATTTATCTGACACTAATACCGGGGGCTGTCTCATGACAACATAGTGTGTATTTATGAATGGCTGTCCATAACCAATCACAAGATTGATTGCAGTTATGATTGCATTTTGGAGCTATAGCAGTAATAGCAGGATGCTATAATGAGATATGTTCCTACTGTGCTACAGTCTCTGTAAGTTGTATAGCACACCGTTGTTACACATTGAGGACACCCACCACTCCCTTTTTTCATATATCTGCCTGTCCAGGGACTGCCTCCCTTCCCGGTTTCTCGATCAAGATACCAAACCCCTCACTTACTGCCCATTCAGGCTGATGTCCCCTCCCATGACAATTCGCACCCCAGTCTCATCTGGCTCTAACTCCAGGATTTAAAATCTTGGTATTGATTGTACTCCTTGTCCTGGGCACCAACCTGGCACTGCTAGGATGACAGAACTGCTGGACAATCAGATAGGCTACAGCTCTCTAATGGGACTTTGGCGTGAGCAAGAGGTGGAAGTCCCATCTCCAGCCAATGGTTATATAACTGTTATAATCAGTTGGAAAACACACTATTCATCGCATTTTCATCAAACAATGGAAAGAAGAACGCTGAGCTACATTGGATAAATATATTGATTAAATAGAAAGTAAATTTTAAACATAAACTTTACACTTGTGCAACTGATAACCCCTTTTCTTGAGACAATATTGCTAACTGTTTGTCTTCAGATATACCTAAACTATTTCTTTAACAATTCCTCTTTTGAGTTAATGCAAGGTTGAAAGGTTCCAAGAAAATGCAGTTGCCAAATGTTCTGTTAATTGCTATCCATCCAGTCTGTTGATGTAAATTAAGACCAGATCTGAGTGTTGCTTACAATGCCAGTTGAGGACACCACGTAACAATTTGGAATTTGTGGTTCCATTTAAACCTAGTTGAATCTGCTCTAGAGATAGTAGGATCTGCAGATGCTGGAAAATCTGAGATAACAAGGTATAGAGCTGGATGA
>NC_063335.1:109186657-109211688 GCF_021869965.1 Rhincodon typus | reverse complement strand
TATTATTTGGCCTGACTGATGTTTTTGGCTTGCTGACATAAAGCAGTTACCTTTCTTTTAAACCTAAGTTCGAATTTATGAGCTGCAGTAAATAATATCGAGAGCCTCATGAAATGAGACAATGTAAAAGCTACTATCACAATGCTACTCTCCTCAATCCACACTTGAAAACTCATAAATATTACAAGTTGACTCTAGTGCTGAAACAGTTCTTATGTTATTCACTTGACTAAAGACTTTTTTGGGTGGAGGAAAAGTCCTTTTCATATAAGCATTTTCTTTATTAGCAGAATTTCGACTATCAAATTTCTGCAATGTGCAGAAATTGAAAAAGCAGCTCAAATTTAAGTTATAAACTGAGCAGTGGTTTAAAGAAAATATGATTATATTGTCATTTGCTACATTGATTTGTTGAAAAGTAGCTGGCTACTAATGGCTGTTGTTTTACTGATAAGAAAATCACTAGTATTAATCACTGAAATACAATTTATTTGACACAATGTGATACAACAGTTGCTGATAAAATTTCAGTTGAACTAAGCTTAAGTGATTTTTGTGCCTACCATGGATAATGTCTCTTTCAGACTGCCCAAATGCACACTAACTTGTATTTGGTCCACACCATTGTGAAACTACTAAGAAGTCTATGTCCATTTTCCACTTGCTTGATATAAATGTGCTATATGCTACCATCTTGCAAAGAAGGATTTAGCTGGAGGAAATGAGCTACAAGGGATGTATTTTGGATTAAGCTGTATCTTTACTGTACAGAATTTATATGGCAGTAGGAAATCTCAACTGCTTCTTTTGCAGTAATTAAAATTTACTGCATGTCTTTAGCTTTTTTTATATATTGTCTTTAGCTTCAGATGTTAATCAGTAAACCAGCAGCAGTAGGTGTCAATGGTTCCTAATTCTTCAATCTTAAGACTTAAACTTCTGAAAAATTTTAAATCAGTGATGAGGGCAACTAAAATCCAACATAATCAGTGCTCCAGCTTATATTTCCATTTAAAATATTATCCAACAAACAACTGGAATTTTGATAGGACAGGACCTATCACAGGTTAAGTACAGGTTAAGCAACAGGAATGGGTGGAAGGGAAGGTTATGGGGAAAGTGATGGAGGGAATTTTGGAAAAGAAAACAAATGTGTTTGAGCCCTGGAGGTTTGAATATCAGAATCATATAGTATAGTTAAGTTTATGTGCCCTGTTGGGCATATGTTGACTTTCTAAAAGAATTACTATCTTGTTCCACTATACGTCACGACCCTCAGTTTTCTTTTTCAAATATATGCCCAACTGATATTCAATGCCATTGCCATCACTGAACTCCTCACTATCAACATGCTGGGGGTTACCATTGTTCATAAATAGAACTGGACTAATATAAATACTATGGCTACAAGAACAGGTCAGATGTACCATATCCTGCAATGACTAAGCACTTCCTGATTCCCCGAAGCTACACACCATCTACAAAGCATAAGTCAGGAGTGTGATGGAATACACTCCACTTGCCTGGATGAGTGCAGTTCCAACAACACTTAAGTAGCTTGATATCATCCAGGACAAAACAACCCACTTGACTGGCTGATTGGCTTGATTGATCCACAAATATTCATTCCTTCCACCATCAACATTCAGTAGCAGCCATGTGTATCAATTACAAAATGTACCATAGGAAATCACCAAGGATCTTTAGTCAGCACCTTCCAAACCCATGACTACTCACGATTTAGAAACTTTATTTTTTGATCATAGGGGTAGGTGGCACAGCTTTGAAGAATGGTTTTCTCTGTGCCACCACAAAAGTGCTTTTGACAGCTGACAATGTAGGCAGACTGGGTTAGTAACCTGATTGGCATGTTACGGTCTCTCTTGTTGCTATAGCCTACCTTCAGCAGATTGATCCTCTTCCTTCATGTCACGTGGTCCCTGCCCACTATACCTCCTCCCTTTCCTTCACATTCTTGTCTCCTTAGCCATTTACCATGGCTAATCCACCACATCCATGGCACATCGCTGGACATTACATGGCAATTCAGCATGGCCAATAGCACCTAACCTACACATCTTTGGACTGTGAGAGGAAACCAGAGCATCCAGTAGAAAACCATACAGACACAGGCAAATGTGCAAATGCCACACAGTCACCTGAGGCTGGAATCAAATTTGGGTCCCTAATGCAATGAGGCAACAGTGCTAACCACTGCTAATGACTGGACCCATATCACCCATAGTTTCAGCTAAATAAACTATGCCCGCATTGGACACATGAGTAATACTGCAGTGATGATCTATTACCATGTCTACCAGTTTGAGCCATATTATTATTGTTTGCCAAAAAACATTTTCAAGTTTGGCAAAATTTTATGAAAGTAAATCACAATTTTTAGGGCATTGCTAGACTCAGCAGAATAACATATTACTTTCAGTTTAGATAATTCTATGCATGCCTATATTTATTCCTCCTGCATGATCATTCTTTATTATTGCTATAAAAATTAGGGAGCATGATTGCATCTAAAACTCATAAAATAAAAATTAATGTTGCACACAGCCATTTCTTCAGTCATCCAACATCCACATAATTTTATCCTAAGTATGTTGGATAGAATCTCTGGAAAACTATTGATGTACTGATATAATAGAGTTAAATCACATCCTGTCAAAGTGGGAAATAGCTTGCTAAATGATTCTGTCATAAACTTTATTTTAAAGAGGTATCATCTCTTCTTCCCCTTTGCTCCTTCATTCTCAACAGACCGCAATCTCAGCTAAATTCTAAATGTTGGAGTCTAGACGGGGAACACTTTCAACCTAAACCATGTGTCTGATAGAATTAGACAGAAGTGTCGTTTTACAACCTGCTTGATCTCATTCTCATTGAAGACAGTACAGAGCAATTTAGTCTGGGCTGAAAATCAATTCACACAATCCTGTGGGTTTCCCACCCAACAAGTCAGGTTAAACATAGTCCTGGTTAGGCATTTAGCAAATAGCCTTTTACAGGCACTTCCAGTATCAGGAGTGGGAATACTAGAATAATTCTTCTTCTTGATATGTATGTGTTCAGTCCAGTTGCAATATTTTGCAACAAATTTGGCGGAAATCAGAAAATTCAGCAAATAATTAGGAACAAACTGTTAAGTGGTTGGTCTTTTCTTCTTGACTAATTACTGCTTTAACCAGCAACTCATCAGCAAGCCTTCACAGATACTGTCTTTATTCAGACATCTCTGCAATGATATGACTCATGTCAAGACTTGTTCCTGAGGTATATGACATCAAAAGCAAGCCCCTCTTTAAATTCACAGATGGAATCAAGTAATCTTAAATATAAACATACATAAAGGTTTAGAGTCGCAGAGTCATAGAACTGTACAATTGGAAACAGACCCCTCAGTCCAACTCATCCATACCAACAAGATATCCTAAGTAAATCTAGTCCCATTTACCAGCATGTGGCCCACATCAACCTTTCTTATTCATATACTCATCTAGAAGCCTTTTAAATGTTGTCATTGTACCAGCCCCCACCACTTCCTCTGGCAGCTCATTCCATACACGCACCACCCTCTGCATGAAAGCGCTGTCCCTTAGGTCCCTTTTAACTCATTCCTTTCTCACCTTAAACCTGTGCCCTCTCGTTTTGGACTCCCACACCCCAGGGAAAAGACCCTGTCTATTTACCCTATCCATGTCCCTCATGATTTTATAAACCTCTATAAGGTCACCCCTCAATCTCTGACACTCCAGGGAAAATAACCCCAGCCTATTCAGCTTCTCCCTGTAGCACAACTCTCCAACCCTGGCAACATCCTTGTAAATCTTTTCTAAACCCTTCAAGTTGAACAACATCCTTCCCGTAGCAGGGAGATCAGAGTTGAACGCAGTATTCCAATAACGGCCCAACCAATATCCTGTACAGTCGCAACATGACCTCCCAATTTCGATACTCAATGCACTGACCAATAAATGCAAGCATACCAAATGCCACCTTCATTATCCTATCTAAATCACTTCTTGATATTGTAACAAATATCGATATATGTGAGTCCATTGTTGTAGTATTACCATTTTTGGATCAAGTCCATAAATCTTACTCACAACCTGTGAAGATGGGAAAGCCTGCTAGATTTTCAAACAACCAATCAGCTGCATTCAATGTAGGTAAGCCTGATAACAAAAAGGAGGGTAGATCCAACATGGTATTGATTGTGCTATCAAATGGTATCTGCTCATTGACTCTCAGTTTGGGTGAGCCGAGGTTGGTCATCTCCTGATCTCAATAACAGCCTTGGTCCAAGAACTGACTTCAGGAGTGAGGTGACAGAGACTGCCCTTGACATCAAGGCAACAGTTAACTGAGTATGTATTAAGGAGCCCTAGCTTAACTGGAGTCAATGGAAGCAGTGAAAAAATTCTCTTGCTGGTCATAAACATACATAGCACAAAGGAAGATGTCAGTCATCTCAGCAACAGCACATCATAGAAATAGAAATCATCATAGAATCCCTACAGTGTGGAAACAGGCCCTTCGGCCCAACAAGTCCACACTGACCCTCAGAGCATCCCACCCAGACTCATCCACCTAATCTACCCATCCGTGAGCACTATGGGCAGTTCAGTATGACCAATCCACCTAGCCTGCACATCTTTGGACTGTGGGAGGAAACCGGAGCACTCGGAGAAAACCCACGCAGACACGGGGAGGATGTGCAAACTCCACACAGACAGTCGCCCGAGGGTGGAATCGAACCCGGGTCCCTGGCTGTTCCGCTTGTCTTTCTTCATTATAGTGGATGTGGGTTTGGGGTGTCATCTAAGGAGCTTTGATGAATTTTTGTAATGCGCCTTGTAGATAAAATGGTACTGTTACTGTAAGTAGTGGCAGAGGGATAGAATGGTTGTGGATGTAGTGCCATTCAAGGTAGCTTCTTTGTCCTAGATGGCATCAAGCTTAAGTGTTATTAATGCTGCGGTCATCCAGATAGGTGGGGGCATTTCATCACACTCCTTACTTGTTGATGGTGCATGGTCTTTGGAGAGTCAGGAGGTGAGTTAATCAGTGCAAGATTCCTAGCCTCTGAACTGCTCTTGTAGTCATAGTACTTATGACTAGATGAGTTCAGCTCTGGTCAATTGTAAGCCCTAAGATATTGATAGTGGGGGATTCAGTGATAGTGAAACCATTGACTGTCAAGGAGCGATTGTTAGATTTCTCTACTGTTAGAGATTGTCATTGCTTGGCACAGTTGTGGCACATATTTTAGTTGTCATTTGACAGCCCAAACCTGGATATCATCCAGATCTTGCTACATTTGAACAGGACTACTTCAGTATCTGAAGGGTTGCAAATGGTGCTGAAAATTATGCAGTCATCAGTGAACATCCCCATTTCTGACCTTATGATTGTTAAACAGCTGAAGTTGGTTGGGCCAAGGATGCCATCCTGAGGAGCTCCTGCAGAGACATCTTAGAGCTGTGATGATGACGTTCTTCAGGGCTGTGTCCTCGGCCCAACCATCTTCAGCTTTTTCATCAACAGCCTTCCCTCCATCATAAGACCAGAAGTGCAGATGTTTGCTGATGATTGACAATGTTCAGCACCATTTGCCACTACTCAAATACTGAAGCAGACTGTGTCCATATGCAGCAAAACAAGGAAAACAAGATGTGGACCTCAGGCTTGGGCTGACAAGTAGTAATTATAAATTTCACTGCACAAGTGCCAGCCAGTGCCCATCTCTCAACAAAACAGTATCTAAATGTCACCATTTGTAACCATCGCTGAATCTCCCACAATAAACAACCTGGGGTTACCATGGATCAGAAATTAATCTGGACCAGCCATATAAATACTTTGTCTGCAAGAGCAGGTGGGAGGAGATTTTGTGGCAAATACCTCATCTCCTGATTCCATAGTGCCTGCCCATCATTGACAAGCCACATATCAGGATTGTGATGGAATACTCTGCACTTGCTTGACACTATCCAGGTCAAAGAAGCCCTTTTGTCTGTACTGCATCCAGCAGGTTTGACATTGTCTCCCTTTACCACATTGCACAGTGATGACAATGTGGACAATCTACCAGATACACTGCAGTGCATCACCAGGCTTCTTCAACAGCTCTTTCTAAACCCATGAACTCTACCACCAGACCCATCACCTGTAAGTTCCCCTCCATACACATACCATGCTGACCTGGGAATATTATCACAATACCCTCTCTCTCACTGAGTCAAAATCCTGTAAATCACTTCTAAACAGCACAGTGTGAGTACTTCTACCTCATCGATGGCAGTGTTAAAGACAGCAGTTCACCATCACATTCCCAAGCAAAATTAGGTATGGCCTAGGCAGTACCCTTTGCAGGGTGCTGTTTTCTCCCTTATTTTTCCATTCTCTTCTACCTCTAACCCCATCTCCATGGGGCCTGGAAAATCCAGCCCAACAATTCAGGTCAATATTCTTTCATCAGAATATCCGTTCCCCGTTAAAGAGTTATTACAGCACAGAAGAAGGTTATTTGGCCCATTGCTCTCTGATTGAGCATCTCCCTTAATATATTCTCCTGCATTCTCCCCATGGGCCTGCACATTATTTCTTTTTAAATAACCAGCTAATTCCCTTTTGAATGTCTTTGGGTTGGATCTGTTTCCAGATCAAATCTGTCTCCACTACTGTCTCTGGCAGTACCTTCCAAACTCCTTTACACACAGTCTTCAACAGCATTTCGTCACCAACTAAACAACTCATGACTCTCCTATAATGTTGCTATTTTATTTGTTTTTCAATCCTGGCACATTAATCCTTATCCCCTCTTTATATCTTTCACAAGTCCACCTCTCTCAGCTGTTCTCCCAGCCAATCGCCCTACACTAGAAAGCCTCTCTGAAAACATAACTTATAGAATAAATCGCATACGTTATGATGATTGGCTGCAATGTGAGGAAGTGGCAGAGAGAGTGAGTGGAAAATCAATTACATGAAAAGGATCATGTTTAACCTGTTTTACAATAAGCCGCATAGCTACACCATTACTGACTCCATCCACATGAACATACCAAGTGCGTTCTACTCATGCAGGATGACAGCCCTAATCTTAGAAAATCCTCCTCTATTATGTGCATTTTTGACTGAATAGCATTGACAAAATAATGTTGAGGTGTCGGAAGTTTGAAAGGATGTGGATAAGAGCCAGTCAAATAGTCATCCAGTTTATGTTTCAGCTTCAGGGCAGTTGTACTGAATTTGCTTTGTAGACAACCTTTCCGAATGGTCAGGAAAACATTTGCAAATGGTCAAGCAACAACAGTTGCAACGACAACCACAATAACATTTATCTTGCTGTGGTACGGGTGTTGATGCTAAATTTGGGAAAAGCTGGTTTCTGAGGTCTTCATCTACAGTCTCAGTGAGGTTTAACTTGGAGAAAGGAAACTGTTAGTGTCCTGTATACTCTACCCATCTACTTGATAAAGTGAAATACTGGCTAGCTTTCCCTTGGCAGATTTCCGAAGGCTGTTTATTAATTTAATCCTCATCTGCCTTCAGCTTTTCTGTACATTGAAAACATCACCCATTCTGTTATCACCTCCTGCCAAGCATCACACACATTTGTTTGTAGAGGAAGGTGCCCTGACAGGCTGGACTTGATCTACAAGAGCATCCAGATTTGCATCAGACCTATTTCTCATAGTTGCCAGAAAATGTTAATCAGAACCTTTAAACAGCAGCTGCTGTTCATAAGAGTTGTTTTGAAGAGCCGGATACAATTCCCTGCCAACATGTCAGTGAGCTCCCTTAATCAGGCACCATCTAGGACAGCATTTTCACTATGAATTATTAGTAAATATTACCTTAGAAAAGTAAATGAGATTGAATTGATATAGTTCAAACAAGTAATATGTTCGCCATAATGTGTTCAGCCTCTAGATCAAGCATTACAATATATGTAGGAACTGAAAACAGATGTGAGTTCATTCAACAACAAGCAACTAGTTGCATTTTAGCATTTGAAGCTCACATACAAATAATGTAAAGTTATGAATTTAAGCATAGAGAGATTAAATTGTCAATTAGTTTAGAATATTTTCTTTATGATGGTCATCTCTCTCATCCACTTTGTTCGAGACATTGCTATTCAGTTTAAAAGGATGTACTCAGATGAGAGGAATTTAGAATGAGGAGGGAAATTCAGCATCTAAAATCCTTAAATTACACTGGGAATTAACTTCAAATGACAACAGGTGCCTAAATATATCAAATGCACAACTACGATGACAAAAACTTCAGTGTAACTTACTCCACAAAAAAATTAACAATTTTATGAGATAAAAGCAGAAAGTGTTGGAAAAACTCAACAGGTCTCTCATATCTGTGGAGAAAGTAAGAGTTAATGTTTTTAATCAAATATTACTCTTCTTCAGAGTTGGAGATGTATAAATGTGATGAGTTTTATGCTTTTGAAAAAGGAGGGGAGGGAAGGAAAACCAAAAGGGAAGATCAGGGATAGGTTTGAGGGTGGGAGAGATTAAATGTCAAACATGTCATGGAACAAATATGAAAAGGTGTGATAATGGCTGTCGGAGGCAGCTCACCACCTTCTTAAGTGCAGATAGGGGTGGGCAATAGATGCTAGCCCAGCCAGAAACACCCACATCCTATGAACTGACAAAATAAAATTAAGAAACAAAGCATTATTCCTCATCTAAGTGTTAATAGCAGAATAAAGAACAGCTTTGTCTGAAAGCAAAAAGTATAAACAAAATGCAGACTGGCATTGAGCAAAAAATAGCAAAGTGGTTTATGAAGTTCTTGGACTCAATGTTGAGTCCAGAAGGCTGTTAATTGGAAGATGAATTACTGTTCCACCAGTTTAAGTGAGCTTCACAAGAGCATTGTGACTGACTTAGGGCAGAAATACCTGTATGAGACCAATTTGATGAAGTTCTGTAATGGTGTAAGTAGACCAAGAATGTGAAATTCACCTTGTGAGCTCATTGGATTCTTCCTGTGACTAAGCTTATTAAATTTATACTCAATGTGATTCTATATCTCAGACCTGAATTTAAGGTGGTGGTGAACTGGTGTCATTTTGGAGCATCTTCCTAAATTTGTATTTCTGATCTTACGCCCATACATTTAATTTCCATATCCTTGAATAATATTACACTTCACTTAGGAATTTCAGTTGGTTGCTGCTCAATTTCAGATAACAAAGACTGTAGAATGAGAGCCCATGTATATATTTTGATTCAGCTGCAAGAATTAGACCACACAATCTCCATCTCATGATTTCCATTTATAACTCTTCGTATGACAGTAAAAAACATACTTCTCTCATGCTCTTTTTCGGCTGTAACAAAATATGGTGATCTTAATCCTGAACGTTTGAAAATAAAAACATGTTTTACTTTCCAATAATATTAAGTTGTATGTGATGCAGAATTAACATCAAAATGCTTCAAGTATAAAGGAAAGCGGATCATTTTTGACACATTACCTAACATTCAATGCATCAACAATTTCACAGAGCAAATGTTTTCTGGTTTAACAGCAGTATGCAAACAACAATCAGTACACAAGAAACCATGTTTAAAGGCCATGGCTTTGCTATCCTCCAAGGAGATCAGCTCAATTATGCTACCTGCTCTAAGTTCATAGAATCCTAGAGCCTTTAAGGTGTCTTTGCTGGCACTTTGTTAGATGTATCACATTAGAGTCAAGCCCTTGCTCATTCCTCATTGCAGAGAGTTGAATGACAGAGAACATTTAGAACTAAAACCACAGGCAACTCTTATGTTATTGGATACTTGTTGGTCTTTGCTGGTAATAGCAGCTGCAGACCACATCATTCATTAAAAAGTGGTTGTTGCCATGTTTGCCAGAGGAAGCACAGACTCCATGGTTTTGGTGGAAAGGGGAGACTAACAGGAAAGGGCACTGGACATTTTCTACCTGACAAGCTTTGCCAAGAGCATTAGATGGTACATAAGCGACTATCAAATGTTCACAAATCAACCCTAAAGCAAAATGTGAACAGGAGGGAAATTTACTCCATTAATGGTATCTAAGCAGAAAAACATGAAACAGCACATTAATGTCCCTTTATTCCCAAGACTCTCATACTTTTCTTTTAAGATGTTGCTAAATGGTTTGAAGAAAATGAACAGATAAGTGTTGGGATATTAGAGTTAGCTTTTCATGCATACCAATTATCTCTATAACTATTGTTTGCAATGTGCCACTGTTTTATTACACTGTATTATCTTTTAAGATAGATGTGTGGACATGTTCTTTGTGTGCAGTACATTTTGACTGCTCCATGATCACATATCCATGCAGCTTAGAAGGATCTTTGTCATAATAACTTACTTAAGTTTACCCATCTGGCAGGAGGGTACAAATGAGGCTCATTTAATAATCAAAGTACCATGCAGCATATCATGAGGAATTTATCTGTTGTACAGACAGTTAATATGGGTTATTGATGTACATTCTAGCTAAGATCTATTTTACAAAAGTGAGATTTTTGTTATATTTTGGGACTATGTCTTTAAATTTAAGGCAAAGTGAAGGGAGTCATGTGGTCTGATTTGAAGTCTCCCTGACAGTAAGCCTGGCTGGTTTGGTCATTTGAGATCAAAGGATGACTTGGATTTATTGAGAAGAAGATGCAACATTTAGAGGTAATAGGAGCAGAGAAGGCTCTTGTGGCACAGTGGCAGTATCCCTACTTCTGAGCCAGGAGACCCAGATACACATCCTACCTACTTCAGAGGTGTGTCATAACATGTCTGAGCAGGTTGATTTAAATTATTTTAAAAATATCAGCAGTCTGTGAGTTGGCAGTCAAGACTGAGTCTTCAACATCCTAGATGAAAACATATCAGGTTGTACATCAGTTATACTGTCTATTTACTTCTAAAACAAAAACAAGTTAGGGCCAAAAATGAAGGGTAAGGATTTAGCATAGCTGTTTGAATGCATTCTATCAGGTTATATGCATACATATAAGTTAATGAAGGCCTCATTGAAACATTAGTTTTTGAATGGTCAGCCCTGAGAAGAGGCTGCTTGGCTTTACAAATTACCAGAGATGACGCAAGAAGATGGTATTTAGTCAAAGAGATGCATTCTACAACCATCTGAGAATTCCTGCAGATTTGCCCTGTAGATTCTTCCAGAGAGGAAGAATCATCAGACAGATTTTACTTTTGTTTGTGGATTTAGAAATGTCTACAAAAATCAAGGGAAGTACAGAGAAATGGGCACTTTGAGGTTACTCTTTAGTGAATTGGACAAAATTGGGAGAACTTTCTCACAATTTAGTCAAGCAACAGCCTGACGTAGTTATACCCATGGAATCATACCTTACAGGCAACACTATCACCATCCCCTGGTATGTCCTGTCCCACTGGCAGTACATGCCCAGCTGAAATGGTGGTACAATGGTATACAGTCGGGAGGGAGTTGCCCTAGGAATCTCAACATTGACTCTGGACCCCATGAAGTCTCATGGCATCAGGTCAAACATAGGCAAAAAAACTTCCTGCTGATTACTACATACCATGCCCCTCCATGTTGAACACTATGAGGAAGTACTGAGAGTGACAAGGCTGAAGAATGTGACATACCATCTCACCAACCTCTGAATTCAACGTACCATCCTCTGCCACTTTTGGGACCTGCAATCAGACCCCACCACCAGAGATATTCACGTCCCCAGCCCTATCTTCTTTCTGTAGGCAGCACTCTCTCCGTGACTCTGTCACCGCTCTACACTCCCCACCAACCCCCACCACACCTGGTACTTTTCCCTGCAACACAGCAAGTGCTACACCTGCCACTACATCTCCTGTCTCACCTTCATCTAAGGCCCCAGACAATCATTCCGTATCTGACAGGGCTTCACCTGTATGTTTTCCAACCTGGTCTATTGCATCCATTGCTCCAAATGTGGTTCCTCTACATTGGCCAGACCAAGCGCAGACTCGGTGGCCAATTCACGGAATATCTGTGCTCTGTGCACTCCAATCAACATCACCTTCCTTCTGCCAGCCATTTCAACTCCCCTTCCCACTCCCTTGGCGACATGTCCATCCTGGGTCTCCTCCAATGTCACAATAAGGCCACATGAAAATTGGAGGAACAACACCTTATATTCTGCCTTGGGACCTTACAGCCCAATGACTTCAACATAGAATTTACTAGCTTCAAAATCTCCCCACCCCTGGCCTCAACCTATGTCAAGCCCTCCCTTTCCAGCCTCCTTGATCTGATACAACCTGCCCACCTTGCTTCTCACTTATCGCCCCACTCTTCCCATCGACCAACCTCCACAATCCTCTACCTCCATCCACCTATCATCACGCCACATACCTTCACCTAGCCCCACCCCTGTATTTATTTCTGAGCTCCCTTCCTCCTTCCCAGTCCTGATGAAGAGTCCTGACCCGAAACGTTGACTATCCTTCTCCTTTGATACTGCCTGACCTGCTGTGTTCCTCCAGCTCCACACTGTATTGACTCTGACTTCCAGCACCTGCAGTTCTTGCTATCTCCTTCTGATAACACAGCAGCATTTAGTCTGCATAGATTTCTTAATAAAACCTAATTTGAATATTGATAGAGCCTTTCACACTCTCAGGATGTTCCAAAGCATGTTAGAGTCAATTAAGTACGTTTTGAAGTGTAGTCACTATTCTATTGCCTGGAAATATAGCAACCAATTTGGTCATGAGTTATATGGTCAGGTAAGCTATATTATCTTTAACTGATGTTGACTACAGTACAAATATTGGCTGGGACACTACAGGAAATGTTGTTTCTCGTCCTTAATTCATTGATATAGATCTTTAATTCCATATGAGAGTGTACATTGTGCCTCACTTTTAAGTCTCACCCAAAAGGAGATACCCCTCCCACTTCCCATCTCCCACCCTTCCACCCCCCATCTCCCTATCCCCCTCAACAACAGAGCTACCTCAGTGGTGACAGTTTGGTCTCTAGAGTTAGACTTCTGACTGAGTGGCCAAGCAACAGAGCCATGAATAACATGTAAGACCATTAACATATATTCAAAGACATTGTTGCAGTCCATTTCTGATTGGATGGTCAATAGCACATTTTATGTAACACATCTTGACTTCAACAATAAGCTAAATCAGGAAGAGAAAAACCGAGAATCATTTAGCGTGTAAGCAATGGAGTGAGTAAATAAAGAACATACATATACTTCATATTATACTGGTGACACCAACTGCGCTCAGTAAAAATTTCACTTAGCTGCAAACCAAATGTCAAACTGTCAGGACTTACTAACACACAGTTTAGTGGCACTGTTAAGAAAGTAGCTTTTGAATTTTATGCAGTGACAATGCCAGAGCAATGATCTCTTTCCAAGTCTAATAAAATTATGGACAGATTCAAGGGGTTCTACAACTAGCAGCACCCCAACCTAAGCTGTTCCAATGCAGTTACAACATAGGCACCCCTCTATCCAACAGTGTGGAAAATTGCTCATTTTTGTCTTAACCCCAAAAATCAGGACATATTCAATCCGATCACTTACCGTTTCATTAGCCTTCTCTCAAAAGTCTGCAAATGACTGAAGGAGTCATTGACAGATTTTTAAGCGGTACTTTCACAGCAATAATTTACCAATTAGTGCTCAGTTTGTGTTCTGCCTGGGTGACTTGGCTGTTGATCTCATTATAACCTTGGCCTAAATGTGGGAAATAAAGAGCTAAACTGAAGTAGGGGACCTGGGAGTAACTGCCTTTTAAAGTAGCATTTGACCAAATGCAGCTTAAAGGAGCTCTAGCAAAATTGGAGTCATTGGAAATCAGAAGAAATACCTCTACTAAGGAACAAAAACAGAAGTTGCTGGAAAAGCTGAGCAGGTCTGGCAGCATCTGTGGAGAAAAATCAAGTTAATGTTTTGGGTCCGGTGACACTTCCTCAGAATATCTCTACTCCTTGGATTTCTACCTAGCCCAACTGAAGAAATGATTGTGTTTGGGCATCACTGCAGGAATTGCTTGTGTCTAGTGATCTTCAGCTGATTCATCAATGACCTTCCTTCCAGCATAAGGTTAAAGGTTGGAATGGTGAGAGATGAATATGCATTGTTGATCAGCATTCACAAATCCTCAGATATTGAAGCAGTCCATGCCCTATGCAGCAAGATATTGACTGCTGTATTACATTTCATGATCAGTATTTCAGCATTCCATTAAAAAACTATCATAATATGTGACCTGAGAGTACAAAGTCTCACACTCCAACTTACCTTTAATGACTTGAAACATGAAAATTTACTTGAAGTATGCTGTTCAGTTGTAAATAAATAATTTAATATGAGTCCAGAAACTAATATGCCTGATGAATGTAATGTTTGTATGTGGTAGTTCATTGCGGTAAATGTCTGTCGGATTCTTCAATACCATAATATTCATACCTAACTTCTTATGTTATGGAATATAACAAGCATTGCTGCATCAGGTATAATACTCTGTTGAAGGGATGCTCTCTTCATTGTAGTAGCAGTGGCCTTCAATCACCAGTAAGGCAAGAGTTTTGGATCATAGAGAATTTGGATAAAGGGAATGTCTCTCACCCTTAATCAGCATCAGATTCTACAGGTACAAAAAGTTGTTCATTTCTGTAGATTTGGCATTAAACACCAAGAAATCAGAATTTTTTTTATTCACTTGTGGGATGTAGGTCATTGCTGGCTTAGCTAGTGTTTATTCTCCATCCTGAGCTTCCCTTGAGAAGGTGGTTGTGAGCTGCCTTCTTGACTTGCTGCAGTCCAAGTGCTGTAGGCATACCCACAATGCTGTTAGGGAGGAAATTCCAGGATTTTGACTCAGCCACAGTGAAGGAAAGGTGATATATTTTCAAGTTAGGATGGTGAGTGGCTTGGAGGGTAACTTACAGTTGGTGCTCCTCCCATGTATCTGCTGTCCTTGTCTTTCTAGATGGTATGGCTATGGTTTTGGAAGATGCACTTGAAGGAGTCTTGGTGAATTTCTGCAGTATATATCATAGATAGTATACACTGATGCTACTGAACATTGGTGTTGGAGGGAAGGTGGTGCCAATCACCCTGGATGGTGTCAAGCTTAATTTATTTTTGATCAGAATGTATTATTTCAGACCAAATAAAACTTCTAAATTGCCACAATTTAAACATACAATAAACATGCTGAAGTGCAATCTTGAACTAGAATATCAAGCTGGTGCTGTGAAGCATAGGAAGCAGGAAGGCTGGAATGCTCTGCTCCTGATATTTGATATTAAAGTAACATTTTCTCTGAAAACAATTGCAACATTAAATTTGCATTTGGAAAACATTAGGGACATATAGCTTAATGTGATACAATGCAATATTTTTAAGGTAGAACAATGAGATAGCAAAAATCTCATTACAGACTGAGCATTCCAAGACTCCATTATGGAATTACAACTATTTAAACAACTCATGCAGTTCTATTACACAATCCAAAGTATAGACAATTCCAAAAAAAAAGCAAAAATTTTGCTTTCCAGTTTCAAGGAGGGTCTTGGCAGAATCAAAGACCAGATAGACCCAGAAAAGTTTTGGAAGGTGCATAAAGACGAAACTAAGGCAAGAATTAACTTTAGGATTAACAGACTCCAAATCATTTTACACAGACTGTAATTCCAAGTGTATATTGACCAGTTTGTAAGAAGGTGCTGAAGAGGAACTTTCAGAGCCGCTCATTTTTTAATTATAGTCTCTTAACTAATTAAAATCTTTAGGAAGGATCCTTGGCAAGCTAAGGTGCCATGCCATTGATACAGCACTTAAGGTTGAAAACAAGTATATAGCCATGGTGGCAGTAGGGGCAATCAACACGATTGCTATGATTAACAAAGTGCACCGAACCAACAAGCTCTGTGAACATTGTCGTTTGTCACACCTATCCAAAAGCTGCCCAATTTGTTTTGATATCTACAATGCATATGGTGCTATTGGGTGTGCATGTGCAGGAAATCTGGTTACAAAGCACAAGCCAGACACCAAAACAACACACAGCTAACCAACAGAATGGTATACACCACAACACAGGCAGCAAGGAAAGTATTAAGAAGGTACACAAACACAAATGTTTCTATAAGGTTCATAGTCAACCAAATGAAAGACAAATTTCAGAAGATGACCAGGCTTTCCATACTATTTTTCTCACACACCCTGTCAAAGGTGATCGGAAGTTTTACAATCATTCATATCATACGTCATAAAAAGACTGGTCAAAAAACTCTAAAGGCAAAAACTAATATGGAAGATATCACAACTATGCATCCTCAGTAGGTAGCACTGCATGGTACAACCTATGGCAGTCTATTTCACAGCAAGTAATAGATCACCAAATTGTGCTTTTCCATTATCACATTGCAATGCCAATATGCAAGCTTATCTCGGTTTCCTGAGATTGTCTGCTAGGAAGGTATCAATTATCCCGCAGTAGCAGGAGTACCAGTGCACAGAGATCTCAGTATCATAACAATTCATGAATTTCATACTGTACCTATAGTGACAAAACAGACCACCCGTGATGCAATCAAAACAGTCAATGATCTCAAAAATCCATACCCAAAAGGATTTGATATGACTGGCAAGTGCATGGTGATGCAATATTGCATTTTAAGACTGTTCAACTCCTTTTAATGGTCCTCTTAGGGAGAGTAATATGCATGTGTAGGAGAATCTTTAGGCAGAATTGAATGAGACGGAGTGAAATGATATCAATTAGAAGGTCATCAACTGCACTGTTTAGTGTAGCTCCATTCAATTTAAAGAAAGATGGCACCATAAGTCTATGCTTAGATCTAAGGCACCTGAACCTTTCATGTAAAATGTGTGCACACAAAACATCAATGCTAGAAGAATTAAATCTTAATTTTTCTGAGAGATTCTTTTTCAAGCTAGATGCAAAGTATGGATACTGGTCTGTCCATTTTGTTTAGCTCGCAAGATTTAGGATGCCATTTGGATGTTTGTGACACTATTTGGGCTATTATGTGGTCTGCCAAGACTTATTACAGAAGCACACAGATAGAATTATTGAGAATATACCTCAGTGTAATTTTATACTGGATGATATTGCTTTTGTGGCTAAGACAAAATCAGAACTATTTGGTTTCATTTTCTACACCCACTGAGTCTGTACTGAATCAGGTATGAGCAAGAATGTTAAACAAATTCTGATCCTTCAGGATAAAAAGTTTCAATCTGTGACATTGCCTCAGATGTTTTAATTTCCTTTTGGCATATATTCCTAGCTTGGAGACAAGGTATCTCCACTGAGAGAGCTCCTCAAGGGATTTAACCATAAGATAATAAGGTGTAACAGCAGAAGTAGACAATTTGACCCATTGAGACTCTTTGCCATTGAGTGAGATCATTGCTGATCTGATAATCCCCAACACCACTTTCCTGATTTAACTCCATTACCCTTGACTCCCTTAAAGGTTAGAGATCTGTCTATCACTGACTTAAATATACTTAATGACCCAGCCTCGACAGAGTCTTGGTGATTAATTGATTCAATAAGGTTAAAAAGTGTGATTGAGTTTAAACGCTAAGATCTTATTGAATGATACTGTATATTTGAAAGTTCATATGGCCTATTCCTGAAAATATTTCACATGTCCTAAAGGGCACTAGATTTTTGAAAGATTTTTCAGTCCTTTCAAAGGTTGTATGAGTTCAATAGTTGATGGCAAAACATTCTGCCTTATTTGCTTTCAGGATGTGGGTGGCACTGGCAAGGCAGGCATTACTTCCTTTTGCATTTACGAGATAGAGTTGGGTCTTCATCACTGTAGTGATTGTTCTTACAACTGAGTCACTGGCCAAGGTACGTCAGAGGGTATTAAAGGTCAACCACTTAGCGTAGAAGTGGAGTTATGTTTAGGCCAGACTAGGTAGATGTTGGATGAAAACTGTCATTGAAAAATATTAGAGGATCGTTTGTTTTTCACAGCAAAGTTTCAGCAGTTTTTTTAAAGCATATTTATAGAATTAAATTGAACAAGTCAAGCTTTGATTTTTGTGGATGTTTGGTTCAGATCCATCATATAAGATGTGATTTAGTCCATCTTAATTCATCAATTCATATAAGGCTCTGACTCTATTCCTACCACATTTAGAATAGTTTGAGCCATATCTAAAGAATGATGTGCTGGCCTTGGAGGAGGTCTAGAGAAGGCTGACAAGAATAATCCCAGGTATGAAGGGCTTGTTATATGAGGAGCGGTTGAGAACTCTTGGTTGGTGCTCATAGAGTCAAAGGGTTATTCAGCACAAAAACAGACCATTCAGTCCAACTCATCTGTGCCGACCAGTTATCCTAAACTCATCTAGTCCCATTTGCCAGCATTTGGCCCATATTCCTCTAAACTCTTTCTATTCAGGTGCCTATCCAGGTGCCTTTTAAATGTCATAATTGTACCAGCCTCCACCACTTCCTCTGGCAGCTCATTCCATCCGTACACCACCATTTGCATGAAAAGTTACCCCTCAGGTCCTCTCACTTTAAACCTATGCCCTCTTTTGGACATCCGTAGACCCTCATGATTTTATAAAGATCTATAAGGTCTCCCCTTCAGCTTTCAATGCTCCAGGGAAAAAAAATGTTCCAGCCGATAGCTCAAACCCTCCAATCCCAGCAACGTCCTTGTAAATCATTTCTGCACCCTCTCAAGTTTAACAAGATCTTTCTAATAGCAGGGAGATCAGAATCAAATGCAGTCTTCCAAAAGTGGCCTCACAATTGTCCTGTACAGCCGTAACATGAAGTCCCAACTCCTTTACTCAATGCAGTGACCAATGAAGGAAAGCGAGCCAAACATCTTCTTCACCACCCTACCTTGGGTCTACCTGTGACCACTTTCAAGGAACTATGCACCTGCACCTCTAGGTCTCTTTGTTCAGCAACAGTCCCCAGGGCCCTACCATTAACTGTCATGCCTTGGTCTGCCTTACCAAAATGCAACATGACACATTTATCTGAATTAAATTCCATTTGCCATTCCTTGGCCCATTGGCTCATCTGATCAAGGTCCTATTGTACGCTAAGATAACCCTCTTCACTTGATGGAGTTTAGAAGGATGAGGAGATGTTGAAACTTACAGAATACTGAGAGGCCTGAAGAGTGTGGATGTGAAGAAGATGATTCCACTAGTAAGGGAGACTGTAACCTGAGGGCATAGCCTCAGAGTGAAGAGACAACCCTCTAGAATTAAGGTGAGGAGGAATTTCTTCAGGCAGAGAGTGGTGAATCTGCAGAACTCATTGCCATATAAGGCTGTGGAAGCCAAGTCACTGTATGTATTTAAGACAGAGATAGATAGGTTCTTTTTTATTACAGGGATCCTGGGTTCCTGGGACAAGGCAGGAGGAAGTGGTTGAGAAACGCATCAATCATGATCAAATGGCAGAGCAGACTTGATAGGCCAAATTATAGGCCATAATTCTGTTCTTATATCTTTTGGGAACGTTTCTAACATCATTCCACTGCAGCTTTGGTAAATATTAATGTAATTTATTTACAAGTTTGAAATTTTGTATTTTGAACTAGTGACATATGAGATTATCTGTGTGCTTGATAGAGATTAATGATTAATTTGTAAATACTTCTGTAGCCGTGGTGATTTATTTTCAAACACTGTGACAGAGGTAGCCTCCAAGAACTAATGACATTAGGAGAGTTTGTGAGTGAACAAAGTACAAAATGTAGTACATTAGGTTTTCTGATGGAAGAATCTGGATATTTTTAAGCTAGGAGAGGAATCCTTCAGTTTTAGTTTCAATTTGAGAAATTGTGCAGGACTCTTGGCTGAAGATGGATGTGTGAAGCAGTTGCTGCTGAGAAAAAGTAGGTTATATTTATTAAAAAAAAGATCACCACAGTGTAAGGTGTTTAGTAATAGTTCTAGACCAGAATTGTTTGGGTTAAAATCTTGAAGGGGTAAGCTGAGAAGGTTTAAGCTCAGGTGTAATGAAGCTATAGGAAGATGTTATCAGATTCTCCAGACTGGGAGTTGAAATCATGTTAAAATAAGCCGATAGAGGTGATAAAAACATGATTCTCTATAGTGTGAGCACTGAAAGAGACATTTTTGGGGAATGTGCAAGGAGGTGTTTCGTGGGAATTAATGTGATTGTATCTCACCTAAACCTTTAATTTTGAGCTTTGTACGTAGTTAGTTTTATTCTATTTTATCTTCATTTCTTTTGCATAATAAACATCTGTTTTATTCTTAAAACCAAATCTACAAAACTGCATGCTTAAAACCAAAACAAAACCTATGATCTATTTAGTCAGATTTTAATCTAGGATCTGACTTTTCCAGTAATAACATCAACTAGGATCATAACACTGTATTGCATTTCTTTGTAAATATTTCTTGAGGTTTTGCCTTCACTATCTAATCTGATAGTTTGTTGTATTTATTTGATACTGTTTGAATAAATAAGAATTTAGGAATAGTCATCTGGTAGTACAGAACTTGCAGCTGTGAGGTCCACCAATGACAGATTGGGAGAAGTAATAAATATGATGAATAATCACTAAGGAGTTGTTAGACATTCATGTGTTGAGAGGTAGTTTAAGGTTTGGAGGATAAAAACAGTAGTCCAAGGGAAGCTTGAAGTTGTCCAAGGGTGAGTTGGACAACTTGATCAGAAAGAAGAACTTGCGACTCTACTGATCACTTGCTGCTATTAGTGCAATCATGTGTATGCTGAATTTTGTTTGCAATATTTGTTGATGTTCACACTTAATAGTAAGCATTAACAATTTTAAGTATAGAAATATTTTCCTTGAAATATTTGTTTTGAATTTTTTGTTATACCATGTGCCCAACCTGTAGGCTCTGTAGATTGAGGTAAAAGTATTCACAAGCCTTACTGGAAGGCTGTAACTTGCCTATTTAAAGGATAAGCAAAACACACATAAGAAATTCACTGTAAAAGAATTGGAAAATCTCATTTGCATAAATTATGGTGCCATTTGGCACAGAGGAAAGACACCAAAACCATTTTTCACATATCCATTGATCTTAGTATATGAAGGAAATCACATCACAGTTTGTCCAAAAATACTTCATACTGACCAGAAAATGGTAACCTGTATGATTTGGGTATAGATCCCACAAGAAAAGAATTCCCTGCCTGCTTTTCAATTCTCAACAAGCCTATTCTGCAAATCTGCCCCTTTGAAACATGTCTCATGGCAACATAAGCAAACTTATCTGAAGAAAAACTGAATGTAACTTATTTTCTGCATCTTCTTGAGAGTTAGATTTATGAATGCTATAAAGTGCAGTGGTGCCTATGTCTGGAATGTCTGGTCTGTTTACTCAATTTGGGGAAGCAAATGTTCTCTGGTGCTAAAAGTAAAAATCAACAGCAAAAGCAGCTGACTTAGCCATCTGTTTAACTTCATAATTTGGACACTATGGTGTAATTTCCAGATTTTTAACAAATTTTCAGTTTTTAATTCATTTTCCAGCCTGTAGTTTTTAAAAGTACCTGGAGAACAATTATTGTGGTAGGAAATGGGGTTATTTCAACTACTCTGTGAGTAACCTGCAGCTGTGCTATTTTGAAGAACTCTCAAAAGTGACTTACAAATTGGTAGGAATGAATTTCTTCAACAATTTACACAGGATATTGGAAAAGCTCTTATAGAAGGCAGACAGCAGAGACCTGATAATTCCCCACCGGAAGTGAGGGGCAAATAGCATCCAAGATGTCCATGTCTTTGTTACCTCTAGACTTGAACTAGTCCAATATTGTCCTAGCCCACATTGCACCCTCCACAGACTTGAGCTCTGTCAAATCACTAACACCCATATCCATCAGCTGTTCCCCTGTGCTTGTTGACTTACATCGACTCCTGTTCTGGTAACATCTGGTTTTAAAAAATCGCAATCTTGTTTTCAAATTCCCGCATGATTTCGCACTATTCTGTAATCTATAACCCTCTGCAATCCCTGAACTCTTCCAATTCCTGTCTCTTGTACCAACTGATTTCCTTCATTTCATCACTGATGACTGTGTCTTCTGCTGTTTAAACTTTGGAATGTCCTTCCTAAATCCCTTCATAACCTTTCCCCTCTCTCCCCCTCTGATATTCTCTTTGAAATCTTAAAACATGTGTTAATTTTCTTAAGCCTGTCTATACGTCCAAATTAACGGGTGGTAGACACATGTCTATTCTGCACTGGGCATGCACCATATTATAAGTCTCAAAGGAACATTTGTTATTGGAGGAAGAACAAGCTCTGCCTTTGTGGTTAGATGAGATGAGATCACCTGCTTCATTGCAAGCTTCCTGAGAATACAAGGTGGCATAAGTCAGCACTTTTCTTGCCTTGATTCCTCAACTGTCTGGATTTGTTTCTGAATAGAGTCGTATATCAATCATATCAAACTTGTTTTTGGCCAAAGGCAGTTTCATCATGTAGCTTTGTGCTCTATTTCTTGCTAACAGTCATGAAGCATTCATCCTGAGTCACCCATTTGTGCTGCTTTTCCTTTAGCCAGTTGATTGGATTATAGGCTGACTATCCCATCAAACTTGACTAGTGACATTTGTAGGAACCTGGTTAGAGCTACGGAGGTAGCTCACAAGAGCAATATACCCACTAAAAACATCACTGAAAATTTCTGTCTTTGAGACCTTGTTAATGTTGAGCCCCAAAGCAAAAATGGTACATATCTGATCTTCCACAATGGTAGAATGTACTGCTGTCAGAGTTTTCAGCAGAGATTTTATGATGTTGAATGTTAATGTCATGTTCATGAAGGTGACCACATGCACCATGTTGTTTGGAATTTGTTGATAGGATTTGGAACAGGATTGTTTTGCTAGCAACACCTTTAAGAAGTCATAATATGTTTTTCAAACATGATATCTCCTTTGTAGACCATGTTGACTCTGTCCAATCATTTATTTTCTAAATATCCAATAATTACATCTTTTATGATAGATTCTATTAAATTCTAGTATTCTAGCATTTTCCCTACAATGGACATCAGGCGAACAGGTCTGTAGTTCCCTGCATTCTCACTCCCTCCTTTCTTAATTAGTGGGGTGACATTTGCAATCAATCCCATTCTCAATCCCAATCTCAGGCACTTTAGCAGAATTAATAGCATTATGAAAGATGATCATAAATTTATTCATTATCTCTGTAGCCACCTCTAATGCCACTCCAGGGTGAAAACAATCAGATCCTGGAGATTTGTCAACTTTTAGTTCCATAAATTTCTCCAATACTCCAATATTTAACTGATACTAATTTATTTCAGTTCCACATTCTCAATGGACCCTTTAGATCTTAATTATTAATGGATATTCTTGTGTGTTCCTCTGTGAAGACAGATACAGATTTAACTTTTCTTCCATTTGACTATTTTCTTTTATAAATTCTCCTGACTCTGCCTGTAATGGACTCACATTTGTCTTTGGTAATCTTCTCCTTTTTACATGCCAATGGAAACATTTACAATTCATTTTTAGGTTTGTGTTATCTTATATTCCTATTCTATTCATAATTTCTTGGTCCTTATTTGTTGAACTCCAAAGTTCTCCTAATCCTCAGGCTTACAACTTCTTTGGCAACTTTATGACATTCCTCCTTTGATAATAATTCTCCTAGTACTTGTTTTTGTATTCATTGTTGGTCATGACTGTTGCTTTTTTGCTGGGGATTTTTGCCTTAAAGGAAGGTATGATTTTTTAAAAACTAAGCATTAATCCTTTAAATGCCAGCTATCACCTATCCATATCAAAACTTTTATTTTTCCAGTTCATCACAGCTGACCTCCTCCTCATATCTTCACAATTATTTTTGTTTAAGACTCTTGTTTCAGATTAAGCCACACATTTCTCAAACTTAATAGAAAACTTTGCCACATTATACTTATATGCCTTCAAGGTTATCTTACAACAAGATTGCTATTTAGTCCTTTTACATAATACTATATCTAAAATAGCCTATGCTCTAGTTGTTTCCTTAATTTATTGCTCCAAAAAACTGTCTTGAACATATTACATTAGTTCTTCCTCCACAGCATTGGTACTCATTAGAGTCACCCAATCTGTACACAGATTAAAGTCACCATGATTACTGTAATCCCCTTGCTATAGGCACCTCTAATTTCTTTAATGTCCTTCATTATCATTACTGTTTGATGCCCTATAGACCACTTCTACCAATATTTGCTGCCTTTTGCTGTTTCTATGCTCGACGCCAAGTGTACATTTTCCAATCAGTGGTCATCTCTCACTAAGACATTGATGCTGTCCCTTATTATGTGCACTACTCCAACTTCTTTCACTTTTTGTCCTTCCCTGCTAAATTTCAAATACCCTTAGATGTTCAGTTCCCAGTCTTGGTCACCCTGCAATCATGTCTCTAATGGCAATTAAATCATGCCCTTTTGTTTTTACTTGCACCGTCAACTCACCTATCATGTTATACATGCTGTGTGCATTCTGAAGAAGGGTCTAGACCCGAAACGTCAGCTTTCCTGCTCCTCTGATGCTGCTTGGCCTGCTGTGTTCATCCAGCTCCACACCTTGTTATCTCAGATTCTCCAGCATCGGCAGTTCCTACTATCTCTGAAAAGAATCTGGTTGCTTTAAGTGACACCAGTGTTTCGACTATGCCTTGCAGGCAGATGAAGTAACATAAATTAACTTAAATTAAACAAGATGGACTACTGGGGTGAACCAAATCACAGCTGGAGGCCATTTGACCGGCTGTTCCTGGCCTGATTCTCCGAAAGAGCTGTTCAGTTAATTCTATTCATCTACTCTTTCCCTAAAGCTCTGCAAAATGTTTTCCTTTAGAAGTGAATTTCAATTTCCTTTTGAAAGATACTACCAAATCCATTTCCAACTCCTTATGAGAAAATGCATGCCATAACTCCCTATATAAAAACATTCTTCCCATCTCCTGAGCTAAC
>NC_063335.1:109150364-109186257 GCF_021869965.1 Rhincodon typus | reverse complement strand
TTTTCTGAAGAAGGGTCTAGGCCCGAAACGTCAGCTTTCCTGCTCCTCTGATGCTGCTTGGCCTGGCTGTGTTCATCCAGCTCTACACCTTGTTATCTCAGATTCTCCACCATCTGCAGGTCCTACTATCTCTTCCCATCTCCTCTTGGCTCTTTAGCTGATTGCCTTAAATAAAAGGAGGAGGACTAGGAAGGAAAACAAAGATCAGGGACCACGGGGAGTGCATGTTTTCACTTTCTTTTCACTTTTCAGAGTGATAGTAATTACTCTGCATCTGCTAAGAGTCAAAGGATTTTTTTCAAACACACAAATCAATTGAGTCAGTCCAATAACAGAAGTACAGAAGAGGCATGTTTTGGGCAAAATGATACACTGGAAGAATGACTAGTTTGAGCAGAAAGCATGTGTACAGAGTAGATCCATGTTTAAGAAACAGCTGACAATTAATTTTTAAATTTATTTTAAAAACATTTGAATGACCATCTGGCTGAAGATTCCATTGATGGTTATTCAATGCAGATGATCGAATAGTCTATGGATCACTCAGAGTTAGTCTTACTGGGAAATGCCATCTGCAAATTGAAACTAGTCAAGGTCATATAATATAGATTATAATGTCAGAATGATTGCTGAAGCTTTTGATTTATTTCTCACGTCACTAGGAATAGTGTGGGCAGGGCCGCAGACTCATCAGTAGTTGTGCTTCAGTGTGATCCACTTGCTGAACATTGTGTACCAAATGAGCAAGTGAAGCAATTTCTCACATTCTTGTTTGTGAGAACATACTGTGTGCAATTTGACTGCTAGGTTTCCTATATTACAAAAGGTAAATTACATGAGAAGTACTTCACTGTTTGTGAATTGTCTTGAGGATGTGAAAGCCACCGTATAAATGCAAGTCTTTATTTCTTTTATATAGAACGTGTATTGTTTACATAATTTGGCTTTTGGACTTGAGAGTCTCAACAGTTTTACATGAGGCTTGCAAACAGTCATGTGGAGCCCACAGTTAGAAACCTAGTGATCCTGAAGAAGTTTGAGAAGCAGCAAGAGAAAACAGCTGTTTTTGAAACCAAAACCTGGAGCTCATATGCTGCCTGTATGTTCAGAACACTAGGAGAGTGTTGTGTTGCATTGAAAGCTGCATTTTAAACCAGCCCTTGTTCTCTTGCAGTCAAGGGAAATTACTGTTCTGGTAAAACTGATGATTATTTCCGCTAGATATGGAACATTTTAGTTAATGATAAACCAATCCTTATAATCTAGGTAATCAATGAAAGGCTTCTTAAGTGGCACAGTGTAAAACCCTAATTCAATAAGCGGTATAGTACAGAACAATATACTGTGAGATTAATATTTAAATCATAATTTAGATATAAATCTGATTTGCTTTCATATTACAAGAAACATTATTGTACAGAAGTTCCTGGAGGAATTGTTCCTTATTGCCAACATATCAGGTTTTTAAAAAGCCTTTATCAGATTTGAATTGATTATAACTTTTTTTCAAATTACATTTTTGCTGATGTTTATTTTTTGTGAACTTGCTTTCACAAATATTATACATATTCTGAACATTATAGATGTGATTTAGCAAAGTAGTTTGACCTGCTGTAACAAAACACACGATTATCTGAAAATGAGCTTTGTATAAAATGATCAGTTCCTTTCATACCCATATATTCATGTAGTTGATGAAATTACTGTAGAGTTTCAAAGCACAGATACATAATGGAGAATAAAATGCTTTAGGATTGCTGACACAGCTGCACTTATATTGGATGGAATTGACTTTTAAGAATGAAGAGTGTTTCACTATTGTTCAAACAGATTTTCAACCTAGTAAAGGAAATGCACACCGAGCATTGTGATTCATTTCTAGAGGGATAGAAATGTAAAGCAGGGAAGTTATGTTAAACTTCCACTGAACTTTTTTGGATCACACTTGAAGCATATTCACAGTTCTGGCTTCCATATTATAAAAACAATATCGAGGCACTGAAGGAAGTGCAAAAATGATTCACTAAAACTGAAAGGATATGAAATTATGAGATAACAAGAACTGCAGATGCTGGAGCCAGGAATAACAAAGTGTGGAGCTGGAAGAAAACAGCAGGCCAGGCAGCATCAGAGAAGCAGGAAAGCTGACATTTCAGGACCCTGAAGAAGGGTCCTAACCTGAAACGTCAGATTTCCTGTTCCCCTGATGCTGCCTGGCCAGCTGTGTTCCTCCAGCTCCACACCAGGATATGAAACTATCCTTTGTTTAGCATCCTGTGGCCTTCATAAAAAAACAGGGCTAAGCAAAAATCACTTTCTCATAAGAAAACATGCATAAAGGTGTGCTACATTCTAATCTGAAATTTTTAGATTAAAAATCTATTGGTTACATTGAACATAACTGGCCCAAGAATCCTCTTGCTACTTACTACTCTTATGAACTTTAACCTTAACGTTTAGAAGTTACATAGAACCTTGAAAACTGTAAAGCAGTTTCACTGTTAACAGTTTAATAGTTAAAGATAATTAGCTGTAGGCAACACAAAAACAGGTGACTGCAGTGTTGGAAATTTGAAATAAATCCAGAAAATGCTGGAAATTTTCAGTGGATCAGGTAGATCTGTGGGGTCAGAAACAGAGTTAACATTTTGAGTTCAAAAACAGAAGGGTCCTCTGAAGAGGAAGGGTCACTCATCCTGAAATATTAACTTTGATTTCTCTTCACAGATGCTGCCAAATCTGCTGAGCTTTTCCAGCAATTTCTGTTTTTATTTCTGATTTACAGCATCTGTAGTTCTTATGATTTTCAATTAAAGTTTCAGTTGATTTCCTATCATCAGAACCATTGTATCTGATAGCCTGCACAATGATTAATTACTATAAGCTTGAAGTGGACTGAGTAGTGGAATGTGACTCAGAAGATGCATAAAAGCACAAGATTCCAGTGAAAGCACAGACTGTAAACATCAATCACACATACACTGAATGCATCACTAACAGATGGGAATTTAAGAATCTGGAGAAAGTGAGAATTTAGTACAGAGAAAACAAAATGTTTTATTTTTCTTTTAATATATTGGTGATGTGTATATAATCAAGGCATTAAAACACAGAACCTTTACCAAATATTTCATAGGCAAATTAATTGCTCTGGTTTAATAACTGGGAAAATCAACTAATCTAAAGCTTTAAATAAATATATAAAACAAGGTCAGCTAGAGATGGCAGTGTTGGAAATATGTGACATCTGCAGCACATGGGATCTTGTGGAGACCACTTATGATCCCAGCAAACAATAGTCTACAACTTGAGGACCCTTATTAGCTTAGAGCTGTTTAGCTGGAATCAAAACATAGGTATTGCAATAGATCCAGAAGGATGTAGTTACAAGGAGACTTTAACCATATGGGTTGGGAAATGGGCTAAACGCAGGCAAGTGGGGCTAGTTTAGTTTGGGAAACTTGGTCAGCGTGGATGAGTTGGATCGAAGGGTCTGTTTCAATGCTGCATGACTCTATGACTCTATGACCCAGGAAGTACTCAAATTCAGATAAAAGCAAAATACTGCAGATGCTGAAAATCTGAAGAAAGCACAGAAAATGCTGAAGGAACTTATTCAACTTGAAACATTAATTCTCCCCACAAATATTGCCAGATCTGCTGAGTTCCTCCAGCATTTTCTGTATTTGGTTCAGACACTCATACTTCTTAGGATAGTGGTTTAGATTAAGTTAGACGTTAAACACAGGAGAACACCACTCCTACTCTGGCAATAAAGCTGCTGTTGATCCACTGATGAAAGAATCTCATCCCTTTCAATTGTTCAACACACGTGAGGGTCTAAATATAGCTGTGGAAAGGAAGAAAGATAGCAGGGATCATGGGTGAATGAAACACTGCTGTGGTACAGGAGGCTATTCAAATGGGGGGAACAAATAGGGCATCACTAGCAAGGTAGCATTTATTGCCCAGAGGGCAGTAATAAGTAAACCACATTGCTGTGGGTCTGGAGTTACATAAAGGCCAGAGCAGGTAAGGATGGCAGTTTCCTCCCTTAAAAGACATTAGTGAACCAGATAGTTTTTTTTTCTGACAATTGGCAATGGATTCATGCTCATCATTAGACTCACAGAATATAGGTAGTAGAATGTAATGAGAACAGATTGCTTGGTCGACTCAGAAGGATAGTCAGCAGCTAGCCAGCGGACTGACAAAAGCCCTGCCCCTTAGAAATTTCTATGATTGGGCTAAGTTACAGCAGGGTGGTCATTCTGCCCCTCAGTAGGAGGAAGTTCCAACCTCTCCAAAAGATTGGCTGGCAGATCGCTAAAGGTGTTCCTCAGAGCTGTTTTTTTAAATGCATTCTTGGGATTTGCACTAACACAGCCAACATTTATTGTACATACATAATTGCCCTTGCAAAGGTAGTGATAAGTTGCCTTCTTCAGCTGCTGCAGTCCTTGGGTTATAGGCTCAAGAAGTGTGCTGTTCCAGAGGAAAATCCTGGATTTTGACCTAGCCACAGTGAAGTCACAGCAATATAATCAGGATGCTGCATGACCTGGAGGGGAATTTGCAGGTTGTCGAGTTCCAATATGTATCAACTGACCTTGTTCTTCTAAGAGATGGAGGATTGGAAATTACTGTCTAAAGAGTCTTGGTCAGTTGCTGCAATACATCATGTAGACGCTGCTGTTACTGCACAGTGAATGGTAAAGGTATTAGATGGGATGCCAGTCAAGTGGCTGCTTTGTTGTGGGTGGTGTCAAGCTTTCCTAATGTTGCTGAAGCTGCACTCTTCCAAACAAGTTGACAGTCTTCTACCACATTCCAGACTTGTGTTTTTAAATGTTGGAAGGATTGAGGAGTCAGGATGTGAGTTATTCACTGGAAAATTCCCGGTCTTTGTTCAGTTTCAGTTCCTCCCTGGCCATTTCAATGAAGTCCGTCATAACCAAAACTGCAGGGTCATTTCTTGCCTGTGGATGATCTCTGACAATTTCCGTCTACCAACGGCCTGAACTGTTTCTTCCTCGGCCATCTGTACAGCTGTCATGATGAGGTGCTCATCACATTTATACTCCACTCTGCATGATGATGGTTCCCCCTTAGGTGTCAGTATCTGAGCTGGTGGGCGTACATACAACAGGCAGCCTTGCCAGTGCTTCCTCTGTCACTGCAAAAGTCCAGGATGGTGATTCTTCTACAGCCTGCCATTTCTCTGTAAATGTCATTGGAAAGCTTGCGCATCTTGGAAGAAAAAGAGAAAGAAAAACATCATGCCCAGCGGTGTGTAATATTTGAGAATGACAGTGAGATTAATGGGATTGGCAGTCAGAGTGTTATTTATTTGCTTGATGAGACATGGACATCTTGGCATCAGATCTCGGTCTTCTGCAAGACCAGGATTCTCTCTTCATGGTGGGAGAAGACACAGATGTCAGAGACCCTCCCACCCATTTGGGCTCCCTCTGCCCTTTTATGAGCTGAAATGAGAAAAATGTGTGGAATGAGAGGGATGAAAATGTGTGGCATATCTGTTAGTGCTGGTGCATGTGGGAAAATGTGATGAAGAACTCAGGTGGCAGCAAAGAGGGTGTTCTGGTTTAGTGGTGTAGGGGATTGGGGGGAGTGTGGGTGTGAAAATGTGTTGCATGCGATAGTGAGAGCGGTGGGGCATGATACTTTGTGTGAGGTGGGTGCAGTAGCAGAGGTAGAGTGAGCATTAAGTGGCAGAGAAAAGAATGTGGCATTTACCTTGACAGAGTGGAGAAGGTTTTTTTTGCCTTCTTTCTAAACTGCTGATCATTCCTCTGCATGCTGGAAATGGCACTGACCCAGGCAGAGTCCTCAGAGTAGGCTGACAATGTATGGTGGCAGGCTTCATCTGGAGGTCTTTCATTAAGAGGACACCTCACCTCTGTATCGCGCCATCCACCAGGACTTCCTGGTCTCTGTCAGAGAATTGCACTCTCATCTTCCCCTTCTCCGACATGTTCAGATTGTGTTTGTCAACAAGTGGGGCAGCTGGAAAATGCTAGCGTTCATCCAGGTATACTGTGGCATTTTAAGATGGTACAGGCACAAGGGAGGCCAGAGTTTTGGTGGATATCTGCCGCGTAGCGAGTTATGCTGGGAAGGGCATGTACTAGAATGGGGCAGAGAACAGATGTGAGAAACGCTACTAATGTGTGATATGTAATTGATGAGAAAAGGTTGGTAAGATAGAGTGAGAAAATTAACTAGGCTTCATGTTGACAACCCCTCCAAAAACATTCCTGGCAACTCAGACTTAGCCAAAAGAAAAGTCAGATTCAGTTCAGTGTTACATTTAGATAGCTTGGTTAGTTTTTTTTATTTCTGTCTTGTGGAATAAACTTCTGTTTTATTGTTAAAACCTAATCCATAGCCTTGTATGTTTATCTTGAAATGAAAGACTGCCACGTTAAATAACAAAAAAGAAAATATGACTCGTCCAGCAGTTACATCAGCTGGGTTCACAACAATGTACAGGAAGCACCTGGCAAGACACAGACAGAAAATTTAATACAGTGGACACATGCAATTTAAGAAAAGGGCTCCTGTGTGAAAGCTGTAGAAAGTCTACTCATAGCTAGCAGAGAATTCTTTCACCTGGTGGTCTCTAATGAAATCTTTTAAAGGCCAAACTTGATCAACATTCATCAGACAGTAACAATTCCTAAGATTTTCCTTAGTGATGTATCACACCTACAGAATTCTTGCTACAAATCATGTTGAAGCTACATTTGTAAGCTGTTTTTGACGTAAATTAGTTGCTTAAGAAAGAGAAGGGCAGGTGGTACAATGAGTACTTTCCTTATTTAAGGCTTTTTTAAAAACCTATCACTTTAGCCTCTTTTGGTCATCTGCCCTACTATCTTCCTAAGTGGCTGAATATTTAATATTCCTGAGTACTCCTATGAAGCACCTTGGGACATTTAATCAGAGTGAAGACACTATATAAATATTAATTGCTATTATACATGGCTCATAAAATTGCACAGATGCAAGCAATCTGTATTTTAAGTGATTAAGCAGAATGTGATATATTGGTGAGATGAGTGACGCCTTCTTTTGGTACCTGGAAAGTAAATGTTTAGTAAAAAGCATACTCTCATTTCCACCTATAGCGTTACAATAACATAAAAGAACACAAAAGCAAAATGTATGTCAGAATTTTCCCAGTCCTTAAACAATGCGGGCTTTGGTGAGAAATTTGGGAAAATAGGTGAAATCGGCAGTAATGAGATCCTTAATGATGAAAGCAAAAAGTCTGATTCTCCAACAAAATGCTAGATGGTGAGATGAGAATCTTTATACTGGGAAGTTAAGGTCCTATTTGCATCTGTTTGCATGTGTTAACATTAGTTACATTAAGTTTCTCATTTTTCCACCTGTCAGATAGAAGCTAGGTAGAGATAATTTCCATCATGAATGGACGTGGGCTACAAAGCAATTCAGAAGCCAGGGAGTCTGCAACAGCCAACTCACCTCCTATCTCCCCAGGCCTGCCCCCATTTTACAAGGTAAATGTCAGGACTGTGATGGAAAACTCTCCACTTGCCTGTATGCATGTAAGTCCAACTATACTCACAAAGCTCAACGTCGACCAGGATAAAACAGCCTGCTTGATTAGCACCCAATACACCATCTTCAACATTCATTTGCTTCACGATTGAAGCACAGTGGTAGCAGTCTATGCAATCCACAAGATGTACTACATAAACTCACCAAGGCTCCTCTAACAGTACCTTAGGACTCACAATGTGGAAGGACAAGGACAGCAGATGAATGGGACCATCACCACCTGTACATTTCCCACCAAACCATACAGTATTCTGACTTGAATCAATGGAGCCGTTCTTCATCGTGGCTGGCCACAATCGTGGACCTCTCTTCCTACTAACACTGTTCCTATAGTACATTATCTGCAGTGATCCAAGTAGGTGCTCCCCACCAGCATCATTTGGGCAAGTAGGAATTGGCAATAAATGGTGCTATTGATGCTGTCATATCACAGAATCACAGAATTGTTACGATGCAGAAGACCGCCATTGGCCCATTATGTCTGCTGTCTTAGAATTTTGGCTCAGTGCTAATCTCTTGCCTTTTCCCTATAACCATGTTCATTGTTTCTGTGTAAATAATTATCTAATACCCTGTTGTATATCTCAATTAAATCTGCCTCTTCATATGTCCAATGTATTCCAAACCCTAACTGCTCTCTGTATGAAGAAGTTTTTCCTTATTTCACATTTACTTCTTTTGCAAAACCTGTTAAATCTGTGCTCTAGTTCCTGATCCTACCATGAGTGACAACATTTTTCAAAATCTAGACCAGGACGGTGATCCTCAAATCTTCACCTTTGGAGCCTTTGGGAAAATCTCAAATGTCCTTGTACAAACCATGTGCCACATCAACAATTACTTGGTAGTTAAGTAGTTTCCCATATTGATGATGAAACTGCTCAAAACTGCTTGGAAATATATGTTGAGTCTGCATACATTCAATAAATAATTAATAAATCCCAGTCACAAAGTTACTATTTTCTTAGCACACCGTCAGCCTTTACACTGGCTGCACAGACCAAATGAACAAGTCCCTTCTTCTGTTGGAAGTTTTATTTTAAATGAATCTGCTCTGTTTAATATTTTTTCGAAGCAACACTTCTGCACTAGTTGTAATTAATAATGTATGTGTAATTGTGACATATCACTTTAATCTACTCACTACCTGAGGATTCAATTGATCAATGACAAAGGTGCTGATGAATCTTTTTATTTGGTTTCTCTGTGCAGGAAACAAATTGAATGTCTAATTTTCTAGATTGATCCTTATTGATTATGACTATACTGAAATTTGAAGAAATTGTATGCTACAGTGTCATGGACATGTGAAATAGGCTCCCAAGTAAAGAAATCAATTCTGTGCTAATAAGTGCCTACTGGAAGAATTGGGTTAATAACTGATTAGGAACAAAACTGACAGTTCATGAAGTAAAATACAGACAGGGACAATGAAACGCTAAACTGCTAGAAACAAAAAGCAATATCTACCAGAATCTGTAAAGATGAAAACAGTTAACAATTTGTAGGCAATTCCTTTGTCAGAATTTAGTGAATTTGTTGCTATGTTTGTAAACCATTACTGCAAACTATCTCCTGGCTCTCATCTAGTGGTAAATTGAGCCAATTTTCACAGTAAGTGGTAAATTTATAGACTTGAAAGAAATTTTGTTGAATCTTTCTTCTGGATAGTAAATTGTTTTACTTCAGTCCAATGAAATTTCATTATCCATGATGAGTGAGAAGAATAATATTTCTTAGCTGCTTTTAAAAGGTTTTTAAATACATGCTCAGACATGTTGCAGCACATTTCTGGAGCGAGTGGGTCTTGAACCCAGAACTCACGTAGTGACATTACCATTCTGTCACAAGACATTAGCATTTACTAAATATTGCAGAAATCTCCATTCCAATTTATATAATCTGTATTTCTGTCAGAGCAATGGATTTTGCTGGTGGGAATTAAACATGCCATTCCCAATTTGCACATTTCCATCCATTTTTAAATGGAAAATTTTCCATTTTGGCACATGCCAACATAACACAAAATCAGTAAAAATTTTGATCAAGATCTTGTTCATCTGGCTACCATTTCATGAGAATGGATATCAACATTGCTTTACAGTTTTACTGAGAAGTAACTTGGGCCGTTTTATTCCATTTATATATTTTTTTTTGCACCAACAAGTTGTTGGATTAAATTTGCATGTCTTTCGTGATGATCTGATGTCGTGCTTGACAAGTTGCAATATTTTTGGCTGAATTTAGTCAATGTATCAATTTCTATATGAAGGGAAAACAAAAGATTCCACAACAATAGTGCATTTAGGACCAATATATTTAATATTACAGTGATAGTAAGCAGCAAATTTAAATCAGGTAACTGTTAGTTTTAAAATTGATATTATGATATAAGGAAAGTTGTGATCCATAATGTTAAGAATTATATTTGTTCATTTGTATATGGAGTGATTTGAGCTTTGTCTGCCTATTTGGATGCCAGGTATAAAGGAGTTTACCTTTGACAAAAGACATGTAAATATATAAATTATCAAGAAAATATATGTTTGTTAATGATGTATTTCCTGACAAAAGATGGTTCATTTGGTGGAACTATCCCTACACCTGACAACATGGGTGACAGTGAGACAATTGTGAGCATACGTTGAGAATAGAAAAAATGAGATCCTTGATGTTGAGCAAAATAAGGCTGTTTTTCTGCTTAAGGTTTCAATGGCTACATGGTAATCTCACTAATGATTAGCAAGGGGCCTATTTGAATTGACTAACATCCCAGTATTATGTATCTCACCTCATTTATACAAAGGTTGTACTTTCTGAGGCAGTGAAGAGAAACTAGATGATGCCAATTCCTTCCATAAAAAGCAGAGTGGTTACCTGGTAGGTGCTGCTTGCCAGTGTTTTCTCTAGGCCTCTACTTGGCCAACATTCGCCAGCATCTCAAGATGCACATCGTAGACAGCAACAATCTGCACCCCTAATCCACAGAAGCTGACATCTAATAAGCAACCTGCGCAACAAATTATCATGGCGCATCTCTGACTTTCTTACAATACAGTTCAGCACTTCACCGCTGCACTTTAAAGCTCACTAAGACTTTACATTGCAATGATGCTGCCAGACTGCTTTGCACATAGAGACAGGACCCCATCTCATGCACTGGAACAGGCCATCCCTGACCCCTTATCTTCTTTCTCACTTTGCATCTACTTGGATGCTCACAGTATTGCTGTCTTGTCTCAATTTGCCTTTTGAGGCTTAACTGCTTCACTCAGAACTTACAGGCTCATCTCACATTCCTTTTGGTGTCGAGAAAAAAAAGGCAGTTTGTCATGTTTGTTTGCAATGAACGATTAAGGTGACAGACATGTTTCTGTGCATCACCATGCTATGTCACACTGACAGAATATACTAGCAGTTAGCATGTTGAACTCACCAAATGTGCTTTAATACAGTAGTTCCCAACGTTTTCACTGTCAAAATAAACCTTTCAGTATCAAGGCTACAAAATCGAGTGGGTTTCTTCACTCCTGTGCATGCGCAGTGACAAATATCAGCAGATACTGCCGTCAACAATAGGCAGTAAAGCACAGGAAGAGATAATAAGCATGAATGCTAAAACTTCATGGCATATTTCTCATCTTATTATGGTGCACCAATTGAAAACCACTGCTTTAACCAAATGATCATGTCTTAAAGTTTAAGGGGAGTAGTTCTTAATCCAGTCAAGTGGGTCTATGGTCAGTAGGGAATGCTGCCACAGCCAGTCAGAGCATAGTTGAATTTCAGTCTGAAGGCTTGAATACCATTTATCAGTCAATCACATTGGAAATCAGGAACAGGAATCCATCTGTTTACAGTTTCGGGAGAGGGCGATGGTCAATCTTGCAGATCGGGTCCAACCAGTTCAGTATTAGCAATAAGTCAATCAGGGATCTACACAGAAATCAGTCAGGGGTCTGGTCCATCATCTGTTGAGGCTGTCATTCCAATTCATCAGAAGAATGGCCCCAGTCAGTTCTAAGAATCAGGAGCCATTGCTGTGGAGGAAAGTTAGAGAAGTCAAGAATGGCGTTGGAGGCAGCTTGTTGGGATGCAGAGGGAGCAATAACAGTGAAGAGGGGCAACCTCATCCTATAAGGTGGGAGACAATAGAGATGTGATGCTACAGGGTCCTGTGGGAGATGGCTCATCTATGGTCATCATCACCCTGGCTTCATCAGGAAGACAGTGTGTCATGATGTTTGGCATAATTAAACTGAAGGCCGAGGGCTCTGGGAGTAAAGTAAGGAGGTGAAGAGTTAAATAAAAGGGTTGAGTGGGAATGTGGAGAAACTCAAACCATATGGGATTGACAGAGAGTGCAAAAGAGAAAAGAAGTTTTGATGGCATCATCTAGATTGACAGGCTGAGACTTCAACTCACTCTATGAAGGACTACCTGTGCTGTCCTCATCTGAATCTCAAATGTACAATGAAAATTAAGAATGCTGTTTGTGGATGATAAAAGCCTTGGAGGCATTGCAAAATGTGAGCAATATAATAAAGTAGGTGTACATGTGGCAGTTGAAGTTCAATGGAGCAAAATATGATATTAACGATAGGAAGAACACGGAGGTACAATATGAAATAAGGGTACAACTCTAAGAGAGTGCAGCAGCAGTAGAACCTGGGTGTATATGTGCATTAAAGGTGGCAGAATATATTGAGAGTGCAATCAGTAAAGCAAACAGTGTCTTAGACTTTATTAGTATGGGCATAGAGTACAAGGGTGAGGAGGCCATATTAATCTTGCACAAGACATTAGTTTGGTTTCAGCTTGAGTATTGCATCCAGATTTGGACACTGTCTTTCAGGAAGGATTTGAAGGCATTGGAAAGTGTGCAGAAAAGAGGATAGTACCATGGACAGGAAACTTCAGTTGTGAAGATATATCAGCATCTTATTTTTGAGGAAATTTCTTCATATTAGACACTTAAAATTGTCATACTTGACGCTATTAGCAAATCGTGAATCAAAATGATCAAGAATCTTAAAGAAGATGACCATGTTTTTAGAAACAAAAGCAGAATTTGCTGGAAAAGCTCATCAGGTCTTGCAGCATCTGTGAAGAGAAATCAGAGATAACGTTTCAGGTCCAGTGACCTTTCCTCAGAACCATGTTTTTAGCCTAGTCCTGTGCCTCGTTGGTCTGGATATATTGAGAAGCAGGTTTGACTGCTAGGTTATATGATAATTGTAATGCAGGTGCTTACATAGAACATAGAACAGTACAGCACAGTACAGGCCCTTCGGCCCACGATGTTGTGCGATGTATTATCCTACTCTAAGATCAAACTACCCTGAATTGAATGCAATACTCTAATTGTGATCTAACCAAAGTCTTATAAAGCTGGAACATGACATCCTGACTCGTCAGTTCTATTCCCTGACCAATAAAGGCACACATGCCATATGCCTTCTTTACCACTCTATCAGCTTGGGATGAGTGAAGGCTTTTGTTTATTAATTTTGTTTATTAAGACAAGGGCCTCCCTGGCTAGACCAGCATTTATTGCCTCCCTATTTACCCAGAGGGCCGTTAAGGGTTAACCACATTGCTGTTGCTCTGGCTTCACAAGTAGGCCAGACCAGATAATGATGGCAATTTCCATCCTTAAAGGACATTAGTAAACCAGATGAGACTTTGTGAGTATCGGCAGAAGTTTCATGGTCATCATTGGACTCTTACTTCCAGAATTATTTTTAATTCAAATTGCACCATCTGCTGTGGCAGGATTCAAACCCAGATTGCCAGAACATTTCCTGGATCTCTGGATTAACAGTCCAACACTATCAGGCCATCACCTCCACATATGCCAGGCCATGAGATTGCAGATTGTATTCGAGTACATTTCTGCTGCTGTTGATGGCCCATGGTGCCTCAAGGGTCTTGAGCTGCTAGATCTGTTCAAAGTCTGTCCCATTTGGCACGGTGATAGTGTCACCCAACACAATGAAGATTATTCTTCATGTGAATGTGGGACATCATGTCAAGTTACTATGTGGTGTCACTCTTACAGATACTGTCATAGACAGATACATCTGCAGCCAACAAATTGGTGAGGATGAGTTCAAGTATGTTTTTCCCCTTTGTTGGTTCCCTCACCACCTGCTGCAAGCACAGTCTAGCAGCTATGTCCTTTAGGACATGATCAGCTCGATCACGTTGTTACTGTGTTTACCCCATCTTTGTTGATTTTATGGGACAGCTAGAAATGCTGACATCATAACTTAAAAATGATGTTAATGTGTTATTGAGGGGTGATTTACGAGTTTTTGCAGTTTTTAGAACACAATGTTTTAATGTCCAAACAGAATCATCCAGTCACCAGATCGAGCAAAGATCCTGCAAAGATCTGCAATTAGAAGCCATTTAAATGAATTTGAATGGTAATAGGAGAGACCAGGGTTCATATTCACCGAGCAGTTTTTTGTGAAACAGAATGCATGATAGGCAGATATACAAACAGGTACTAGGTGTCTTACTGGAAGAAACCAGAGAAGAGACACACTGTCTGCTCAACAGGCTTGGGGGAAGGAGGCAGAAAGAGTCAGTTCAGTATCCAGAACCAGCAAAAGCAGGAAATAGATGTCAGGTCTCAAGAAATCTGTTACGGTAAGTCAATAATAATGCTCTACATAGCTGTAGTCCCTAGCCAAGTACATAAGCAAACAACACCTCTCTGCTAACAATTTACTCTTTTATTTCTGCAAGATACTAAGTCTTGTCAGAGCTAGATGTAGGAATGGCAATAAAAAACCAGGGTAAGAAACATTTTGTTCGAACGGACATATGTGTGGAACTGTGTGTACCAGAGGGGGAAAAGAAAGTAAAACAAAACAACAGTGAAACTGGGAAGTTAATGCACTGGTTGTATTAGAGATCCACTTCCTGGTACAAGATGAGTAGGAGCAGTTTTACATCATTTTCAAGTTTTACTGGTTTTTCATTCAAGGAGGCTTCACACAATAAAATGGATGCTTTATTTGTGGCATTGCACTGAAACTGTACAACACTGTCATTGCTTTTTATAAGATTAGCAAATGTGTACTATATTGCGTTGCCTGTAGTGCACATACGTATAGGTTTCGAAAGTGGGTTAATATTCTTTTAAGAGTGGCAACTTTAAGATCACGGGACATGATAGCATCAAGGCAGTGAGGAACAATGAAGCGTGGACTTTCCTCCAAATTTGATAATATTCATGACATGATCTATGGTTCTACTGAGCAATCACCATACAGTACCCAAACCAAACTGAGTAGCACCATATCCAGTGGGCAGAATTGAATCCAGACAATGGGGACTCCACCTGCTGGCAGAGTCCCATGTTGCTTCAGCTGGACAAGGCCACCATATTAAGTGCCTATCATAAGTGACTGCTGTTGAGCCTTCCATTGGGTTAAAGATAGCAAGGATGTAAGTCCTGAACCCCAAAAATCTGAGAGTGACCTTCCAATTAGAGGCCTCCCAGCACCACCAGGAGCAGTGGGAACTGCTGAAAATTCACCTACCAGTGGGCCAGGATCATCAAAGGCACTGGATCAAAGGTAAGTGGGAGTGGGAGAGGGGTCATTGGGTGGGGTCACAGGAGAGGTGGGGAAGAGGTGTAGCGGCAGAGGCAGGGGCAGGGGGTGGCTTTCAGCAGGCATCTCATCCTCAAGAAGGATAATACTGCCAGACCGGCTGAGCTTTTCCAGCAACTTTGTTTTTGCTCCTAATACTCGAAATGTTGACTTCTCCTTTCCTCCAGATGGTACCTGGCTTGCTGTGTTCTTCCAGCCTCCTGTTTATCTATCTTGGATTCCTGCATCTGCAGTTTTTTGCCTCTATCTCATCCTCTCTGACGCACAGAGTGCCTTTGGATAAAGGCTACCCCCACCTCCCCACCATGGGGTGGCTGCAGGGCTTGATTTTGAGTTTCCCTAAAGGTATCTCCCCCACCCACCACTGGTTGAATAGCAGCAGCGATGGGCGAAACCCTTAAGTGGACATTAATCAACTCAGTGTGCTACATTTAATTTGCCGTACCAACTGCATTTGTCTGAATTGAATTCTTTTTTCAATGTGTAGCCTACTCACCTGGAACATCCAAATCAGAAAACATGGAGTGATGCTGCACAAAAGGAGGTTCAGTTGTCTGTCTCATCTCATTGCGCTGTCCATGTAGCTAACTCTTGCTCTTTCCATTGCCTTGTAAGTGTTCACTTCTTTTAGAATTATATTTCACTCTGTACAACCTAATCCCTGTACAGAATTTGAAGTTACCTGAAAACTAGCATACAATACTCCCACTGTCCAGGATAGAATAAAGGCTGTGAAAACTAATGGATGTCGGTTAAGTTCCTAGACTATACCATGAGCAACATGTCTCTGAGGTCACCTAAATCTGTTAACTGCAGCAATAGAAGTAAAGTTAAAGGTATTTTGAATATCAAGTCATTGCAAAATATCTATATTGGAGGAGTTCAGACGTCAGAGGGCTGTTTACTGAAAAATGTTATAGAAAAAGTAAGACATGATGCTACAGAGTGTAATCAAAGCAATAATGAGATTTGCAACATCAAGGTATTGCTGCAGTGGGGGCCAATGTATATCAGCAAGCATGGAGCAATGGACCAGTGGAACATTTTGACACTTCTCCTCTACTGTTTTAACAGCAAGGACTCTCTATGCCAAAGAAATATCTCAGCATTACCATTACTGGTCCTGCCAATGGTGGATTGATGAAAATCTGGAATGTGCAAGATGCCAGAACTGGACCATAGAGAGATTTGAAAACAAGGATGAGGAAGTTAAAGTTGAAACTTTGCAGGACTGTGGCTCAATGTAGATTGGAACTTGGGATGAATTAGGATAGAGGCATCAGAGATTTAGATAAATTCAAGTTTACAGATGGTGCAAGGTCAGTGGCCAACCAAAAATGAACGAGAATAGATGAATGATATTGCTGAGATGAGAAGTCAGCTCCACTAAATTTTCCCTCATGTGCAATCATACAAAAAAAATTGACTACACATTTAAACAAACCATCAACAAAGCAAACAGAAAGAAACCCTACATTGGCTACCAGTCATCCAGGAATTTCCCAGACTCTCTGGCAATTAAATTTAATTTCATGCACACTACTGTAAGAAACTGTATAACAAAATATTAAGAGGGCACTAAAAGAAATGGTATTTATTTTGACTTTTCATTGTACACTACTGTCTGTTACAAAAATGTTGGAGATGGGAAAATTTGACCAGAGAGAATGATTAGGGTACTGTGATGAAACCTCTCTGATTATGTCCAACCAAAGTCGGCAACCCTAAATATAAAGCCTATTTACCAATGGAGATTGCTGCTTGAGTGGCATTTTCCAAATATGTCATATTTCTGTGTAAAATATAATTCAATATCTATAAAGGAATATAGAACAGGCTGCTATGCCAATAGAAAATGCTTAATTTAGAATTTATCTCTACTTTTAGGCAAGAGTAGTACATAGAAAATGCTTGCTAAGGAATATTGACAGACAATCAATCATAAGATAATAGCTAAATTGCTCAGGTTAAAATAGAAAGTAAATGGAGATATTAACTCAACTTATAGGGTGACATAGAGGAAAGATAAAATTTCAAAGCATCAGGAGAAACTATCAAAGTATGCCTGATTATTTAAAGTCTTATCTTTCCTTTTTATCACCCATTAGTGCTTTGAAGAAATGCTTGAGATAAGGATTGCACGTGTGAATCTTCAATGGATTTTATAACATTAATTTAAAGCCATGCTATTTCATAGCAAAAATAGTGCTATGTTTTACAAAACACAATTCAACAATGTAAGATCCAATTATGTACAATGGTTGATTAAGTAAAATCATATTTTTAAAAAAGTTACATAATATTTTGAGTTTTATCTGATGTTTTGGAGGTATTGTGGCACAGTAACAGTGCCCCTACCTCTTGGCTAGAGGTTCTAGGTTAAAATCTTCCATCTTTTCTATAGAAGGAATGTTTATAACATGATCCAATGGGCTGGTATCCTTCTACATTTCCTCACTAATACCAAAATGTGTGTGAGGATATGCTAAGAACTGTTGTTTCAACATTCAGATTCCCCGCTCTAAGCAATTTTATTTGCAATAGAAACTATAGTTTAGAATGCTTGAATATTATGATTTTAGATTATTTTACATATCTCTTCAATTAGCTTTCACCTTTTTAAAAACCAAAAATACCCAGAAGGATGATTGAAAAGCTGCCAATGTGGAAATTGATATCTGTATTTAGTCTTTAACCTCTCCTTACTATGACCTGAAGTCCCCATCTGCTTCAAGAAGACCACTATTATCCCGTTGCCAAAGCAAAATCATGCAGCATGTCTCAATGACTACTGCCTGGTGACTCTGACCTCCATATTTATGAAGTATGTCGAGAGATTACTCATGGCTCACATCAAATCCAGCCTACCAAATTGCCTTGATTCTTTCCATGGTGTCTCAGTGTTTAGCACTGCTTAGCACCAGGGACTCTAGTTCGATTCCATCCTCAGGCAACTGTCTGTGTGGAGTTTGCCCATTCCCCCCATGTCTACATGTGTTTCCTCTGGGTGCTCCAGTTTCTTCCCACAGTCCAAAGATGTGCAGGTTAGGTGGATTGCCCATAATATCCAGGGATGTGCAGGCTAGGTAGATTAGCCATGGGAAATGTGGGGTAATAGGGATAGGTAGGGGACTGGATCTGGGTGGGATGCTCTTCAAAGAGTCAGTGTGCACTCAATAGGCTGAATGGCCTGCTTCCATGCTGTAGGGACTCTATGATTCCAGGAACTCACTTACCAATGCAACAGGTCCACAGCAGACGCTATACCCCTGGCCCTACACTCATCCCTGGAACATCTGAATAACAAGGATACTTGTGTCACGCTCCTACTTATTGACTAAATTCAACTTTCAACACCATAATTTCAAACAAACTCATCTCTAAAATTTGAGACCTAGGTCTCGGGTCTCCCTTCTGTAAGTGGATCCTTGATGTTCTGACCCTCAGAGCGCAAACAGCCAGGATAGGCGACAACACCTCCTCCACCATAATCCTCATCACTGGTGCCCTGCAAGGCTGTGTACTCAGTCACCGACTATACTCCTTATACACTCATAAATGTGTGGCCAAGTTTTACCCCAACTCTATTTACAAGCTTCCTGACGACACCACCATCTTAGGCGGGATCTCAAACAATGATGAGACAGAATACAGGAAAGAGATTGAGTGCTTAGCAGCATGGTGTAAAGACCACAATCTCTCCATTAATGTCAGCAAAGGAAAGGAGATGGTCATTTACTTCTGGAAGTGGAGTGGATGGCTTACCCCTGTCTGCATCAATGGTGCTGAGCTGGAAATGGACGGGAATGTCAAGTTCCAGAGAGTGATGGTCACTAACAATCTGAACTGGTCCACACACGTCGATGCAATGGTCAAGAAAGCACAACAGCATCTCTACTTCCTCAGGAGGCTAAGAAAATTTGGCATGTCCATAAGGATTCTTCCAATTTTTATAGATGCACCATGGGAAGCATTCTATCTGGATGCATCACTGTGTGATGTGGCAAATTCTCTTCCCAAGACCTCAAGAAACTACAGAGAGTCATGAACACAGGCCAGTCTGTCACACAAACCAGCCCTCCATTCATTGACTCCATAAATATTTCCCGCTGCCTTGGGAAATTAGCCAACATAATCAAAGACCCCTCAACACCAGTTATACTCTCTTCCACCCTCTTTTATCAGGCAGAAGATATAAAAGTTTGTATGCATGTACAAATAGATTCAAGAACAGCTTCTTCCCTGCTGTTATCAGACTTTTGAACAGATCTCTCAAATGTTAATTCTGATCTCTCTTGCTCTCTGCACCTTCTCTGTGGCTGTAACACTATATTCTGCACTCTGGTCTGCTACCTTGATGCACTTTGTATGGTATGATCTGCCTGGAAAAACACGCAAAACAACACTTTTCACTGTATCTCGGTACATGTAACAACAATCAATCAATCAATCAATCACAATATAATAGCCCACTTCTTCTTTGCTCATTGTTTGCTCCTGTTCTTTCGGTCAGCCATAGTGGTTGGAGGGGCAGGAAAAAAGTTCCTTTTCTCAGAAGAATTACACATCTAAATATTTGGTTTGTTTACATAATATAAATGATAAGAATTAAATCTGATCTGACTGCCACATCCCAATGCTAACAAATGAAGATAGGGACATGCACTATTTGCTTGTGCAGTGGTTTAATTCCCTAACAAGGGCTAGTCATAATACTGTGCATTTTAATTCTATTTGGCATCACAGAAGAAGGTTATTACTAAATTTGTTACTGATATATGGTTACCACTAGGTGCGGAGGGTTGAATCGGCTCCCCTCTTTTGAGAAAAACCCTCAACTGGCCACAACAAAGACCTTGAATTCTGTTTAGCACACATCTATATCACACTTCCACTAAAATGTAACATAATTAAAATAATAAAATGTGACATAAAGGTATAAAGTTTCAAAAAGGGAAAGTCTAGTAGAAATAGGGTGTTGAAGAACATGCTGTTTAATAAGTTCTTAGACTCTTGAGTTATAGTTGAGCCTCGGACCATGACTGTTTATTTGATTCCTTGCGTAACCAAAAGTAACAACACTTATATAAGCCTGTGTTCTTCGTGAATGGATTTGTTTTATTATTACAGGTTTGGTTCAAATATGGACGAAATAGCTGAACTCCAGAGGGGAGGTGGGCAAGAGTACCCTTAATGTCAAGACCATATTTGACTATGTGTGGGATCAAGGAGGCTGATTAAAATTAAAGTCCATGGGATCAGGGATAAACTTGGTTGGAGTCACACCTAGCACAAAAGAAGGTGGTAATGGTTGTTGGGGGTCAATCATATAAGCTCCAAGCTATCTCTACAGGAATTTCCCATGGTCGTGTTCAAGGCCCAATCATCTTCAGCTGTCTCATCAATGACCTGCTCTCCAGTATAAGGTCAGAAGTCGGAATGATCTCTGATGATTGCACACAATTCAACACAGCAAGAACTGGATGATGCACAAAGTTGGACTGACAAGTATGAAATAATATTTGTATTACACATGTGCCAGCAATGATCTTCTTCAACAAGACAGAATCAATCCATCGTGTTTTTACATTTAATGGCATTACCACCACTGTATCCCCACTATCAACAGGCTACAGGTTTCCTTTGACCAAAAACTGAACTAAATAAGCCATAAGAATGCTATGGTTACACGAACAGATCAGAGGCTAGGAATCATACAGTGAGTGAAACACTTACTGGCTCCCCAAAGCCTGTCACATTTGACAAGGCACCTGTCAGAATTGTGATGCAATTCCGTCTATTTGCCTGGATGAGTGCAGCTCCAACAACACTCAAGAAGCTTGACACCACTCTGGGCAAAGCAGTCCACTTTATTGACACTACATCCATAAACATTTATTCCAGCCAACACAGATGCACAGTAGCAGCAGTATGTACCATCTACAAGATGCACTGCATATATTTATCAAGGCTCCTTTGACCGCACCTTCAAAACGGAGTACCAGAAAGAAGGAAAAGGGCAGCATAGAATGAAACACCACCATCTGTAAGTTCCCCTTCAAATCACTCATCATTTAAGCATGCACACATGAAATTATCATTGCATACCAACAACAGAGGTTGGGCTGGTCTTGGCTCTTGATTTGAAACTGTATGACGATTCCTTCAGTGTGGCTGGGTCAAAAACTGAAACCTAATTGCCTGGTGTGGATATACCTACATCGTATGTACTGAAGTTCTTCAAAAAGGCAGCTCACGACCATCTCCTTAAGGTAAACTAAAGCTGGGAAATCAACCTTGGACCTGCGCGCCCACATTCCATGAATGACTGAAAAAAAGTTATTTACTGCTGGACCCATCCAACAAGATACCTGCATGCAGTAGTGACTATTACTTTTTATCTTTAATTTGCTTTGGGATGGCTTGATTGCAAGTTCTTTCTTTTCCTGACATTGTGGTAATAAACTAATCTGAAAAACCTGGGTTTCAATACTGCAAATTCCATTGTCTAATATTCACAAATAATTATTCTGGCATAAATGATGCCAAATGGAGCGATCGTTGCAATAATCCCATAATATAGTAGCACATGATAAAATGAGAACTTGGAACAATGAAAACCTGAAATAAAAGATACCAGAAATTAAAAAAAAACAAAATGATGAAAATGCATTGTGAGCCATTCAGTGTTTGATTAAATTCTCAAGTTCTGGAGAAGCATCTGAAATCATAATCTTCATTGAACCAGCAGATAAGAATGCTATAACTGAATACACTGATATTCTTATACCATACTTCTGTAGGATTGCATACTGAAGACAGCATCAAAGCAGAAGTTAATTCTCGCTGATCAAATCATTTAAAATTTCACCATTGCCATATATTTGCAAAAAAATGGGAGCAATTGCTGAATTATAGGTTCCAAATACACTCAAGTTTAGATTTGGCAATGGAACATGGTGCCTTGGTGGCAAGGTAGCACAGCCTACTGTTGTTCCAATGCATTACACCATTGAGCACAAATACATGGCAAGTTCCTTGTTTCAGATTGGCTTTTATAGGAAAAGACTTATGATAAACAGACAGTCAGAAGGAGGTATTAAAAAAAATTAGAAGGCAATTCGACCTGAGTACTTACCCTCTTGCACCTCCTAATTGTCCATTATAGAGAAGTATTGATAAAGGTCTGGCAGCGGATCGCTCATTCATAGCACAGTGTGCGTTGTGGCAGGATGCTGAAAGGGAGGAGGACAAAAATAATGATGAAACATATGAGGTGACTAGTTGCAATTAGGTGTTAATCTTGACTGGAGCCAAAATTCTGCCAGTCTAGTTGGAATTTTTAAAAGTATGTTGTAAGCATTATTAAAGAGATAAAATGTTGTCTTATAATCAGTTGTCTCTTAAAGCTGGAAAAATGTCCTTGATTTAATGGAATAGGGTAGGGCTTTCCAATGTGTAAATGTGTTAACATTTCAAGTCCAAAATGACTCTTCTTTAGGATAGAAGAAGAGTCATATTGGACTTGAAACACAAACTCTGTTTCTCGCTCTACAGATGCTGCCAGACATGCTATGTTTCTCCAACATATTCTGTTTTATTAACTCAGTCTCTTGAGATTATTTTACCTTTCAATTTGTGTATAGAAGTGCAGATGTGATGTTTTGGACATAGCGAAACACTCCAGACTTGGTTAACATTCCAGGAAACAACAGTTCAAGTTCCAGCATAGCAGCTTGAGAATTTGAATTACGTCTTAAAAATTTGGAAATAACTTTGAATATTGCTGAAAAGAGAGACTTGCTGCTGAGGCTTCCTGTCTTGCACACATCAGGGCAATTGCAGGAATGACAATTGTCCTACTGTGTCACATGAATATATATCACAAGTGAATAAGATGTTGACTAGTTGTCAAGTTAACACTAATTGGCTGAGGCATTGTAATTGGAAAATAATATGGAACCACAAGCCCCTGCGCACCACCCCCCCATCCCACCAAGCTGTCAGATAATTCAAAAAGGATACAAGGAACAGTAAAAGTGATAACACAGGTGTCACATTGTTGTAATACCCAAGAGTGTTACCTCTTGCCTGTGTCAATGAAACCTGACCCCTGAAGTCCAGGTATAATTCTTTAAAACCTATATTGCACTCCTTCCAATACTAATATAAATTCCCTGAGCTGTGGTGCTAGATCTGCTCTCAGTACTGCAAGAGGTGTTCAAACAGTGTTTTGTATAGCTGCAGCATAACTTCAATGTCCTCGTACTCCAGTCCTTCAGATATAAAGACCGATATTCTTTTGCCTTTTTCATTTTTTTGTGTCTTTTCGTAGCATTGCAAAGATCTATGCACCTGAATCTCCAAGTCTCTTTGGATGTCCACTGCATTTAACTTCATATCATCTAGATGGTACAATTTTTAAAAATTACTTAATGGCAAAACGATACTTCAACTCTGTTTGTTGTTGCTCGATAATCTTGATACTCTTACTAATCAAAATCTATCAATCTCAATTTTGAACATTTCAAATCATTCAGCATGTGAAGTTAGCTAAAAGGTTTCTGACTCATTTTTGACTGTAAGATCTAATGGAATGCAAAGTGCATGTTGAAAACTTCCAAGAACAATCCCATTGTCTGTGTGATGTGTTTGTCCCTTTGGTAGGACAGGGTATATTCAAGGATGGTGATGAAAAACTCCAAAGGCTCAAAACTCAATGGGAAAGATGGTTCAACAATGGCTAACTTGGGATATTAGGGGTAATATTAGAGTGAAGGAAGGGGCATAATAATTGGCCCAAAAAAGCATCAGACTTGAGGATCGGGAGCAGTTTAGACTTTAGAAAAGGATAATAAAGGGATTTATTAATAGGGGAAAATAAAGCACTTGAGTCAGCATGCAGTGAACATACAGATTGATTATGAAAGCTTTTATAGATATATAAAGAGAAAAAGAGTACTGAAGACAAATGTCGGTCCCTTACCATGAAAAATAGGGGAACAAAGAAGTGCCAGACCAATTAAGCACATGTTTTGGTTTTGTCTTCACAAAAAAGGACAAAAATAACGTGCTAAAAATGTTTGGGAACAGATGATCTAGTGAGAGGGAGGAACTGAAGGAAATCAGTATTAGTAGGGGAAATGGTGTAGGGGAAATTTATGGGATTATATGCCGATATATCCTCAGGATCCAATAATTTACATCCCAGCGTAATTAAGGAAATGGCCCCAGAAGTAATAGATGCATTGGTAGTCATCTTTCAAAGCTCTACAGAGTTAGTTAGTTAAGTTGACTGGACAGCTGGTTTGCAATGCAGAGTAACACCAACAGCATGGGTTCATTCCTACACCAGCTGAGGTTATCATGAAGGACTGTCCTGCTCAATTGCTCCTATTGCTTAAGGCATAGTGACCCTTTGGTTAAAACACCCCAGTTATCTCTAATGACAGAGTAGGACTATGATGACCTTTTATAGACCGTGCAATAGTTACTATGGATTGGAAGGTACATGATGTAACCCCACTATTCAAAAAAAAGGTAGAGAGAAAACAAGCAATTATAGACCAGTTAGCCTGACATCAATAGTAGTGAAAATACTAAATGTCCATTATAAAATATTTAATAGTAGTACACTTGGAAAACAGTGACAGGATTGGACAGAGTAAACATGGATTTACAAAAGGGAAGTCATGCTTGAGAACTCTCCTACAATTATTTTGAGGATGTAACTAGTAGAGTTGATAAGTGGGAGTCAGTGGATGTGGTTTACTTACTCTTTCAAAAGGCGTTTAATGTGATCCACATCAGAGATTAACATGGAAAATTAAAGTGCATGTGTTTGGGAGTAGTGTATTGACATGGTTAGCGAACTGGTTGGCAGACAAGAAACAAAGAATAAGAATAAACTGGTCTTTTTCTGAGTGATGGGCAGTGATTACTGAAGTATCAACTGAATGAGTGCTTGGACTCCACCTATTCACAATATGTATGCAAGACTTAGATGAATGACATAAACGTAATATCTCCAAGTTTGCAAATGACACAAAGCTGGTTGGGAGGGTGAACTGTAAGGAGAATGCAAAGATGTTTTAGTGTGAGTTGGACAAGTTGAGTGAACGAGAAAATGCATGGCAAATGAAGTATAATGTGGATGATGTGATGTTATCCATTTTGGTAACAAAAACAAGAAGGCAGATTATTATCAGACTGTTGATTGATTGAGAAAGAGGGAAGTGCAATGAGGCTTGGCTGCCCTTAAACATTAGTTGCTGAAAGTAATCATACCAGTGCAGCAAATGATGAAGAAGGAAATTGATATGATGGCCTTCATAACAAGAAGATTTGAGAACAGGAGCAGGGATGGCTAGCTTCAATTTTGCAGGACGAAGCTGTGACCACACTCTGGAAAATTGTGTGCAGTTTTGGTCTTTTTATCTGAGAAAGGATGTTCCAGCTGTGGAGGAAATGCAACAGAGGTTTACCAGGTAGAAACCTGGGATGGCAGGACTGACATGTGAAGAGAGCTGACATCAGTTAGGACTATATTCATTGGAGTTTAGAAAAAAGAATGGGGTGGGATATGTGGAATCTCGCAGAAGTTTATAAAATTCCAACAGGGCCAGACAAGGTAGATGCAGAAAGGATGTTACCAATGACTGGAGAGTCCAGACCAGGGCTCACCATCGAAGAATAGAGGATAAACCATTTAGTACTGAAATGAGGAAAAATTTCTTCACCCAGAGAGAGGTGAATCTGTGAAATTCTCTGTCTCAGAAAGCCAAACATTGAATGCTTTCAAGAATGAGTTAGATAAATTTCATGGGACTAAAGAGATAGAAGAGTATGTAGAAAGTGGGAACAGGGTAATGAGTTGGATGATCAGCCATAATAATATTAAATGGCCTATTCTGTTCTTATTTTCTTTGTTTCTAGGCATTAGCCATTAAGTAAGATTCTGTCAGTATAACTAAATGAGCTGTCACTTGGCAAAAATTGGACAGTGTTTCAAAACTTGGCACCAATCCCAAATTAGCCTGTCTAAATTTTTTCATAACTACTCTCTCCCACCAAGAGAATCTTGCATAGGCGGGTAGACTCTGACCAATGGCAGCATTTCCATAGCAACACCCTGACCAATCAAAATCTGCCTGTCTCGTCTGAGAATTAAGATCGGCAGTTAGCATATCCTGCTGCACCTCAATGTCAATGATTACCCTACCAATAAGCAACCTCTTCTCATGCTGCAAAATTGGTATCTCTTTTTTTCTGAAGAAGGGTCTTGACCCAAAGCGTCAGCTTTCTTGTGCCTCTGATGCTGCCTGGCTTGCTGTGTTCCTCCAGCTCTACACTTTGTTATCTCTTTTTTGCAAGTCAGTTTCTTGCACCTTAGTTCTGATGAGTGCAAGATGAAAAGCTTTGACTTGTTATCTCTTTCGAATAAAGTTTAAGTCATATTCTCTTATGCTAGACTTTATCAAATACCATCTGGGAGTCCACATAAACAACAACTGTAGATCCTATCAAGCATATCAGTGACCTCTGTAGACTTGTCAGACATGAACTACACTTCACAAAACCATTGCGACTCCACTTGAGTAGTTGGCAGTTGCTCAGGTCCTCAATTACGTTCTCAATTATAGTGTCCAGTAACCTTCATGCAACTTATTTTAAACTGATGCATCTGAATTACCTGGTTTCTGTCTCCCGTCCTTCCAAAAGATGTGTCCATGGCCTTTGAAAAATTATAGTGAGCAAATTTACAATTCTCTCATCTATTTCTTTATCTCCCCTGGGATGCTCATTGGGACCTGGAGATTTGTCTATCTGAAGTCTAATTACTTTCTTCATTATCATTTATTAAGCTTACACTAAATATTCCAAATTCCTTTGAATTACTTTAAGTTCCCAGATAACAAAAGTATTTTCACCTGATTACCTCCTGTGAAAACAAATATCATATTTGTCATTTCTTTAGGATCCATTCAGTCATTTGGTAGTCCAGAACTTCCCAAACCTTGAATTGAATTACCCTAGTTATATTACCCCAGTCAGTCCATGGAATCTATATGGTGTGGAAGCAGGCCATTTGGCCCAACAAGTTCACGCCAACTCTCTGAGGAACATCCCACCCAGACTCAACCTCCACCCTATCCCTGTAAGGCCCATGGCTAATCCACCTAACCTACACTTCCCCACACACATGGGCAGTTTAGCGTGGCCAGTCCATCTAATCTGCACATCTTTGGACTGTGGGAGGAAACTGGAGCACCCAGAGGAAATCCATGCAGGTACGTGGAGAATGTACAAACTCCACACAGACAGTCACCTGAGGCTGTAATTGAACCCGAATTCCTGGTGCTGTGAGCCACCCTGCCATTATATTACATTGCTTTCTCCATGGCAAGCATTGACCAAGCAGATTCAGCTTACCAAGCAACCGGCAGCTTTATCTCCTGTGGCATACATTTTTACGATTGTTTGAAATTTGGCATTCTTGTGTTTGCCCTGATGAGTGCAAGATAAAAAAAATCTCCAGCACCATGTTTCCCTTTCAGCATTACTGCCCATAGTCACCTCACCCACAAGTAGCAAAGGGCCTAGACATTTCTTTAGCCCTGTCTTTTCTTGATGCAGTCGTTAAGCATTTCTGAGCTTCATTTGATTTCCCTTGCAAAATTTTAATCCTTGAGAATGCATCCAGTTGTACTCAAAAGATGGATCTTAATATATAGGGTAAGGATTTCCTAACGGCATATTATGGGGCAAGGACCGTACTTACATTTTGTGAGGCCTTAACAATCTTGTTGCATAGACCCTTGGCACCACATGGATCTCTCCATCAAATTGTGCTGTGATTTTTATTATGAACATATAAAAAGATGAGCACCAAATACTATGGGTCACTTGTGCTTAGTTCTGATTGGAGCTACTGACATCAAGCTTCACATCTTTGGTCCCATATTTTTCCAGTCAGTGAAAAGTACATTATGGTGAAGTGCCTCAGAGTACAAGAATTTAATTACTTTTCTCATATTAGCTTCCCAAAAAAAAAAAGCCTGGTCAGTAAAGAGTTGTTGGTTATTATAATGGAGTTGAATTTATTAATAATGCAAATACAAAAAGTAATTTATATGTGATCTTATCCTTGTAACTTAATGGTTGATGTCATATTAGTCTGAACGAAGGTTGGCTATAGATTATTGAACACTGCACAACAAACAATCCAATACATTAACATTCAGAATTTCCATTTCAACCCAATATCCCATTTATTTTTAATAGCAAAATGTGTACCCATCTATGGGGAAATGTATTTATCTTAATTTAGTATCTTGCCATTGAAGGCTACTTCAGAAGCTGGCCTTCAAGAGGTTTTAGCATTGCAATGATTGTTTATCTGTTCTCTGCTATTTTTGAAATGATTTATTCTGAATAAACCATTTATTATAAGCTCCAGCAATAATTAAATTTATTTATATTTTCACTAACAATGTTTTATTACCTGACATATTTATGCACACTTGTTCTTTAACATATAAAATTTACCCTGGAAATGCTAGTCAAAATTAAGTGCTCCACTCACAAGACTGTTTACTTTTGATGTTTAAGGATAACACATTTATTCAGTTGCAACTTCCACCTCTGCAGTGATTTTCCTATTGAAGGGCTTGCTGCGGTTATTGAACAAACTCCAGCAGTTATTTAAACATCTTACCCAAACGTTGAGCTAAAAATCACTTCTCACCTTACACTTATAGATTTGCAATGCTCATCAGAGCTGAAGCTACTGGAAGGAAGATGGTCCTCTTTAGCACTGAAGAGTACCATCCACAGAAACAGCAGGTCTGGCAGCAGATATCTGACACAATAACTTTTCCCACAAACATCCAGGTGATCTGGATTGAAATGCGCAAGGAAGCTTTTAATTTAAAGGCTAATGAATGGCTTCCTTTGCCAAATATACTGCCCTGAGAATAGTTGCAACAAAGCATTTCCCTGTAATCTATTTGCTCTGTCCAGAAAATTTACACAACTTTATAGTCCTTTGAATTTTTCCAGGCCTAGCCTCAACATAATCAGCAACTTATATCTTGTGTAATAACATCGTAAATTTCACACAGAGCAAACCTTTCCAATGTAAAATAGGTTCTTTCACTTGCATTCTGGATAACTATAGCTTGTACAAAAATTTGTGTTTATATGTACTTTTTAAGCATTTCAAGATTATGTTTATAGCCATTATTTAAAATCCACAAAAGTAAGCTTGCAGGGAACATAAAGGCTGATGCTAAGATTTTCTATAGGTATGTGAAGAAAAAGAGTTTGATGAAGACAAATGTAGATCCTCTACAGACATTGGTGGACAAATCAATACAAAAGGGGACAGCCCTCTCTCCCCTGGCCACTAGACCCTGCCAGCCCATGCTGAGCTTGTCAGTATGGTCTCAACCATATGGAGGAATGCCCAGCAAGATAGGAGGAAGATTAACAACCTTCTCCACAGTGCAAGGATAATTGCCATGATCTTCTCTCTGCTACCTCTCACTCACTCTATCTCAGCTATTGCACGCACCTCCTACCAAAGTTCATGCTCTTCTACTCTCACTATTACTTGGAGAACCTTCCTTCACTCACAATCACCCACTTCCACACCTGACACTACAACCCCACATCCTGGTTTTGTGCTGCCTACTCACTCACAAATCACGACTGTTCCCCAACTTTTCCCCATAATATTAATAACTGTACTACCCACTTCCATCTCAATAAGTCCCATCCTTTCTCTTATTCCAGTGGATCCAAGATGAATGGATGTGTCTCTGACAATCCACTCCTCACCCCTTGTGAGGAAAGGATTCTGACCCTGACTACCAAAGTTGCTTTCTAATTTCAAGCCCCTGGACCAGTATTGGAGGCTGCCCTTGATTTATTGTGCTTGGACCTCATGACTGAAGGCTGTCTCTCTTGATGTGACTGATGCACACTGACAAATGTGTCAAGCTTCCTGAGTTTGTGCAAAATGTCAAGGCAAGACAGAAGCACTGTGAACCTCGTAACTCTGGATGACGGAGCAAAGTGCAAAATTGCAGGGGAAGGTAGAAATTAGCATCGAGGTAGGCTCAGAGTGAGAGATTGGCCTGAGATGCAGCCTGGACAAGCCATGTGTGTAAGGTGTTGTCGCAATATTTCAATGCTCTTTACCAGTGCACGAGGTGCAGTGTTGAAGTACAGAAGCATTCTGCAAATGGATGGGAAAGAGGCTATCAGCTGTCACATGCCAGCATCCATCGTTGAGAGTTACATGTGACTGTTGTCCTGAGACAGATATTGCTGGGTGTCCAATGTGGCAGCCTGGAAGACCAAGTGGTGAGCTGCCACCATTTTGGTACCTGCTCAGACTTTCATGTTGGGAATTGTTGATATCTAGTTTCCTTGTAATGGGTGGTAGGATAGGAAGATGCAATTTGATGAGGTGAGATTCGTGCTAATGAGGCTGTTAACAAGCAATAATCCCTGTTGATAGGCATCTTGCTGCAGCTTTGTGAGAATCTTGTCCTGATGCCCAGAATGTGTTTGGAAAATATAGCCAGTTGCTCCTGACATCGAGAGAGGCCTTGTTAGATGTCTCACAAAATGCTTCCAAATTTCCTGCCACAGCACCCATAACCTTCCACACAGATTTAATGTTTCAAGTTCAATATGATTCTTCTTCAGCGTGTGGTGATTTTGAACAACTTCATCCTGTTTCTGTAAGGAGGGAGATGCAGATCTTGAGCAGACTGCATTGTAAATAACATATTTGATATACTCAACAACAGGGGATTAGATAACAAAACAGATGCCTCTTGCTTTAACCTAGAAACAATAGGAGACATAAATGTTGGAAGCATAGTCACCTTGATTTACACTCACAGTGCCGTAATGATGGTGGAGGTTGACCACACATTACACATAGTTCTGCAGCATACAGCGGGAGTATTTCTATCATTGCCAGTAGCTCTGGATAGCCCATTAGTGGGAATGGGCAAATTTGTCTTTGATACGGGATAACATTTTTGCTATTAATTCTTTTCTCTCTGTCATTAAAACAAGAGGAATACAGTGAATATATCCTTTCAGCTCACAAATGTTTCTTAGTTAAAAGAAACAGAAACTTCTGCATTAAACTTCCTTCCTTAGCATGTGAACATTGATGACATTCAATGACCATTTAAAATTGAGCAAGATTAGTATGCTACACTTGTACTGCATGGAAATTGAAAAAAAAATTCTTTTTTGCCATAAAATGCTATTCAATAGAAGGTTAGCATTATTAATAAACATATAGTTTATAATGCCATATACTGGCATTTCAAAGGCAATATTAAGTGATGGGAAGTGAGTGAGTTCAGGGGCCTGTAATATTCCCAGTACGGCATTCACACATTCTATATAAATATGATGAAAATCCTTATACAGGATGGATTTTAAACATGAGGTAATTACACTTAGTTGGTCTAAAGACACCACTAACTTAAAATATAGTCAGTCTATTTTCCACCGGTTGTTATTTTGCTTCCATTTTCTAATTTCTTACTCATTATCAATTTCTAAGCCATACTTTAGCAAAATTATAGCCTTTAGCTTTAATCTTATATTAGCTGTAATTTGCCCTGGTGGCTACAGTTAGACCGCTTTTCCCATTGGGAATTTTTAAGGGATTACAGGTTTAATGCAAATTATGAATGAATTATTTAAATGCTTGCCTTTGTTTATCTCCCACCATGTATTTTAATCTGAGTTAAATAAACTGCCATATAAACTGACGTTTTCCCAGCCACCATCAGTTCTGAGGAAGGGTCGCCGGACCCGAAACGTTAACTCTGTTTTCTCCTCCACAGATGCAGCCAGACCTACTGAGCTTTTCCAGCAACTTTGTTTTAGTTCCTGATTTACAGCATCCGCAGTTCTTTTGGTTTTTATTTATGTATTTTAATCTAATTTTCTAATCGACCTGAAATGACATGCCCCCATACCCACCATAGTTTGCTATATACGGATTTAATATGATATTTTTTATGCAGTGTTTAGCATTGCCTGCCTCACAGTGAAAGGGACCTGAGTTTGATTCCAGCTTTGGGTGACTGTGTTGGGTTTGCACATTCTTCCTGTGTCTGGGTTTCCACTGGATGCTCTGGCTTCCTTCTGCTGTCCAAAGATGTGTGAATTAGGTGGATTGGCCATTCTAAATTGCCCTGTAGTGTCCAGAAGTGTGAAGGCTAGGTGGATGATAGGGTTACTGGGAAAGTATGGCGATGGGTAGGTCTGGATTGGATGCTGTTCAGAGGGTCGGTGTCGACTCACTGGGCTGACCAGCCTTCCTCTGCGCTATAGGGATTCTATGATTCTATAATATTGTATCATATTATGATCAATATTTCACTCTTCTATTATGTGCTTCTTAATTAACTTTCAAATGTTTGCACAGTGTAAACTAAACTATTCTCTAGTTGAGTTCTCAACATGTTGACCAAGAAAGCCTTCCTGTGTGCTTTCCTCAAACTTGAACTCAACACTGTTACTGAAAATTTGGTTTCTGCGTCTAAATGAAAATTAATGATAACCAATACAGATGAAGGAGCAGTAGGCTGTGAGGAATGAAAGCCAAATGTTCAATTATTAATGTACACATTAATATTTAATTATATAATAGATTAGGGGGTTACTAAACTTAAACAAAAATACTTAAGAGGCAAGGACAAAAACCAAACTATCAGCTTTAAGTAAATAGATGGATTATGCTAAATATACTCAACCAAGAAACAGAAACACCTAATAGGAATTAAATTAAATCAATCAGATCAAAGGCAAATCAAGCAGGAGAGAGAAATGTTGTAAAATGGATAAATAAATAGAATAGATGGATGACAACATAGGCTATATATCATAGATAAAGAATATGGGATGCTGTAGACAGTCCCCAAGTGATCAGCTCACAGTCATTGAATTAGAGACACAAAAATGTTTAGGAAAGAGAGAGTTTGCTCTAGAACTCTGTCACACCAAAGGCAAAATATTATATTTATCTGGCTGAGTGTGAGTTGTGTTGCGTTTGGTGGAGTGATACTAGCCACAAGGCAGGATGTGTTTTCTCAAAGTTGCTGCTTTATTTGCCATAGGGTTGAATATGGAATAAAAACAGAAATAGCTGAAGAAGCTCAGCCAGACTGGCAGTATTTGTGCCGAGGACTATTTCTGTTTTTGTTTTAGACTTAGAGCATCCACTGTTCTGTGTTCCAAATTAGGCCTTGACAATGGAGTAGGTTCCTCTCACCCCATCTGCATGACTCGCGCAAAGTGGGGAACTTGTAGCAAGATGACCTCAACATTGAGAAGATCATTTCAACTGAGCTCACAACCTTCAGTTGCTCATACATTTCTGCCTCGAGTGGAGGTATACAAGGACAGAGGCAGAAGGAGGAATGTGTGACTAACAAACAACATGTTATGGAAAACTGATATTGCAGGAAAGGAGGAGCCAGAATGGAGTCAAAATGGTTCTGTTAAGAGGAAATTATGTTGAACTAATTTATTGGAATTCTTTGAAAGAGTAACATGCACTCTGGATAACTCAGAGCATGTAGACACACTACAATTAAATTTCTGATAATCTGATAAGGTACTACATTAAAGGTTATTGTGGAAAATTAAATGAGATGTAACATATGGGCTTAGATAGAATATTGACTAGCTGGCAGAAAAAAAAAAGCATTAAATGGGTCTTTGCCTGATTAGCAGGTTGTGATGATTAAACTCCTGAAGGGTCCTGAGCGGAGGCCTCAACTTTTTATAATTTACATCCATGAATTAGATGAGGTGGGGTGTTGTGGAGGGAGGAGGGGTGGGGGGGGGGGGAATGGTGGGAGAAAACATGGTAGCCAAATTCTTGGATGACACAAAGAGAAGTAGGAAGTATGTTATGAATAAGACATAAGAGATTGAAGTTGCACATAAAAAGGTTGAATGAATGGGCAAAAATCTGGGGGATGGTGATATGAAGAATGAAAAAAAGCAGAGTATTACTTAAATGCATAATGTCTGTGGAATTCCAACATGCAGAGGAATTTACATTTTGATTGCATGAATCACGAAACATTAGTACGTAGGTAGAGCACGTAATCAAGTGTCAACTAGGTTGCTATGAGGAACTGAATACAAATTAAGGAAGCTATGTTTTATTTATACAGGGAGTTTCTGAAACAATATCTAAAATTGTGTGATAACAAGGTGTAGAGCTGGATGAACACAGCATCTTCAGAAATTCGGTCTAGACCCAAAATGTCAGCTTTCCTGCTCCTCTGATGCTGCTTGGCCTGCCGTGTTCATCCAGCTCTACGCCTTGTTATCTCAGATTCTCCAGTATCGGCCGTTCCTACTATCTCTAAAATTGTGTGTGTAGTTTTGGAACAATATTAATGAATTAGAATCCCTACAGTGTGGAAACAGGCCCTTCGGCCCAACAAGTCCACACCGAACCTCAGAGCATCCCACCCACATCCATCCCCCTATGACCCACCTAATATACACCCTCTACCTCCCTGAACACATTAGGCAATTTAGCATGGCCAATCCACCCAACCTACACATCTTTGGATTGTGGGAGGAAACCGGAGCAAACCCACACAGACACGGGGAGAATGTGCAAACTCCACACAGACAGTCACCTGAGGCTGGAATCGAACCCAGGTCCCTGGCGCTGTGAGGCAGCAGTGCTAACCACTGTGCCACCGTGTCACCCGCATTGGAGGCAGTTCAGATGAGGTTAATTGGAATGAGCAGGCTGGCTAATGATGAAAGGGAGAACAGGCTATGCCTATTTCCACTTCAATTTAGGAGACAGAGGAATGAATGATTGAAGTGTATGTTTCCTGAATGGTCATGACAGACCGAATGTGGAAAAGATGTTTTCTCTTATGAGTCCAGACTAGGGGCACTGTTTTAAATTTAGAGGTAATACAATGTGGAGCTGGAGAAACACAGAAGGTCAGGCAGCATCGGAGAAGCAGGAAAGTCGATGTATCTGGTTTGCACCCTTCATCAGGACTGGGGAGGGGGAAGAGAGCTCAGAAATAAATAGAGGGAAGGGGTGGTGCTTGGGGAAGGTAGGTGGGATGGTGATGGGTGGATGCAGGTAGGCATTGTGGAGATATCACCAGTGGGTTGCAGTGGAAGAGAGATTCACTGAGATCTTTTCGGAGGGAGGAGGACAACTTCTTCAAGGCTATCTCCTTAAATTTAGAGGTCACCCTTTAGTACAGAGATTGCGACATAAGTTGTGTGAGATTTATAATTAATATTTATTTTAGAAATTGGATTTTGAAATAGTGGCATGCGAGTTTTGATCTATATATATGAGGGAATTTAATGTTTAACGAGTCAGCTTTGCTGTAGTCAGAATTTTTAAACCATATATGTGACAGACTAGCTCTTAGAGTGTTAATGGGAATTTGGTTGCATTGTGAGAATTATACGAGTTAAAAGAGTAAACATCGAAAAGCATCAGAGACAACAAGGTGCAGGGCTGGATGAACACAGCAGGCCAAGCAGCATCATAGGAGCAGAGAGGCTGACGTTTCGGGCCTAGACCCTTTTCTGATGAAGGGTCTAGGCCCGAA
>NC_063335.1:109113664-109149964 GCF_021869965.1 Rhincodon typus | reverse complement strand
GCCTAGACCCTTCATCAGAAAAGGGTCTAGGCCCGAAACGTCAGCCTCTCTGCTCCTATGATGCTGCTTGGCCTGCTGTGTTCATCCAGCCCTGCACCTTGTTGTCTCGGATTCTCCAGCATCTGCAGTTCCTACTATCTCTGATCGAAAAGCATCAGTTTGCATTTAGTTTAGAAGAATCAGGGATAGGAAAGCTTTTCATTTCAGTTTGTAGAGAATTCACTGAGGTTAGAAGTACAAACAGTTTCTCCTGGAGAAAGGAATTAGTTTAGAACTGTTTAGAAATTGATTCCTCAGTGTTTTAGTTTAAAGATTTCAGACCAGAAGTGCTTGGCTGGAAACCTGAATGGATTAATTGAAGCTAAGAGCGTTTAAGCTCAGTTGTGTGTCTAAACAAGGAAAAGGCTATCAGACTCTGAAAATCAGGAACTGAAACAGTTATGTCAGACATGTGGACATGACAGGAATGAAACTCTCTCTGATGTTTTAGTACTGTAAAGTGAGGAGATTTTATTTCACTGCATGTTTTGAAATGTTTCATGTTGGGATATATAGGAATAGCTTTGTTTATTTTATTTTATCTTCATTTCTTTTGCATAATAAACTGCTAATATATTGTAAAAAATCAAATGTGCAGCATTGTGTAATTGTGCTCCTGTGAAGGACCACATCATTAAATAAACAAAAAAAACCAAAATCTAATCTAACAAGCCAGATTTCAGCCTGGGATCACAATTATTCAGTGGTAACATCAGCTGAGGTCATAACAAGTGGGGATTCTTACAGAATTTGAATTCATTGGATTTATGAGAGATCTGTGCCTTTCTTTTCAAAATAACAGGTGTATGATGAACATAAATGGCTGTGGTGTAGTGACATTTATTGCACGGATTTTGTAAATGGTTTTAAATATTGTTAAGAGTTTTTTGGAAATGGAAGATACAACAGCGGGTTATTTAAATCTAAATCTAAATTTAAATCTAAACTGAGAGTATTAGCAGATAAATTGAAGGCAAAATTAAAAGCAGAATCTCATAGGATAAAATGCTTCAAGAGATTATCTAATATTTAGAATTGCAAGAAGGAAAACCTGAAATTGGGGTGTCACTGTTGGAATTAGCCAAGATACATTTAGAAGTGAAGAAGAAAACACAGCTAGAATACTGTGAATAGATTTGGACCCCTTATCTAGAGAAAGATATACTGGCATTGGAGAAAATCCAGAGATGGTTCCCTACACTGATCCTGAGTATGGAGGGACTATCTTATGAGAAGAGGGTGAGTAGGTTGGGCTCGTACTCACTGCAGTTTAGAATAATGAGAGATGACCTTACTGAAAAATACAAGATTTCCTAGGGGAATTGACAGAATAGATGTAGAAAGTTTGCTTCCCCGGGTGGGAGAATCTAAGATCAGAGGACATAACCTCAGAACAAGGGGTTGCACATTTAAGACAGAAAAGAGGAGGAATTTTTTTTCTTTCAGTGAATAGTGAATCTGAAGAATTCTTTACTGAACAGGGCTGTAGAGGCTGTGTTACTGAGTATGTTCAAGGCTGAGATAGACATTTCTAATCAGTGAGGGAGTCTTGGGTTAAGAGGAAAAGACAGGAAAGTTGAGGATTATCAGATTAGCCAGGATATAATTGAATGGTAGGATAGATATGCTGAATGGCCTACTTCTGCTCCTACCTCTTACCTGGCACTCTTCTTCCTAAGCACCTTAATATCATACATAATTTATGTACATCCCTTTGACAGCAGCTATCAAAGTAACTTGTTGGGTCCTTTAATTTCAGAATACAACAGCTGACTGCTGTGGAAAGGACACAGATTACTAAAGGTCTACAGTACAAAAAGCACAAAAGAACAGTCAGAATGGAAGTACAGCTCTGCATCTCTGAAGCAGCCCTAATCAAAATCACTTTTCAGAATGCAGAACTCCATTCTTTCACTAAAAAAAGCACCATTGTGGCAATTTGCGTGAATTGCCACTGCTCACAAAATGCCACTGCTCACAAAATGCTGCCTTATGAGTTAGTGGGTGAACTCTGGACACTGTGATGCACCAGGAAAGGGGAATGTTACCTGGATTATCTATATCAGAAGGCATTTATACTTCTTAGGCTTGGATTGTTTGATTTGGTCCATGTTCAGAAACAGGAGAGTATTACTATGAGTGAAGCAGGCAAGGGATCCAGAGGGCAAGGGCCTAGGATCCTCAGCCTTTGTAATTGTGCAACAGTTTTGAAATTCTTTCAGCTTGTTTGGATGAGAATGAGAGCTGCGGTGTTGAGCTAACTGATGATGGCACTATGCTACAGCTCAAAAGAAGGGAGTAAGAAGGAATGTTACATTAGTAGGGTACAGTATAGTGAGGGGGATAGACACTGCTCTCTGCAGCAAGGGTGTAAATCCAAATGGCTGTGTTGTCTGCCCAGTTTGGGACATCTGCTGAGGGCTTGAGAGGAACTTGAAGTGGGAGGGGGAAGGTGCAGTCACATGTCAATATACATTGTCAATAGCAATGACAAGGGCAAGACAAACAAGAAGGTTCTACACAACCAGAATGAAGAGCCAGATGCCAAATTAAAAATTAGAATCATAAGGTTCAAAATCTCTGAGCCATGTACAAACTGGAAGTGGGAAAATCAGATTACAGAGATGAACTCATTGCTCCAATACTGGTGTGGGAGAAGTGGGTTCCAGTTTGTGGGACACCAGCACCAGTATTCAGGAATGCAGGACCTGTACCGATGGAACAGTTTCCACCTGAATCATATTGGGGCCAATATTCTTAGCAACTGCATAACTAGAAAAGTCAACAAGATTTTAAACTGAGTTGTGGGGCAAAGAATCAAATTTATCAAATTTGGAAAAATTTGGTAAGAGTTCTACTATCTGGCAAAAACAAATGTATTATTGCAGAAAATGATAAACAAACATGTCAAGAAGTTTAAAGAGTATGAATCAAATTATCAAGCAACGGATAAGACTAGAATTTACAAGAAAAAAGTTAAAACTAAAGGCTCTGTAAATGAATGTATGTAGCATTCAAAATAAAGTGGTGGAACTTAAAGTGCAAATAGAAATGAAAAAGTACAATCTGGCAGCCATTGCAAAGATATAGCTACAGGATGATATGGATTGGGACCAAACCTCAAAGGATATGGGACATTTAGAATGACAGGAAAATAGGAAAGAAGAAGGAATTTAATTTAATGAATTTAATGAAGATATTAGCACAATAGAGAAGAATGACCCACATTCAAGAAACCAGGATGTGGCAATAGTCTGGCAGAAATGAGAAATAATAAAGGTAAGAAGTCACTTGCACGAGTGGTGTAACAGGACACTGAGAATAACCACACTTCAGGGTGGGGGATAACGGGTATAATAAAAAGGGCCTTTCAGAAAGGCATGGCAATGATCTTGGGAGATTTTTAATCTACATATCAACTGGAAATAGGCAAAGGTAACCTAGATGAAGTACATGTGGAATATATTTGGAATAACTTTTTAGAACAGTCTGTTATCGTGCTAACCAGAAAGCCGACTATACTACACATAGACTAGAATAATGCAATGAGAAAAAATTAATTAATGATATACGGTGCCCTAAGTAGCAGCAACCATAATATAATTGAACTATATATAGTCCGTTTGATGGAGAATGAAATGTGTCAAGGCTATTTTAAAAAATTTTCATAAGGACAATTGTGAGGGTATGAACGCAGAACTGTCCAAAGTGAATTGATAAGTTATGTTAAAGGATATGTCAATAGAAATGCATTGGCAGACAGTTGAGGTGATTAAAACAAAAGCACATAATTGTGCAAACATAAGTGGCATGTCAGAGATTGGACAGAACATAAAAAAAGCAAAGAATGACCAGAAACTTAAAAATGAATAAAAAAATTAGAGCATGAGAAAAGGATGATCAGAAATATAAAATCAGATCATAAGAGTTTCTATAAATATTTAAAGAAGCAAAGAATTAACAATGTCAGCATTGGTCTTATAGAAGGTTACTCTAAAGAGCTAATAATGGAAAATAAAGGGATGGCAGATGAATTGAACAGGTATTTTGAAACAGTCTTCACAGTGGAGGATACAAGTAACATTCCAGATCAGCAATAAATCAGGAAGTTGAAGGATGGGAGGAACTCAGTAAAATCACAAACACCAGAGCTGTGGTATAAGTAAATGGTTGGAGTTGCAGCTGACAAATGATCGGATCATGAAGTCTTATAAGTGACTAGTGAGATAGTTGATCCACTGGTTTTAATTTTCCAAATCTCCTTGATTTGGTGATGGTTCCATTATACAGTGAATGTTACTGCTTTATTAAAAAAGGGAGCGAGGCATAAAATAGGAAACTGCAGGACAGTCAGCTTAGCATCTGTCATATACAAAATGTTAGAAGCTATTATTAAACAGGTTACTGCAGGGCACTTGCTTAAGTTCAAGCTAATCAGATGGAATCAACATGGTTTTGTGAAAGGGAAATCATCATTTGACCAATCTAATGGAGTTCTTTGACATGTGCTATAGAAAAAGGGAAGCTAGTGGTTATATTGTACTTATATTCCCTCAAAGCATTAATGACATACCACATCAAAGATTATTGCAAATATAAAAGCTCACAGTTTAGAGGTAACATTTGGCATGCATAGAAGATTAGCTAGGTTAGAATAATTATAAATATGTCTTTTATCAGGTTGTGAAGATGTAACGAGTGATGCGCTAGAGGGATCAGTGCTGGGACATAAATGACTGAGATGAAGGGACCAAAAGTATGGTTGCAAAATTTGCTGATAGCACAAACATAGGTGGGAAAGTAAACTTTAAGAAGAACACCAAGGAGGTCTCACAAAGATATGTAAAGGCGAAATAATGCCGATGCTAGAAATCTGAGATAAAAACAAAATGCCAGAGAAACTGAAAGAACTGGTAACTTTTGAAGAAGTGTCACATCAGGCTCAGCAAAATTCATTCTGTTTCTCTCTCCATAGATGTTGCCAGATTTACTGAATTTATCCAGCAATTTTTGTTCATAGAGACAAAAATAGGTTAAGTGAATGGGCAATGATGTGGCGAATGGAGATTAATATGGGAAAGTGTGAATTTGTACAATTTGTCAGGAAGAATAAAAGAAAAAAGTGTATTACCTTAACTGGTGAAAGATTGAAGAGCTCTGAGAAGCAGAAGGACTTGGGCATCCTCATGAATGAATTGCAGGTACAGCAAGCAATTAAGAGAGCTCCATTTGGCTCAGCATCAAAAGATTTCTCAAGGCATGCTTCATGGAAACTGACCACATGCACCCCTCATCCATGGACATTCACATCTGACATTTTGCAGTTCCTCACGATCCTCATGGTACCTGTCAGATCCATTGCAGGACACCTAGGAAACAGATCTTCATGGCAGGGTGCATCAGCAATTGGCATTGAAAGGTTGCTGCAAGAAGACTTTGTATGCCCTCAGGCGCCCAGCTCACAGATCGGACTAGGCTGTATTTCAGGGTTAAATACAGTACAGTGTGGAGGTGGAGGAACACAGCAGGTCAGGCAGCATCAGAGAAGCAAGAAAGTTGACATTTCAGGTTTGGACCCTTCTTCAGAAATGGGGAGGGAGATTGGAGCTGGGAAATAAATAGAGAGAGGAGGGGTAGGGCTGGGAAGGTATGTAGGATGGTGATATATGAATGCAGGTAAGGAGTGGTGGGATTGGTCAGTGGGATGGGTGGGGCGCATAGGTGGGACAGAAGATGGACAGGTTGTGTCAAGTCAAGGAGGCAGGGATGACCAGTGGGTTGTGGCAGGAGAGAGGTCCACTGAGGTCTTTCCGGAGGGAGGAGGACAACTTCTTCAAGGTGGGCATCCTTGGAAAAGGCTTCACAGTAGGGTTAAAAATCACTCAGAGATAGCAAGAACTGCAGATATGGAGTCACAGTCACAGTGTAGAGCTGGAGGAACACAGCAGGCCAGGCAGCATCAGAAGAACAAGAAGCCTTTCACTCACTTATCACTTGCCTATCACTCACAGCATCCCTGTCTTGTTTTGACTTGCCATGACATTTAACACCATCACACAATCACTGTTATAAGCAATATGCGTGCTCCCTTGCCATCAGCCTTCAGTCAAGGGAGCACGCATAATGCTTATAACAGTGTGCCACTTCAATCTCAAACCTGCAGCATGTGTCAGCAGATTACATGGCAAACACACTGTATGTTCAGCAAGTAACCTACCATGTCTGAAAGTCTTAGGGGAGTAGTTATCATCAAACTCCATGGAGGCAGCTATCAGTCAGGAGATCTGGTACAATAGATCAAGGGCAGCCACCAAAACCAGACCAGAGGGCTGGCCACAGTCAAGTGTCCAGTTGAGGTATTCTTGGTTAGATGGTCCGTACCTCTACAGTCTGGGAAATGGGTCATGGTCAGACTTGTGAGACCATAGTGGCGTATTTGGCATTAAGATTAATGCAGTCAGGGAGATGTACAGGCATCTGTCAGGGCTGTGAGCACTTCTCGTCTAGGGTTGTCTGGTTATCTCGTCCAAGGGCATGGGCCACAGTTAGTCTATCTATAGAAAATAAGGGGAAGCAGTGCTGCGGGGGTTACAAAAGAGACTCAGGAATATATTTTCAGGGTTACGAACTGTAGACTGGAGGGAAGGGGGGAAGACAATTGTGAAAGGGGGCAATTGTATTTGTAAAGAGAGTAATGTTAAAGCATAGAAGGGAATGAGGTAATGTGGAAGGGTTTTCATCCAGGGTCAGGCGCACCCTGGTTTCAGGGTGCTGGGGAACAATATATGAGCATATCTGGCATGGTTACCTTATATGCTAGAGGCTGTCAGGGAAACATGAGCAAGTGAAGTCTCATGTAGACACGTTGGGTGAGGACCTGGGGATATACAATGACTCTGGGGTTCATAGGAAAGGCTACCAAGAAGCATTTCTGGTTATTCAGAATCTCACCAGTACATTCAGGTGAAGGTTGGACACCACTGTTGCCTTCTATTTTCCTGGAATTCAAAGCAATGGAAATGTAAGTGGCTGTGATCATACCTGGAGTGGGCAGTGTAAGTGTCTGGACCAGTGGAAAAGAACTAAGGTTATATTCCCTGAAATTTAGAAGACTTCAGAGAAATACTCCCCCTGAGCTGCGTGACCGTGCAGCCGCTGGGAGATTCTGTGCATGCCAGTTCGTGTGCCAATGGATTGGCTTCCACTTTTGGGAGCTGCCGTCATGCACAGATCTTGTGGGTTCGCACACCAGAAAAAACATCATTGGAAAGAACGTTGCCCATAGCTCTACATACACACTGTTTGCATTGTGTTCAGATGTGGCAGCAGGCTCTCAACACAAACATTCGTCCACGGTACATCCCAACAAGACACAGAGTTAGGCATCATGCTGCCACAGTTACATTTGTGATTACAGATCAAGTCAAGCAAACAGGTGTGGTGTACAAACAATCACATCCCTAAAAACACGATACTTCACATACAGTGAATGTCACCCATGCTACCAAAGTGCTCTCAATGGGTTTGTTTTCTTTCTCTCTCCCCACTTCATCTTAGCATAGTTTCAGTTTCCACCACTGGGCTGGAGTGAGTCTGCTTAGCAGTGGAGTCCATTGGCCATGGAGGTTTGGTTGGGAGACTCTGGGGATGTTTATGTCCCAATGGCCCTGACATGCCGATGGTCTTCTTGTCAGAAACTACTGGACCCTCCTCACAAACCTTCAAAAGTCGGAAGGTTGAAGGGAGGACGGAACGGGAGAGCCCAACCATCTCTGGAGTGTCCTGAGAGGTGACATTTGAGGGGCATCTGTGTAGTTCCTCCTCTGGCTGACTGATACCTCTGTCTCCTTTTGAGGAAGCAGTACGCACCAGGTTCCCATCTGCAGTCACCATTCATTCAGTCCTGAGCCCAATGGCTGAGGTAACGGTGTGCAGATGTGTGTGTTTCTCCAGCAGACCTTGACTGTGTTGATTTGGATCTCTATGTAAACCACCAATGGAAGCAATGATATATTGCATGCTCCAGTCAGCTGGATTTCTGCAGGCTCTGGGCAATGAGGGTGATTACATCCCACGCTCATGTTTGAAAATTCCGTTCCTTCCTTTGCATATGGACAAAGACCTTGATTGCCGACATCAAAGAGTTCTCACCTGCCTGGGGCTGAGTGTGTGCCTGGTGACATGTAATCCTCTGAATACCAATAGCGTAGCATGTAGCTTCCTTGGACCTGCAGACCTGGTGCATGAGGAGCTCACGAGAACGTGCTTCCAAACTTTCTGATACTAACGTTCCCACTGATGTGTCAATATCTGAGCTGTTAGGGATGAGCAAGAAGCAGTCTTACTGACCTTTCCTCTGAGACCTCAGCACTCTCATCCTCAGACGTTGAGGAGGAGGCTTCTGGCAGTACTTGTAGTTCTTCCGCAGAGGTAGTGAATATCCACCGTTCTGAGGAAGGGTCACCGGACCCGAAACGTTAACCCTGTTTTCTCCTTCACAGATGCTGCCATTTTGCTGAGCTTTTCCAGCAACTTTGTTTTTGTTCCTGATTGACAGCATCCGCAGTTCTTTTGGTTTTTTTCTGTAGTGAATATCCACTGGTACCCTGAAGAGAAAAGAGAGAAAAGGTGCCACAGTCAGCAGTTAGAAGTGGTGTCCAATTAATGACACTGACAGCAGGGTTAGTGTGAGAGTTGCAGTGGAATGAAGAGTGGTGTTTATTTGGTTGGCATAGATGTTTTGGCATCTCTGCAGGAGCGGTCTTGTTCTTGTCCTGCAAGAGCCTGTGTTCTCTCCATGTAGGGGGTGAGGGGTCTGATGTTGGATACCACTCCACTCATACAAGGAATTTCTGCCCTATTTTGGGCTGTTTTCTCCTGGAATGAAAAAAAGGGAGGGATTGATTTAGCTGAAAGTGTCTGGCATAACTGTTATGAAACCTTTGTATCCTCTTTCATTTCAGGAGTGGTCCCAGAGGACTGGAGAATAGCCAATTTTTCTCCTTTGTTTAAGAAGGACAATAGAGATAAACCAGGAAATTACAGGCCAGTGAGCCTTTTGTCAGTGGTAGGGAGATTATTGGAGAAGATGCTTTGCGATAGGGTTTATTCATTTTGGAAAAATATGGACTTATTAGTGATAGGCAGCATGGATTTGTGTGGGGAATGTCATATTTCACAAACTTGATCGAGATTTTGAGGAAGTGACAAAGATGATCGATGAGGGCAGGGTGGTAGACGTTGTCTATATGGACTTTGGCAAGGCCTTTGACAAGGTCCCTCATGGCAGGCTGATATAGAAGGTGGGATCCACAGTAAGCTTGTAAGATGGATACAGAACTGCCTTAGTCATAGAAGAGAGAGAGTAGCAGTGGAAGGACGTTTTTCCGACTAACCAGTGGTGTTCCGCAGGGATCAGTGCTGGAACCCCTTTTGTTTGGACTATATGTAAATGATTTGAAGGAGAATGTAAGTGGCCTGATTAGTAAGTTTGCAGATGACACAAAGACTGGGGAATGCAAATAGTGAGGAGGATTGCCAGAGGATAAAGCAGAATATAGATAGGTTGGAGACTTGGATGGGGAAATGGCAGGTGGAGCTTAATCCAGACAAACGTGAGGTGATGCATTTTGGAAAATCTAATGCAGGTGAGAAGAATACAGTAAATGGCAGAACCTCTAGTGGCATCAATATCCAGAGGAATCTAGATGTATAGGTCCACAGTTCCCTGAAAATGGCAATACAAGTGGATAAGATGGTCAAGAAGGCATATGGCATGCTTGCCTTCATCAGTTTGGGCATAGAGTATAAAAACTGGCAAATCATATTGTGGCCCTACGGAACTTTAACTAGGCTACATTTGGAATATTGTGTACGGTTCTGGTTGCCACACTACAAGAAGGATGTGAATGCTTTGGAGAAGGTCCAGCACAGTTTTACAGAATGTTACCTGGTTTGGAGGGATTGGCTACTAGGAAGGATTGGACAAACTTGATACATTTTCACTTGAATGTCAAAAGATGAGGGGCAATCTGACAGAAGTTTACAAAGTTATGAGAGGCATAGATTGAATGGATAGTTGGAATATTTTTTCCAGGGTAGAAATGTTAATTACTAGACGACATAGGTTTAAGGTTTAAGGGGATAAATTTAAAGGAGACATGAGAGGCAAGTTTTTTTTTACACAGAGGGTAGTAAGTGTATGGAATGCACTGCCAGAGGAGGTGGTGGAGTTGGATACAATATTTTATTTGATTTGATTTATTGTAGTCACATATAACTAAGTACAGAGAAAAGTTCTGCTTTATGGCCGGTACAGGCAGATCATAGCAAACAAGGACATACAGATCATGGGGTGCTGAGGCAAACCGAGGCATACAAGGTTATGGCTGCACAGGAGGTGCACAAAGCAAAATCAACATTAGCAAGATAAACATTATTTGAAGTTAGAGAGGTCCATTCAGCAGGCTAATAACAACAGAGAAGAAGTTGTTCTTGAACCTGTTAGCGCATGTGTTCAACTTCTGTGTCTTCTGCCTGATGGAAGAAGTTGGAAGAGAGCATTAGCAATGTTTAAGAGGCATCTTGATAGATATCTAAATAGACAGGGAATAGAGAGATATGGACCATGTAGAAACAGAAGAGTTTTAATTGAGAAAGGCATCATGTGTTGTCATAGTCTTGTTTCTTTGTTCTTTGCTCTTAGTGCTAGTGCAGGTCATAGAAAGGTAGTCAGATGTTCCAAGGCAGTGAATAAGTACTGCAGAGGGCACAGGATTAATGAAGTGTGAGGCCGGTGGGATGGTGAGAGCAAGAGGAAAAGGTGCTATATGCAATAGTGATATTGTCAGATGGATGTATGGACTAACAGAGATAGAGTGAGTGTGACGCAAGAGAGAAAGAGGAATGTTGCACTTTTAACTGGAGGAGTGGAGCGGAGAAGGTCATTGACTTTCTTGTGGCACTGCTGGCCATACCATCAAGAATGCACTGACCTTGAGCCAGGCTGACAGGGTCTTGTGTGTGGCCTCCTCTGTCAGTCTTCCAGGAAGAAAACAACCCTCCTCTGCAACACCCCCTCCAGCAGAACCTAATGGTGAATCACAGAGCCATTTTCTGTTTCTTTGACATCTTTGCACTGTGTCTGTCACAAAACAGGGCAACTTTCATTTTTTAAAAAATATCTAGGTACATAGCAGCCTTTTAAGTATGGCACATGCACTTTTGGTGCATAACTGCAGAATAGCGAGACCTTGTGGGAAGAGCATATATGGTGAGATGGGGTGAGGATCAGATGAGAGGGACACCATCGGTTCGGGTAGGAAAGTTTATGACGTGATTTTGATAAGATACAGGGAGAAGTCTCACTAAGCCTCATGGTAAAATACTCAATGCAACTTGCACTTAAAAATTTAGCTCATGGTGTCTGTTTCAGGAGCATGAATACAATTGTCTCAATCTCCAATTTTCAATGAGCGAAAATTGAAAGTTTTCCAAGAATGAACATTGGACAAGCATTTTTGTTCCCTTATTCTTTCAAGAGATGTGTGCATCACAGGTAGGACAGCAGTTGTTGCTCATCTCTAACTGACCTTGAACTAAATAGCATGCTAGCCCATTTTAAGGGGGAGCAAAAAGTCAATACATTGCTTTGTGTCTGGAGTCACATATAGGCCAGACCGTGTAAGGATGATAGATTTCCTTCCTGAAGAACATTAGTGAATCATATGGCCTTTTATGACGATGGATTAAATTTTCATAGTGACCATTACTGGAATAGCCTTCAACTGCAAATTTATTAATTGGATGAAACTGCCATAGTGGGATTTAAACTCATGTTTTTTTTTAATTTACTCATGGAACATGGGCACCGTTGGCAGGCCAGCACTTATTCTCCATCCCAAGGTGCCCTTCAGAAGGTGGTAGTGAGCTGCCTTCTTGAGCTGCTGCAGTATATTATGCTGTCAGTTGATTCACAATGTCCTTAGGGAGAGAATTCCAGGATTTTGACCCAAACACAATGAAGGAATGGTAACATATTTCTAAGTCAGGATAATGAGTGGTTTGGAGGGGAACTTGCAGGTAGAGAAGCTACCATGCATCTGCTGTCCTTGTCCTTCTGGATGGAAGTGGTCACTTGAAAGGTGGTATTTAAAGATCTTTGTAAATTTCTGCAGAGCATCTTGTAGATAGCACACACTGATGCTATTGTGCATAAGTGGTGGAGGGAGTGGATGTTTGTGGATGTGGTGCCAATAAAGCAGGTTGCTTGTCTTGGATGGTGTCAAGCTTCTTGTTGTAGAGTGTTGCTGGGGCTGCACTCATCCAGGCAAATGGGGAGTATTCTATCACAATCCTGCCTTGTACGTAGTGGACAAGCTTTGGGGAGTCAAGAAGTGAGTTACTCACCGCAGTATTCCGAACTTCTGACCTGCTGATGTAGCCATTGTGTTTATGTGGAAACTCCAGCTAAGTTTCTTGTTAATGCTAACCCCAAGAACATTGATAGTGGGGGATTCGGTGATGGTAATACCATTGAATGTCATTAGCCTGGGCTAATGGTCCGGTGACATTATTTATCAGCCATTACTTCCCCTGCACAATAGAGGTAGCTAAAGATTTGAGACAGGCAATGGAAGTATGGAGTCTGGTGTTATTTGCATACATGTCAAAGCTGATCTTGTGTTTGGACAACAGCAGTGTGTAAATAAGGAAGGATAGAAGTACCAAGGATAGATCTACAAGGAGTCCAAGAGGAGGCTTTGCTGATAGATTGGTGGACTGAGGTGGGTTAGGAAGTGGAGCAAAGACAGAAGTCATTGTTATTATTGGGTGAGTGACAATCCAAGCGAATTAATGAATTTCATTGAGACAGAGAATTTGTTAGAGGCATTAAAGGGTCAGTTATGGTCTTGCTATGTCAGAGTGTTGACACAATCATATAGGTTGAGGACCAAAATAATGATAGTTACACTCATAGAGGATGTCATTGTTGACATTGATTGAGGCTGTTCAACGCTAAGCAATTGTAAAATCTTGGAGTGAAGCACATGGAAAGAGGCTTTAAAGGTAAGGCCAGAACAACATTCCCTATAAGCTGCACAGCCACTCTGACATTCTGCACATGGGGATCAGCATGTCAATATGGATCACTGCATTGATTCTAGAAGTTGCTGCCACACACAGACCTTGGAGGTCCATGCAGAAGAAAAATAGATTAGAGTGTTCACTGGCTAGGAGGTCCTCCTGGCTTCATTCCATTCCTTATATTTTGCAGCAGTTTGATACAATTAACTGGCTTTCCAGGCTTTTTCAGACTCATTACTGTGGATATTGTGTCATGTGAAGGCCAGACAAAGACAGTAGATATTTTTCCCTAACAGAAGGGCATTGTGAATGAGTGAATTTTTGCAACAAGCTTTTAATTCCAGATTTAAATAATTCAATTAAAATTCCAAAATCTGCCATGGCGCAATTTGAATCCAGGCCCCCAGTGCATTAGCCTGGGTCTCTGGATTATTATTCAAGTGACCTTATCACTAGACTACCACCTCTCCATATCTTATCTTTTTATATTCCCAGGACTAAGTCAGGAGAGAACCTTAGGGAGAACATTGGCTTGTTGGCAAGGAGAAATGGGAAGCAGCAGTCATTGTTGAACTGACGGTTTCCAATGTAGTGAAAAATAAGCCAAAAGATTCCTCGTACATTTTGTTGACGGTGAGGGTGAAGAAGACAAAAAGAGACAATGGTCCTTGTAGACAGTAGTTATTGTTGATATGGATTTCTTTTGAATGGAATGGAAACTGAGGTGTTAATTATAGCAACATTTTCAACAGTCAAGTGCCAGACAATAAGCACCTTCAAAGAAAAAGAATCTAACGATCTCCCCTTGGCATTTAATCAGATTGCCATTGCTGAATGCCACAGTAACAATAACCTCAGCCATTGCCCAGAAACTGGACTGCATTAGTGATATAAACACAAATTCTTGGCAACAAGAACAGATCAGAAGTTTAGAATTCTGAGACAAGTGATTCAACTCCTGACTTCACAAAGCATTCTCAACATCTAAATGGCGCAAGTGAGGAGGATAATTGTGGCTCCAAAAAAAATGAAGAATATATTGATATATTGGCACCAAAGTGGAAGACTGTGCAATATTAGAAGAGGGACAGGAGGTATAACAGATGAGCAGCCTTAAAAGTGGTTAAATCTACATGCCTGGCTGAGGTGCATCCCAGCCTTTTGAAGGAGACAAGGGAGGAGATATCAAGAGTCCTGGCAGTAATTTTGAAATCCTGTCTGGCTGCAGATGATGTACCAGAGGACTGGACAATCACTAAAACTGTTTCATTATTTAAAAAGGGAAGAGGGATAGACCAGGAAAATACAGGCCAGTTAGTCCAATCTAGGAGGTGGAAAAGTTATTATAAAAAACTTTGAGGGATCAACCATTTTTGCACTTGGAGAGATACAGATTCATCAGGGATGGTCAGCATGATTTGTAAGGGAAGGTCATGTTTGACAAATTTATCAAATGTTTGAGGAGATAACCAGGAGTGTTGATGAAGGTAATGAATTTGATGTGATTTGCACAAACTTCAGCAAGGTATTTGATAAGGCCCCATATGCTAAACAGTTAAAGAAAGTAAGAGCTCGTGGAATTCAAGGCAAATTAGCAGATTATTTTGAAAATTGATGAAAAGATAGGAAGCAGAGGGTGATAGTAGAGGGATATTTCTATGCCTGGAAGTCTGCTTCCAATGGGGTTCTGCAGGGCTTAATGCTGCGGCTCTTGCTGTTTTTACATTAATTATTTGGAATTAAATATGGGGTGAATGATCAAGAAATTTGCAGATAACACAAAAATTGATAGGGTGAGGAGGATAGATGTAAACTGCAGGAAGGTATCAATGTATTGTTCAGGTGGGCAAAGCAATGACAAATTAAATTAAACCCTGGAAAATATGATTATTCTGGAACTGTATAAAGCACTGATTATGCCACATCAGGACTACTACGTGCAGTGCTTGTTACGACATTGTAGGAAAAATGTGATTGCACTAGTGAGGGTGCAGATGAGACTCACCAGAATGCTACCTGGGCTGGAGGGACTGAGCTACAAGGAAAGATTGGATAGACCAGGGTTGTTTACCATAGAGCAGCAAAAGTTGAGAGGGGACCTGGTCAAGGTGAATAAGATTATGAGGGACAAAGATAGAGTAGATAAGAAGGCATATTTTTAATCAGTACAGGGGTTCAATAGCCAGGGGATGTAGATTTAAGGCAAGTCATAGGCTAAGAGGAGAGTTAAAGAGAGTTGTTTTCACTCAGCCTGGAATTCACTGCATGAAAGTAGTTGAGTCAGAAACTCTCATGATATTTAGGCAGAATTTGAATATTCAGTTGTGTCACCACGGTCTTGAAGGTTATTGGCAAAGAGAAAGAAAATGGAATTAGTGTAGTAAGATTTTTGTTGGTCAATGTGGATATGATGGGCCAGATGGCTTCCTTCTACATTGTAAATATCTTTCAGTCTATAAGCTCAGCACTGTCCAGAACAAAACAGTCCACTTGATTAGTAACTCATTTACCAATTTAAAAGTTCATTCCATCCACTACTGGCACTCAATGAGAGAAGTATATGATCTATACAAAATGCAATGCAGCAGCTTAGCAAGGTGTCTTTTAGTCTGAAAATACCTAACAGGTTCTATTAGGTCTGATCAAAATGATTACAAGAAGGCACGTGTGCTTTGATATAAAGCAAATTTATTAGCTTAATCTGCTTAAAATATATACAAACTAATGAGTGAATCAAGGAGCAAATTACTGCAGATGCTGGAATCTGTACTGAAAACAAATGCTGCAGATCACAGCGGGTCAGACAGCATCCTTAGCAGGAGAGGATGATACTGTTTCGGTTTATGCTACAGTGGGGATGGGGTTGGAGTGTAGACTGCTGGGGGAGAAAGGATGTTAATAGTTTAGATTAAGTGATTGGAATGTGAGGATGGTGGAATAATGAAGTGTCTAACTGCCAGATTTGAAAGAACAGACAGTCTCACTGGGGTGGGTTGGAGGTGTGGAGAGTGGGGAGAGAGGACATGGTGACAGAGAATGTAACAAGTAAACTAAAAGACAGGGAAGGAATGGGAGTTGGTTCACAATTTGAAGGTTTTGAACTTAATATTAAGTTCAGAGGGATGAGATGTTGCTGCTCCAGTTTGTGCTGTGATTCACCGGAGCACTGCAGCATGTTTTGGTCTGTGTTTGGTTTCTCCGCTGTACACTAGACCACATTGGGTGCGTAGAATACAATACACAAGATTGGAGAAGGTACTGGTGAAATCCTGCTTCACCTGGAAAGACTGTGTAGGCCCTTGAATGGTGAGCAGGGGGGAAGTGAAGAGGCAGGTCATAGAGACCTAGAGATGTACAGCACGGAAACAGACTCTTTGGTCTAACTCATCCATGCCAACCAGGTATTCTAAATTAACCTAATCCCATTTGCCAGCATTTGGCCCATATCCCACTAAACCATTCCTATTCATATACCCATCCAGATGCATTTGTAATGTTGTAATTGTACCAGCCTCCACCACTTCCTCTCATAGCTCATTCCATAAATGCACCACCCTCTGTGTGAAAAAGTTGCCCCTTAGGTGCCTTTTGAATCTTTCCTCTCTCATCTTAAACCTATGCTGTCTAGTGCTGGACTCCCACACCCCGGGGAAAAGACCTTGTCTACTTACCCTATCTATGCCCCTCATGATTTTATAAACTTCTATAAGGTCACCCCTCAGCCTCTGATGCTCCAGGGAAATAGCCCCAGCATATTCTGCCTCTCCCGATAGCTCATTCTGGCAACATTCTTGCAAATCTTTTCTGAACCCTTTCAAGTTTCACAACATTCTTCTTGTAGCAGGGAGACCAAAATTGCACCCAGTATTCCAAAAGTGGCCTAACTAATGCCCTGTAGAGCCACAACATGACCTCTCAACTCCTTTACTCAAATCACTGACCAATAAAGGAAAGCATACCAAATGCCTTCTTCACTATCCCATTTACTTGCGACTCCACTTTCAAGGAACTATTGGAACTTGCACTCTTTGTTTAGCAGCATTCCCCAGGACCTTATCATATATGTATATGCCTTTCCAAAATGCAGCACCACCTTCTGCAGTTACATGGGAGGTGCCATGGGAAGGAAGGGTGGTGTTAATGGTCGATGAATGAACGAGGGTGTTCCGGAGGGAATGATCTATTTTCTTAACCCACATAATACGTGCAACTGAATCTATTAGCTTAAACAACTTTAGACATGTTTAACAATGAGTTTCACAGCCTTTTGCCCATCGGGGACCCCGAGCGACAGCTGGTCTGAAGAATTTGGGGTTCCTGGCACTGGTTGCGAATTCAGTCTGAGGTGAAGTCCAGTGAGTGCTGCAGAGTCCCTGATATTAATTCTGGGTGCTTTCAGTATTTTGCCCAATATTCCATTGTGTAGAAAACCATCTCCAGGTGGCAATGTCATATGGTTCCCTCACAGCCGAAATAACAGTCTTGCTCTGAACCAGTAATATTCCACTCGTCTTCAATTGCACATTGTCGTGTCCAATTAATTCTTAACAATAAATCCTTAATGATCTGGTTTGAAATTATAATTTTTAATCCTACTAGTACACAAGGTTCCTTTAACATCACCTCCAAATGAGTGAACTCTACCACCCAGAAAGACATGGACAACAGGTGCATGGCAACACTAGAACCTGCATTCACATTTCTAAGCCACATATCATCCTGACTTGGAACTTTACCACCACTTATGTGATGATGCTGGATCAAAATTCTAGACCTCCCTTCCTAGTAGTGCTGTAGGTGAATCTGTAGCAGATGGACTGCAGTAGTTCAAGAAATCAGACCACCACTAGATTTTCAAGGGCAATTAGTGATGGGAACATTGAAAAGGTAGGTTGATTAGGAAGAGTCAACATGCAATTCTAAATTTGTGTCCAACTAATTTGCTGCAGTCTTTTTTTGAAGCGGTGAAAGAAAGGGTTGATAAGGATAACACTCTTAAAGTGGAATACGTTGATTTCCAGAAGGTGTTTGGTACAGTACCTCACAACAGTCTCATAAGGTACATTGTAGGTCATGGCATAAAAGGGACAGTGGCAATGTGGGTACAAATTTGCTGAGTGAAAGAAAACAAATTCATAGTTAATGGACAAAAACCAAAAGAACCACAGATGCTGGGAATCTGAAACAAAAGCAGAAATTGCTGGAACATCTCAGCAACCTGTAGAGAGATTAGCGGCATTTGTGGAGAGAAATCAGAATTAATGTTCAAGGTCCAGTGATCCTTCTTCAGAACCTTCTTCATGGTTAATGGATATCTTTTAGGTAAGAGGAAGACTTGTCGTGGAATTTGCCAGAGGTCAGTATTGGCAGTCTTGCTTTTCCTAATAAATTTTAGTGATCTGGATATTGGCATGCACGAGTCAATTTCCAAGTTTGAAGGTGATGCTAAACTGTGAAGTGGATAGTGTTGAACCCCAAAAGGGCACTGACAAGTTGGTGTAGTGGACGGATAGGTGGCAGATGAGTTTCAATGCAGTGAAGTGTGAGGTGATGTATTTTGGTTGGAAGAACAATGAAGACAATACAACATAGGGGGGTACAATTCTAAAGGTGGTGCAGGAGCAGTGGAACCTGCATGGATGTGTACATGCACAGGTTATAAAAGGTGGCAGGAGAAGTAGAGAGAGCAGTATATAAAACATACGGTGCTCTCAGCTTTATTAATGCAGGCATAGAGTACAAGAACAAGAAGGTGATATTGAACTTTTATGAGATACTTGTTAGCCCTCAACTTGAATATTATGTATAGTTGTGGGCATGACATTATAGGAAAGATGTGAATACATTGGAGAGAGTGCAGGTGTGATTTACTAGAATGGTTCCAGTTATGCGAAATTTAAGATATCAGGATAGATTGAAGAAGTTAGGCTTGTTTATCCTGGAGAGAAGGCTGAAAGAAGATCTGATTCAGATTTTCAAAATCATGTACAGACTGGAGAGAGTAGATAGACTGAAGCCATTGTTGCCTGTAAAAGAAACAAGAATGAGAGAGCACATATTTAAAGTGATGTGCAAATAAAACAAGGTGATATGAAAAAAAATTCACACAGTGAGTTCTTCGAGTATGGAATGCACTGCCTAGAAATGTGGTGTAGGTAGGTTCAATTGAGATATTCAAGAGAGCATTGGATAGTTATTTAGACAGAAATGGTGCGCAAAGATATAGGAAAAGTCAGGAGATTGGCACTAGATAATACAGCAGGTGCAGGCACAATGGGCTGAATGGCCTCCTTCAGCACTTTAACAATTCAGTGTTCTCTATTGGAAGAATAAAGCAAAATGTCCATTTATAATCTGTTTCGCTCTATTTTAGATGACGTGCACTTCGGTGACTCACTATCATTTTCTCAAGGTCATCCAGGGAATTAGCAAAAAATGCTGGCTTAGTCAGCAATGTTTATAATGTACGAAAGAATTTTAACAAAAATAGGCCATCTGCTCCATCAGATTCTTGCCCATGGTGAAGATGGAACTTTTGCACACTATGCTTTATAAAAATAAATGGCAAATTAAAGCTGCATGCAATGCATCAATTTGTTACACAACATTTTGGCATTTGCATTTTCAAAAATGGGAAACACAAGAGGTTTTGAGAAAATTGGTGACCTGGATCGCAAATCCTTTGATTTAGGATTTCATTTCGCAGTGAGAGGAAAACAGTTCATTTGTTTTAATTAGGGGCTGAGATCTGTCATTTGAAATAAAAGAGATGCAATAGTGCAGCTGCTGAGTTTATTTATACATTACTTCTAAATTTCACTGTTTAATTATACTTCCGCAGAGCAAACAATGGAATTAAAAAATATAATCTATCCTGATGGACAATATGAAAGATTGAATGTGGCATAAATAAAGTTCAGGCTGAATTGGCAAAGCATTAAAATTTTGAACGTACGGTTGTCCAATCTTGGACCCCTTTAGGGAATTAATCACATGATGGGGATTTAAAAGAAACAATCAGGCATTTTGTTGGACAAAAAGCTTTTCATAATGTTTAGTATTTTTTGCAAGTTATTTTAATCCAGTGAAATATAGTTAAAATGAAACAATGTTATTTTTCAGGGTTATATTACTTTGACTTTTCACTTCAAGTTTGAGCTGTGAAGTGAAATGAGCACTTCAACTTCAAAATGGAAGATTACAACGAAAACCCAGAACAAATCTATAGCAAGATGTTACAGTTTACTTGTCAAAGCCAAGGTCTGCAGGTATAAATTATTAAACCTTATGTAAATGCATTATCATTAGCTTTATGGAGATGAGTTAGTATACTTTACAACCTTGACAACAAAACATTCATTTTATAATCAGGGCACTTAAATAATTAACTTTTGGATGGGTGGTATGATTTAGATTAACTTTAAAAATGGTAGCATTACTTTAAACCTGATACTTAGCAACAATATTCAAGCTCGAAATACAGACAAGATTACAATTTGAGGAATATTACAAAATGCATCTGGGGACTATGATCTACAAAAACTAACATTCAAGCTCAGGGGTAATAGGCAAATGGACTGCAGGTCTTTATTTCAAAAAATATAGAGTATACAAATAAGGAAGTCTTGCTGAAGCTATACAAGGTACTATTCAGACCACTGTTGGAATGCTGTGAGTATTATTGGTCCCCTTTATCAAGAAAGGATATACTGGCATTGAACGCTGTCCCTGAGAAGTTTCACTAGATTGATTCCAGGTGTGGAGGGATTTTCTTATGAGGAGAAGTTGAATAGGCTAGCCTTATACTGATTTGAGTCTAGAAGAATGAGGAGACCTTAAAAATATAATATTATTAGGGGCTTGACAGGGTAAATTTGGAGAGGTTTATTCCTATTGTGAGAGAATCTAGGATGACAGGGCATAATTTCAGTGTTGGGGGTTTCCTACTTAAATAGTCATTGTCATAGAGGACCAAAATGCAGAGAAAAAGCCTTTTGGCTCATTCAGTTTGCACTGGTTAAAATCATGCACCTGATGATTCTAATCCCACTTTCCATCGCTTAGCCAATAGCCTTGTATGCCTTGGATAAGGATACTACCTCATTCAGGGTGGTAGTGAATTCTGTGGAATTCTTTACTGCTGAGGACTGTCAATTCTGGGTCATTAAATGTATTCAAGGCTGAGATGGACAGATTTTTGATTAGTAAGGCCATCAAGGTTATGGTAATATGGCAGGAAAGTGAATTATCAGGCCAGCCACAACATCGTTGAATAGCAAAGTAGACTGGCGAGACCAAATTGCCTACTTCTATTCCGAGAGACTTATGGTACTGATGTGAATTTTAATATAAAGAATAAATCCTCTGTTGAGACTCTGGCCCCAAATGGGAAATGGCAACATTGTGGGATCCTCTTAAAGTGGTCAGCACGCTCCAGAATCATGACAATCATAACGTCCGGCCATCCTTCACATGAAAGTTTCTGGGAATCCGTTCGGCAATCCGTACTAATCCGCATTTAACACTGAAGAACGGCGGATGCTAATCTTAAACAAACGCAGAAAATTTTGGAGAAACTCAGCATGTCTGGCAACGTCCGTACTTTGCTTTCCACGGATGCCACTAGTTGACAGTAACCGGCGGTAGATTTAGCGACAAGAGATTTAGAGACAAGGTCTTCTGATCTGGAGGTGGGGCAAGTTCTGTTGCACCACTGAATAGTCGAGACCAGGGAGGCCCAACAAGACTTGGTGGGGAGCACCCCTGCCCCAATGACATGCAAACAAAAGCAAATTTCTTAAATATCTTCTGACTAGTAGTTTCTCCCGACAAGTCGTTTCACAGTACCGCACAGGACCTGACTTTCGATGCTAATTTACACTTGTGACGCTAGTAACGTCATTGTGTCATGACTTCTGCGTGTCAAGTAAATCTACGTATACCTTTGCATAAATGACCTGGTTTGCCGTATTAAATATTACAATTATCGCGAACACAATGTGTTGGACAAAAAAACCCGGAAGAGCTGTGAATGCTGGAAATCTGAAACAAAAATAATGAGTTGGTGTTGCAATAAAGAAAGTCCACTTTTTAACCCCTTCAACGCGTGCATCGTCTTCGCTGGATGAAAGGGATTAAAAACGAATGCGCCAATTTCCACTTAATTGCACATAATTTATATCCCTTCCCCTGTTGACAGCCCGTGAGTAGCATCCTGGTCTACAGACGTATGGAACAAATAGAAAATGTTACAAAACACAAGAAACAGGCCAAGAGGTGGAAAGGAGAAAAAAGGTGTAGCATCTTTCTTAGAAGTCTCGATCATCATCTGTCCTATGCTCGCTGAACTGCACTAGATTATTGTTGACAGTGCCTCAATTTTAGAATTTTCATCTTTGTTTTAAAAAGAATCTCAATGGCATTTCCCCTCCCTATGTCCAGAATCTCCCCTGGCAGTACAACTTTGACGGGTTCTGTTTCTAGCATTTCTGATTTTAACTCTCCGCTATTGGCAACTCTGCCTTCAGCTGCTAAAACCCCTTACAACACTCTCCCTAAATCTGTCTGCCTCTCTTTCCCATTTATGCTCCTTAAAATTACTTCTTTGAATAATCTTCTGGTCGCCTACCAGAATATCTGTGTGTCAATTTTTGTTTGACAATTCCCTTGTTTTACTCTATGAAAAACATTATATAAGTACTGAGAAGAGAACGTGCTGTGAAATATCCTGTCACTCGAAATCTTCTTTAGATCATTTCCATTTAGAAGTTTTCATTATCAGGACTACCACTTCAGCAGATGATGCCTGTTTTAAGTCACACTATTAATCTAAATATTGGCAGGATATGAATAATGTCAGTGATGCCAACACTATTAAAGCAAAACTAGAATCTTTGCATCATGCATTCATCAGGGCAGATCCTAATCATACCTAATTTCAAAGAAAGCAACATTTTTATACTGCCTAAGAACATAAGAACTAGGAGCAGGAGTAGGCCATCTGGCCCCTCAAGCCTGCCCCGCCATTTAATAAGATCATGGCTGATCTCTTTGAGACTCAGCTCCACCTACCTGCCCACTCACCATAACCCTTAATTCCTTTACTGTTCAAAAATTTATCTAGCCTTGCCTTAAATCATTCAGCGAGGTAACATCTACCACTTCACTGGGCAGTGAATTCCACAGATTCACAACCCTTTGGGTGAAGAAGTTCCTCCTGACCTCAGTCCTACATCTGCTTCTCTTTATTTTGAGGTGATGCCCTCTAGTCCTAGTTTCACCTGCTAGCGGAAACAACCTCCCTGCCTCCACCTTATCTATTCCCTCCATAATCTTATATGTTTCTATAAGATCTCCCCTCATTCTTCTGAATTCCAATGAGTATAATCCCAGTCAACTCAGTCTGTCCTCATAATCCAACCTTCTCAACTCTGGAATCAACCAAGTGAATCTCCTCTGCACCCCCTCCAGTGCGAGTATATAAGAAAAAGGGTGCTGATTGGTTCAGTGAATTCTAGTCAAGGTGTTGTAATGGAGAATGCACCAAGGAAAACTGACCCTCCACTTTTGTTTGATTCAAAAAAATACAATGCCCGAATATGACCCTTTTGTCTGCAGAGGGCAGATCCCTGTTTTTGAATATATGCAGCTTCTATTAAGTGTAAGTGAGCCACATTACATTCTAATTTATAATCTTAAATAAAAGATAAAAAAAAACATAGGAATATCATTGCATTGGTATGTGATGGATAATTATCTAAAATCAAATACATAACTATCTAAACAAAAACAAGTTTTCTTCTAAATATCACAGTTGTGAAATACTAGGACTACAGGAAGGAAAGAATTTTGGTTGCCTGGGACACATTTTTTGCTTTTTTATCTTAATATTTATTCAAGATTCTCAGCACCTCTCCTTGTTTATTAACTAATTACACTCATATGTGTTGTTACTTATTTTCCCATGTTCTGACCAGTGTTGTCTTAATCTAGCTTAATTTTACATCAATTAAAGTATTAGTCATAGTATTTTACTATGACAATAAAAAAACAAAAAGAATATTTTATTGAGGTAGTTACATAAAGTCAAATAAAGACAATCAATCACATAATATTTGTTTATTTTTAAAAATCTTTTATAGTTGACTCTTGTGTGCAGTTATGACTGTATTTCACTTATTTGTTCTATCATGTAATATGCAGGCTAGAATTTTCAGTGGCTCCACAATTGCCAACTAATAACTGGAGCTGATTGCCTGGTTACTTATTAATGCAGTCTTTTCCATCACATCAAATAATTACAATTATTAGGTGGCAGCTGGCAAATTAGATGACTGGACAAGGTTTAGGAAATTAGGCATTGCCTTTTACCTACATCTGAATTGGCTATTAGATCTATAACTATATAATCTCAATATGCTTTAACAATTGCACATAGATGTAATAAATTATTAACTTTTTAGTGTGTAAAGGAAATGCAGAGCCTTCTCTATTACAGTAACACTGACAGCTCATTTCTGTTATCTCTAATGTTTATTTGTTAATGTAACTGAAATTTTTACTGCTCATAATTTCCAATAATTTGAAGACCTTAAAATCAGTCATTTTTGATATAAAGAAAAATCAAAGCAGCTAAGTAGTGGGTTTATTTGCAATCTGCAAAACTAATGCAAAGGTGCTTTGGGCTTCAAATGTATATGTTCAACAAAAGTCAAAATTGACATTTTAAAAAAGGATGACTTTTTTTAACCCAGCTTCTTTCCAACAAGTACTTTTTTTTAAAAAAAGAGTAGTTGCCATTGTTTTTAACGGAAAACAATGCTCAGGGTTGAGAATATTCCAGGTGGATCCCTTTCCGGTTACAGTGCTAGAGAATTACTTTGAATTTCCAGGACAATATTGCAAAGTCTTAAAATTTCCAGAGCAGAGAAATTAAATGACGGGGCCCAATAATATAAGCGGATCTTTCTGTCTCTGGGGGGCTGGCATTTCACCAAATGTCCCAGTATTGAAGCGCGGAACTCGTGGGTCCAAAAAATATAGTTGTTTAATTTTGGACGCCAGGTTTCTCTCGCGATTCTGTTTTGTTTTGAAAAAGATTGCATGCATCCTTCAACCCTTTAAGCAAGTAACAATTGATTTCATACAAAGTCCAAAGTACTGCGGGTGCTGGAAATCTGAAACAAACAGATTGCTCGTGGAATTCAGCTGCTAGACCTGCTGAGTTTCTTTAGCATTTTCTGTTTATTCGGAATGGATTTTTAAAAATAGGCTTTTGACATTATTGCCTCTTTTAAGTTGTTTTCCTATTTAAAACCTGACAGTTCAAGTTCTTAAATCAACATTAAATGTATTGCTTTATTTATTTAGCGGTTACGCTTTTAGCTTACAAGTTACATACCAAATTAATTTTTGCCGTAGCGATTTAATCTTAAAAACCAACCCGCTGAAGACGAACTATATGCAGTTGTTAAGATAAGTTTATGTTTAATTCCTTACATAGATAAACTTTAAAGTCTTCATCTCGTTTTGACACCGAATTTGCAAGTGTTTCGCGAATTAGATTTTCGTTCTGCCAATGTTCTGGACTGTTTTATATTGTAAAGATCATTGTCGGCTTATCCTCATAACCTCCGTGTAATTCGAAGGCGGCTCGAATCCTACTTCGGAGCACAGAAAGGAAGAGTTTCCACACCCTATTCCAAGGGATAAGTCCCATGCCGCAAGCCCGGTCTGGATTTGTAAATTTGGCTTTCATTCTAATATGAGAGATAATATTCCTCTCCCCACGCCTCGCCTCGTTTGTGAATGGTTGGATTTCAACGTCAATCACGAAGGAGGAGGTGGGATTTGGTTTGGACAAAGTTTCATTGAAGGTGGAGGGAAGTAGAGTCAGATGTCAGCAGAACAGCAGGAGCAGCTGGAAGCCAGAACCAGAGAGGGGCATTGCGGCGAAGCTGAAATTTCAAGACAGTATCAGCGGGATTTAAAAGCCATACATTTAGTGACACAGAACGCACCCACTCGCATCTGGTTTTCCAAAAAAAATACCGTGAGTGTTTCTGCCCACCGCAAAGAAAACTGGAGCCACAAGGTAACGAGTAAATTGACCATCGGCGATGGAGTGCCCTCATATTCACGTTGCAGATGTGAATCTTCTTGTGTAAAAAAAACAACTGGATAAAAAAATGCTAGTACAGAAGCAACATCAGTGAAACGTGTTGGGCTCCGATTCTGCTTCAGCGGTGAGTCATAGGGGCCAAGGGATTTAACAGCAGAAGTTTTTGAAGTCCGCTTGCTAGAAAATAGGAAACAAATTGGCTTCTGGATCATTTCTTACAGTCGTTCGTAGCATCGTCGCCTTCTTTTGTTGTTGCACAAAGCTGCGTTTAAAAAAAAGGACAACATTGAAGGTGGGGCGATATTTGCTTATTGGACTCCCCAGGCGTTATGAAAATAATTTGACTCCATCAGATAAACCGGTACTTGATGGGCCATTCCGGCGATGCTAACAAACTGTTGACACTTCCCGTTTCTGGAGGATAAACTCACGGGGACACCATGACACGATTGCTTTAGCTTTCGGTGAGGCCGGACCTACAGTTGATTGGGATTTTTGCGCATTTTAAATGATAACTGGCTCCCTGCGTTCAACAAGAATTTGAACACCCTTTGCAGATTTGAGAAAAGAACCGTCTTTTTACAATGGCATCGGAAGTGGTGTGTGGGTTGATCTTCAGATTGCTTCTTCCCATCTGTTTAGTTGCTGGTAAGAGTGCTTTCAGATAAGGAAAATAAACTTCACTATCCCTCGGTCGAAAGACGTTTTTTACGCATACATCCTGTCTGTGAATGCAAAAGATCTCTGCTTTAAATCAATTACAGTAGTTTTAAAATTATTTTTAAATTTCTGGGCGGAGTTCATTCATTTCTTTGATATTGTAGCCATTGGCCGAAATAAACATTGAAGTATTACGTTTTTAAACAGATATATTACTTAAAAGACTAAGTGAGTGATCTATGTCTACGAGTGCATGTCGGAATTTGCAGCCATGAGGCGGCAAAACCTCACGTACAATTGATTTTTCTTTCATTTAAAAGGTACTTTTAGAATGCATTTTAGAAGTAATGATCGCTAACAGGAAGCTGTTTTGCAATCGATCAGATTTATTTTTCCATATCTATCACTCTTTCATGAGGCGACAGCAAACGTCAATGTCGATTGAAATAAAACCGGTGTTTCCCCAAAAACTGTACCAAATAAAATAAATTGGTATAATCACAATTGCGAAATATTTTCCCGTGTTCAAAGCCGAACAATTCCGCAGCAAAGAGCTGAAAGCCGGTTTGAACAGTAGAGTGACTTGACGAGGGAGGGACTTGTAGGAAGAGAATGAAACTGATTAGTGGCAAAGCCAGGAGAGAGAAATAGCTCTGACCTTATGCCTTGACTGTGGTTAACGTCTGAGTAGAAAACAGTGCGCGGTTCTCAAGTAGCCTTTGCTCGAGTCCAGTCGAGCTTCTGGAATAAATCAAAGTGTCACTGAACTTAGCTTGAAACAATAAAGAACATCAGTTTGGACCGGTTGGCCGTGAAGTACATCCGTCTCCTGACCTTGTATCCCTTTCCCCTTCGAAAAATGCAGACAAGGTTCCTCCAGAGGAGGAAGGGGCGGATCGACAGCCCTCGGCTTTGTCCCAGTGGATTGGGGATAACATACATCCCCTTTACGAGTTGCGTTGTTGCCAGTGATTACTTTGAAAGTTTATTAGCGAACAGAATCTGTGAGAAATGTGTAGTCAAATCGGATGTTTGGTAAATAATCTGACGATCCTCGTGGCAAAGTTACCTGACGATACCTTCAAACTCAGTTCAGCAAACTGTTAATTCCCCGATTTCTAAATCGCGCTTTAATTTATTTCGATGTCATCTATTCACTACTTAAATAAGCGGGGGATTCTTTTGACGAATAAAATGCTTTGCTGTACTACTACTAGGTTAAGACAAACAACTCCAATACCCGATCTCACATACAAGTGTGAGCAAAGCGAACCGTGGGGGTGGAGGGAGGAGGGTGAAGTAAAGCATGGAAAAGGCTTCGCGATTAAAATGTTAGTTAAAATGCCTCTTAGCACAGTTTGTGTAAGATTTCAACTTCCTTTCTTTTGTTACTCTTTGCCCACACGTGACCGGAATGTATCAGGTAGAAATCCAGACGTCCAGTGAAATAGTTTTAAATAAACATCCCCATGCCGTTATTCCCTGCATAGTCACGCACTCAGCATATTTCGAGGAGCCGTTAATTTTTACACTTAAGGACTTCCAGATGACACAGCATGCGCCACACACAGCTGAACAAATGTTTTCTGCTGCCTCACCGGGGCGTTACAGTTTTCTAAGGGCTATTATTTGTACATCTGATAATTAGCGCTCTTTGCCTGCGCTTGTGTGTTTTTTTTTAAGAACAGGGGGACAGAGGTGGGCTAGCAACTACTCTTTGGTGCACAAAGCCGTGCCTTTGCAAGCCGAGCACCCTCGTGTACTGGGCAGGGTGGTTGCACGTGCTGCTTTCTCCCGCGCCTTCGCCTCGCTCCCCTGATAGGCAACGGAGGGCATGGCACCTGGGCTCGTGGCGCGGTTGCTGTCGCGTGGTGCCGAGTCACCTGGGCTCGCGGCGAAGAAGCTCCGGACACCTGGGATCGCAGAGAGCCAACCGCCAACTCTTCCATCTTTATTCTGTCTGTGTGTCGGGGTTGTTGGTGGGGGTTAAAACAAACGCGCCTCTGGAGGTACTTAAACATTTCTTTAAAGTCTGCGTGCATGTGTGTGGTAGGCGGGCCACCGACTGAAGCAGACTCGTGCGAAAACTTGACACGGGAGCAACAAACAGAATCAAACTTTTTTTTGAAAGAAACAGACGGTACTGTTACTTCAACATTCATTTTCTTTAAGTTTTCTCATTTGATAAAGTATAGAATTGTATTTTTCTTTTTGATCAAGATGATATATTGAAACACAAATGTGATTTGGTAGGTATCTTAACTATGATAGAGTTCCATATCACAGAGCAAAACGTGGAAATTATAATGTTCTAATAACGTGCAGTTGAGAGACCTACTGCAAAACTGAACGTGAAGGTTGACAAATAGGGATTTCTGATGGAAACTTCCCAATTTTCAATATTGCGGTTACGACATGAACACGTTTCTTTTCTACTGGACTATACAGACGCAACATCAAAACTCAATAGCTTATCCTATAACTTTTATTTTTCAAACATGGCTTTCAGATCTTGTTATTAAGTAGAAGGCCCTATCTACATTGGTGACGTTGTATTATTTGCAGTTCAAGCTTACAACAATCTGTGGTGCAAAATCAAAATGATCTGAGGGATGAAGTAAAACAAATCACAATGCTGTGAAATGTAAAATTCAGCGATTTTTGTGCCATAATGGTTTATTTAGAACATTTTTTGATTGCATGAAATGGTATAATGAAGTGTTTCTAGTCCATAAACACAATTAGTAAGATACCGTGAAAATGGCTATACTTTAATATTTATACAGCTGATAGAATTAGGTAATGAGTGATGAATGACGACAGGTATGTATTGCAGACACAGGAGAGACCATTGTAGTGTTTTTTTATTCATTGTTGAGATATGGGCATCACTGGCTACATCAGCATTTATTGCCCTTCCCAACTGCCAAGAAGGCATTTAAGAGTCAATCACATTGTGGGTCTGGAGTCACATGTAGGCTAGACCAGGAAAAGATGGCAATTTCCTTTTCTAAAGGACAATTTCAAAGTTTGCAGATTACAGTAAATTTGGGAGAATTGTAAGCTGTGAGAAGGACAGTTTAGAACTGAAAATACATTGGTGGAATTGATGGACAGGTGGCAAATAAGGTTCAATGCAGAGAAGTGGGAGGTGATGCACTTTGGTTGGAAGAACATTGAAAGACAATATAACATAGGGTGTACAATTCTAAAGGTGGCACAGGAGCAGAGAGACCTAGGTGTATATGTGTACAGATAGTTAAAGGTGGCAGGATAGATGGAGTGAGCAGTTAATGAAGCCAACTGCTCTGCTAGTAATAGGGGCTTAGAATACAAGATGGTGAACTTGTAGAGATTATTTGTTAGACCTCAGTTGAGCATTATGTATAGTTGTGAATGCCACATTACAGGAAAGATGTGAGTACAGTGGAGAGTTTGCAGAAACAATTTACAAGAATGGTTTCAGGAATAATAAACTTCAGTTATGAGGATAGATTCAGTAAGCTAGGGCTGTTCTCCTTGGAGAAAAGAAGGCTGAAAGGAGATTTAATTGAGGTTTTCAAAATCATGAGCAAGCTGGACAAACAGATGGGGAGAAGTTGTTCTTGCTCATAACAGAGAGAGAGAAAAAACAAGAGTTTACAGTGACATACAAATGAAGCAAACGTTTTGTAATGAATAGTTACCTTGTTCAATTGAAATATCCGAGAGGGCATTGGATTATTATTTGGAGAGAAATAGTGCACAGGCCTATGAGGAAAAGGCAGAAGATTGACACTAGGTAAGAGAACCAGTTTAGCGCAATGGGCTAAATGGTCTCCTGTGTGATAAGGATTCTGTGATTCTGTAATATACAATTTACATTGCACACATGTTAAAAAAAAATGTTGGAGAAAAGTTGTGAAAAACTTGTGTTGGGTGATTTTTAAGTCATCATGAGTTTATTTTATACAATACAGCACAGGAACAGGCCATTTAGCCCACCAAGCCTGGGCTGATTCCTAATCTGTATTTCGACCCCTACTTATTGCCCATGAGTGGTATCTATCCCTCTATTTGCCTCATGTTCATGTGTCTATCAAGATATGCCTTAAACATTGCTAACGTGCCTGCTTCCACCACCTCCACTGGCAATGTATTTTAGTCACTCACGATCCTTTATGTGAAAAATTTTCACCATATTTCTCCCCTAAACTTTTCTCCTCCACTTTGAACCTGTGCCCTCTTGAAGTTGACTTTTCTACTTTGGCAAAAAGCCTCTGACTAACACTCTATCTAGCCTCTCTATAATTTTGTAAACCTCTATCAGGTCGCCCATCAGCCTCCGTCTTTCCAGGGAAAACAATCTGAATTTATTCAACCTGTCCTCATAATTAAAACCTTCCAGACTATCCTGGTAAACCTTCTCTGCATTCTTTCCAAAGCATCCACATACTTCTGGTAGTGTGGTGACCAGAACTGCACACAATATTCCAAATGTAACCTAACTAAAGTTTTATACAGCTGTAACATAAGTTGTCAACTTTTATGTCCGATGCCCCAGCCAATGAAGGCAAGCGTGCCGTATGCCTTCTGGACCACCTTATTCACTTGTATTGCTACTTTGAGGGATCTGTGAACCTGACCTTCTCGACATCAGTGCTCTGAAAGGTTCTGTCATTTATTGTATAATTTGCACCTGAATTTGATCTTCCAAAATGCGTCACCTCGCGTTTTTCCAGATTACGCTCCATCTGCTATTTCTCTGTCCAATTCTGCAATCTACCTATATCCCACGGTATCCTTTGACAATCCTCCTCACTACCTTCAACTCTGCCAATTTTGGTGTCATCGACGCACTAATCAGACAACCTACATTTTTCTCCAGATTATTTATAAACATTACAAACAACAAAGGTCCCAGCAGTGATCCCTGTGGAACACCACTAGTTATTGATCATTCTGAAAAGCGCCCTTCCACCGCTACTCTTTGTCTGCTATGACCAAGCCAATTTTATATCCATCTAGCCAGCTCACCCTGGATCCTATGAAACTCTACCTTCTATACTAGCCTGCCATGAGGTACCTTATCAAATTCCTTATTAAAGTCCATGTAGATAACATCCACTGCCCTTCCCTCATCAGAAAACTCAATCAAGTTGGTGAGAAATTACAATGACCTTCCCTGCACAAATCCATGCTGCCTATCCATTCACTTACAAATATGGATAAATCTTGCCCTTCAGTATGTTCTCCAGCGGTTTCCCCACCACTGACGTAAGGCTCACCAGCCTGTAATTACCGGAATTATCTCTGTTTAAGAAGGGAAAAAAAGGAACAAAATTGACCATTCTTCAGTTGTCTGGAATGTTGCCTGAGGCCAAAGGGGATGCAAAGATATATATTAAGGCCCCTGATATTTTCTCCCTATGGGCTATTTGTCTACTGGTGCAACAGGTCCATGACAGACGCCATCTTCCTAGCCCTACACTCATCCCTGGAACATCTGGATAGTAAGCATACCTACATTAGGCATCTACTTATTGACTACAACACTATAATCCCAACCGACCTAATCTTAAAACTTTGAGACCTAAGTCTCTGCTCTGCTTTCTGCAACTGGATCCTCAACTTCTTGATCCAGTGACTGCAATCAGTGAGGATAGGTAACAGCACCTGTGTGGCCAAAATTCATCTGGATTCCATCCACTTGCTGACGACACCACCATTGTAGGCCAGATATCAAACTATGATGAAAGAGAATACAGGAAAGAGAGTTCTTGGAGACATGGTGTAAAGATGATAATCTTTCCCTCAATGCCTGCAAAACTAAAGAACTGATCATTGACTTCAGGAAGTGAGGAGGATGGCACACCCTATCTGCATCAGTGAAGTTGAAGTGGAGATGGTCAATAGCGTCAAGTTCTTAGGAGTGACGATTACCAACAATTTGTCCTGGACCACCCATGTTGATATGCCAGTCAAGAAGGTATAACAACACCTTTTCTTCCTCAGGAGGCTAAAGACATTTGGAATGTCACCAACTTGTGTAGATGCACCATAGAAAGCATTCTATCTGGATGCATCATTGGCTTGGTACGCCAATTGCTCTCCCTAGCACCACAAGAAACTACAGAGCTGTGAACACAGCCCAGTACATCACGCAAGCCAACCTTCGATCCATTGACTCTTGGAAAGGCAGCCAACATCAAAGATCCCTCCCACCCTGGTTATAATCTCTTCCAACCTCCTCCGTCAGGCAGAAGATACAAAAGCTTAAATATGTACCAACAGGTTCAAGAACAGCTTCTTGCCCCCTGTTATTAGATTCTGAATGGACCTCTCAAATTTCAAATCTAAAGTTGATCTTGTTTTTTGTGCACCTTCTTTGTAGCCGTAATGTGGTATTCCTTACTGTGTTCTATCACCGTATAATCTTTGTATGGTATGATCTGCCTGTACTACATGCAAAACAAAACTTTTCACTGTGCCTAGGTACATATGACAAATCAAATCAAAAATCATAATCCTCCCTTGTTTCCCACAGTATTGTGGGATAGATCCCATCTGGCCTTAGGGATTTGTCTATGTTAATGTGTTTCAAGAGACGCAACACTTCCTCCTTCATTAGGTTGACCTTTCCCCACCATCAATATCCCTTATGTCCCTCTCTTCAATGAATACTGATGCAAAGAGCTCATTAAGGATTTCACCCATTTCCTCTGGCTACCTCCCTCCTTTATCTTTGAGTGTGCCTATTCTTTCCCTAGCTACCTTCTTGCTCTTAATATATGCAGAAAATGCCCTGGGATTCTCCTTAACCCTGCCAGCCAAGGACATTTCATAGCCCCTTTTAGCCCTCCTAATTCATCGTTTGAGCTCCTTTTCCACTTTCTCTATATTCTTCAAGGACTTTGCCTCTTTTTAGTTGCCTAGACCTTAGGTATGCTTGATTTTTTTTTTGACTAAGCTGATAATTGTTCCACCATCCAAGGTTCTGAAATCCTGCCATTCCTGTCCTTCACTTTCACAGGAACATGTCCTTTCACAGTGTCCTGCACTCTCATCAACTGGTCCTTAAAAACTCCCACATGTCAGGGTTCTGAGGAAGGGTCACCGGACCTGAAACGTTAACTCTGATTCTTTCTTCACAGACCTGCTGAGCTTTTCCAGCAACTTCTGTTTTTGTCCCACACATCAGGTATGGATATACCCTCAAAAGCTCCTCTTAATTCACATTCTCCAATTCTTGTCTAATTCGGATATAGTTGGCCTTCCTCAATTTAACACCTACATTTGAGGTCTAATCTTGTCCTTATCCATAAACATCTGAATAATTTAGGAATTATGGTCACTGTTCCCAAAATGCTCCCCATTTAAATTTTGTTCACCTGGTCAGACTCATTTCCCAATATCAGGCCCAGTATAACCCCCTCCCTTGTTGGACTATCCACTGTTTCAAAAAACCCTCTTGGACACAAATTGCTCCCCATCCAAACCCCCAGTACTAAGGGAGTCCCAGTCAATAAGTGGGAAGTTAAATCACCCACCACAACAACCCTGTTATTTATACATCTTTCCTGAGGCTAACTCCGTATCTCTTCCTCTATCTCCTGCTGGCAGCTAGGAGGTCTGTAGTACAATCCCAGTGTTGTGATTGCCCCCTTCCTATTCCTGAGTACTGCCCATAATGTCTCACTGCAAGATCCATCCAGGGTGTCCTCCCTCAGCACAATTGTGATATGCTCCCTAACCAGTAATGCAACTCCAGCACTACTTTTGCTTCCTTTTCTGTCTCGGCTAAAACATTGCTATCCCGGAACGTTAAGCTGCCAATCCTGCCTTCTTTCAACCATGTCTCTGAGATAGCAAGAACGTCATAATTGCGTGCATTAATACAGGCTCTAAGTTCATCCATCTTACCTGTTATATTTTTTTCTTTGAAGCAAATGCAGTCCAAGCCTCCAGTTCCGTTGAGCTCAGCAACCTCTCTCTGACTGCTCTTCCTCTTAGCTATATTTTCCTTAGATCCAAGGTCTTCCCCAGTCTTGCAACTTACTGACCTGCTGCTGCGGTTTCTAACCCCACCCCCGTCACACTATTTTAAACCTTCCCAAGTGGCACTATCAACAGGATATTGGTGGCCTTCCAATTTAGGTGCAACCCATCCTTCTTGTACAGGTCCCTGGAAGACATCCCAATGATCCACATCTTTGAAGCCCTCCTCCCTACACCATCTCTTCAGCCACATGTTCAGTTGTACTCTGTCTGTGTTCCTAGCCTCAGTAGCATGTGGCATGGGAGTAATCCTGAGATTACTATTCTCGAGATCCTGCTTTTTAGTTAACTATCTAACTCAATTGTCGTTGCAGGACCTCGCCAGTCTTGCTATTTGTGCCATTGTGGACAATGAATTCTGTTTACCTTCCTGTTTCAGGAAGCACTGTATCTGTTCAGAGACATCCATGACTCTGGCACCAGGGAGAAATCGTATCGTCCTAGAGTTTCTCCCACAGCCACAGAAGTGCCTATCTATGACCCTGAGAATTGAATCTCCAATTACAATTGCTCTACTATTCAGGGCCAGCCATGGTGCCATTATTCTGGCTGATGCTATCGCCTAATGGGCCAGCCCCCTCATCAGTATCCAAAATGGAATACTTGGGGGATAGCTGCTGCCTGTCCCGTTTAGCGGTCACCCATCTACCTTACTGTATCTTGGTTGTGACCACGTTTCTATAACTTCTACCTATGATGCTATCCACCATTTGTGTGTTTCTTAGTGTCTCCAACTACTGCTCAAGCTGATCTGTTCATTAAGTGAGCATCTGAAGCTGGGTATGCTTCCTGCCGATGCAATTATTAGGGATGCTGTCAACATCCATGATTGACCACATCTCACAGGCAGAACACAAAACCCACCAACTGAATGACTGACTAATCCTCTGTTGGCTGTTAGTTTGAGTTATGTTTTAATTAGCCACCTGAAAATTACAGTTATTGCTTTCTAAAAGCCCCACCAACTCACTATCTGAACTCCCTGTACTAACCAGAAGATGAGCTAACTGTACTAACCCTTTAGACTGAGGTACACTTACCCTGTAATGCAGTGAGATTCCTTCACCTGTAGCACCAAGGGAATGAACCGGTTAATACAAACCAGCACCTGACCAATCAAACCATGCTCTCTTTCCCCTGTGACGTCAGCAGGATGCTTTCCCAGAATGGATAGCTGTTGGTTCCTCCTGAAAGGAACGTGCCTGAACCAAAACTCAATTTTTTTGAGGAACATCCAATACTTAATGACTGAAACTCTTATCTCGTTACTTAGCTATCGTATAGGTAGTCAGAAGATAATGCCAGATATTCAAGGCTATATTTTCTGATGCATAAATAAAAAACCTAAAGAACCGCAG
>NC_063335.1:109081645-109113264 GCF_021869965.1 Rhincodon typus | reverse complement strand
GAGTTAATATTTCAGGTAGAGTGAAGGGTCACTGGACCCAAAATGTTAACTCTGATTTCTCTCCACAGATGCTGCCAGACCTGCTGAGCTTTTCAAGCAATTTGTTTTTATTTTATGAAGCATACTATCTTAATATAACGCTGTATTTTAAGAACTCTTATGTAACCTACTTGCAACTATCTGAGTCTAGAACAAGCCTCCTTCATAATGTATTCTGCAATATTATGTGCAGTAGTACTTATTCAATAAATTACACTAGTCTGTTCAGGTATTTGTCTATCAGGCCCTATAAATAATTTTCAATTTTTATTTACTTCAGCAAAAGTTAAATCAGGTTCACATAGAGTTATGGTGATAACATTCAGAGAATAAATTTATAGCTTACAAGGCGACAAAACAAATCACTGTCATCAATCCTTCTTTCAGCCACATAAATATTTGCAAAGGCGTAAATCTTGGTGTGTATTTCTTATTTATTATTCTTTGTTGCATTTAATACATACTGAAGGCTTTTATAAATTTCCTTCAGAGCTTACATGTATACCTTATCTAATAATAAAATTAAACAGACATCAAAGTTAGTAGATAAAGCAAATATTTTTCTAGAAGTTCATAATCTGTGTTATGGTTTATTATTCTATGGTCATAAAAGTAAATCAGAAGGAATAAAAAAGGAAAATAAACATCAGTTAAAACATTTGTTACAGATTAGCAATGCAATCCAGATTTTATCCATGAAATGTGTTGTGGAAAGATTTTGTGTTAACATATTATCCTTTGTGAGGCCCAATGCTGTGTTTTGAAAATCATTTTTCATTCCTGTGTGGCCAAGTTCAATATACAATCTCTTTATCGAGTGCATCAATGTAGTAATGTGAAGATTACTCTTGTTCCAGTTCTCTCAAACCCACTTTGTATGGCAATACCGGAGATATATTTGTAACAAGATGGTTGAGATCTGGAGCTCCAAGATTTGAAGAATTATAGATACAATACAATTCAACATGAAAAGAAAAAGAGCTCATTTTATATAGCATAAGTATGAAGTCTTAATTATACTTCTCTTTCACTGTGGCTAAGCACTTTTGTAGTTATTGAACATGTTTGCGTAGAATGCCAGTCTCTGTGTTTTACTGGTTTGAAAGTTTTACAAAGTAGTGAGATTTATTCCTTGTGATGTAGTCTGTTAGGAAAATATATACCCATATGATTACCATCTAGATTCTAAGACTGATCTAGTACCATACAGTACATCACTGTTTTCAACTGTAATTTTGAAAAAGCAAGTTGCTGTTTTTGTGATTAAGTTATTGAATCAGTACAGTCCTGAAAAGTGTTACAAGGCCGAAAAATAAATGTTATATATTTAGCACCTTTATGAAAAAAGATCAATAAACTATTAATAATGGAACAAATGAAAGGGATCAATAATTAAGTAGCATTTTTACCTGCCATTATCTGGGTTTTTTAAATTTTTCAGTAGAATTGATTATAAAAGGTTCAAAGATTTATATTGATTATGTTTTAAAAACATACGCATATTTTCATCTGTTTGTCCTTTTTTTGGCTACTTCTCTTTGTCTTCTTAAATTTTGCACAGATTTAACATATATACAAAATGTCTGTAAATGTTTGTTATATCAAAGATGCTATAAATGTGCTGTTATCATAAAATATTAGAGACTGGTTGAAATTTTGATATGTCTGAGCTTTGGGCTATAAGTTTTGAAAGTAGTGATTTGTAGCCTAATGGAAATTTCAAGATAATATACAGCTTCCCTTTTGAGTGGTCAATATTAAAATGACAGTAAGATTAGAGACATTTTCCGTTTGGTACAAAAATGAGTTGTTACTTATAGGCTAAATCTGAGCAGGAAGAGAAGAATAGTAGCCAAAAGCAGCATGGACAAACAAACATGCATATATATTTTTATAAACATAATCAATGTAACTCATTGAAACTTTTATATTATAACTATACTTTGAATATATATGTAGAGTATCTTATGTGTTCTGACGTTATGTTTAACTTTAGGTGTTTCATAGAATCCCTACAGTGTGGAAACAGGCCCTTCGGCCCAACAATTCCATACCGACCCTCAGAGCATCCCACCCGGACCTGTTCCCCCTATAACCCACCTAATTTACACATCCCTGAACACTATGGGAAATTTATGATGGCCAATACACCTAGCCTGCACATCTTTGGACAGTGGGAGAAAACCTGAGCACCTGGAGGAAACCCACACAGACATAGGGAAAATGTGCAAACTTCACACAGACAGTCACCCAAGGGTGGAATTGAACCTGGGTCCCTGGCGCTATGAGGCAGCAGTACTAACCACTGAGCCATCTGCTTCTTTTCAATAGAGTTATTCATTCAGGCATATTTCACAAAGATTTTGAAAATTTTTAATAAAACAGTATTTGAATGATAATAGCAACCACAACTGAAAAAAATGAAGAATTGTTTCTGAAGAAGGGTCTAGGCCCGAAACGTCAGCCTTCCTGATCCTCTGATGCTGCTTGGCCTGCTGTGTTCATCAAGCTAACACCTTGTTATCTAAGAATTGTTATCTGGCAAGTTATCAAAAGTTTTGTGAACAAAGGACATTAACCAAAGGGTAAAATTTGCATGGTTAGCAGAAAGAACTAGGTAGTCAGACTCGTTAGCTTGCTCTTTCAAAGAATCAGCATAAGTATAAATAGCCAATGTCAGATAGCTTTTGGGAAGTTTGATCTCACTAAGCAAATCTCATAATTGATTTTACAAAGACTAGGGCTTAACATCTTGTCTATCAAATAACTAAAATATCTAAAACAGACTTCACAGTAGAGCTAATGCTACACGTACGTAAAATCTGTTTACTAACAGTGATGACCTTTGCCTTTACGTCTAGTTTCTGCTAAATCCCAGAACTGTGGTGATGAACAAAAGGGAGAGTTTGGAGGCAGTGGGAGATAATGGTGGGGAAGAAATGTGAGGTACACATGTTCACTCAGATGCTAGTTTTAATAACTTAGAGTTTCATAAGCTTAAACAAACTTATAAGCTGTAAATGACGCTTTACGAAGCTCAATTCCAGAAGGATAGTGCAATAAAAGATTGAACAGAACAGCACAAGAAAAATAAAGAATACACTTTCTAGTTAAATTTGTATGATCCCAAACTGCTCTTTTTCTCCAGAAGGCTATTGCCGTGTAGTGCTGTTTAAGTATAAGTTTGCTATTATGTTAGACAGTGAGGTACTGTTACAATTGTAGTAAAAATGGGCTATCAATATTTAACTTCCATCATCTGATATTAATACCTGAGACCTTGATAGAGTAAAGTGACTTTTGTAAAATACAAATACCTGTCCTGATCTAAAATGGTTGCTTTGATCACCTGACCAAAGATTATGGTAATTTTTGTGAAGTAGTAAGGGATAGTGATTATCTGCACTGAATTTACCATTTCATCCAAAATCAGTGAAAACAGACAACATTATTAAGAAATTTGCATCCTGTTTAATTTACATGTCTGATAATATGATAGTGCATGTCTGATAGTGCAATGAAAAGCTTGCCTGCATGTCAGCCAGTTTCTTGAAACAATGAGAAGACTCGGGGAGTATGCAAATAAATTTACATCAACAAAGCTTGGTCAACAAAGCAGGAACAATGATTTATAAGCAAGAGCTGGAAAACATTCTCAGTCTCCATCTCTCCTCTTATCTCTACCTCCGATGTCAGTATCCAATGAAGAAGCAACTTGGAATAATTGCCATTCACGGAGAATTCAAGATCTGCAAACTTCATCACTGTTGAAGAATTAGGACAACAGCTAAACATTGAGGACTCAGGTCATTGTCATAACTTGCACTCTAGGAACTTTAAGCTGCAACTGCCTTTACATTTCTATTCATATAGACAGTTCCCCATTCCACCTCACCTCTTTTTCACCCAGTTGCCCATGATTTGTTTCACTCATAGGATGTGGACGTTGCTTGCTAGGCCAACATTTATTGCCCATGCCGATTTAGCTTTGAGCAGGACACGGTGAGCTGCCTTCTTGAACTGCTGCAGTCCATGTGTTGAAGGTAGATCCACAATATCATTACGGAGGGAATTCCAGGATTTTGACCCAAAGACGCTGAAGAAGTGGCAATATATATCTAAGTCAGGATCACAAGTGGCTTGGAGGTAAACTTGCAGGCGCTGGTGTTCCCATGTATCTGCTGTGTTGCCCTTCCAGATGAAAATGCTCCTAGTTTGGGAAGGTGTTGCCTGAGGAGATTTGGTGAATTTCTGCAGTGGATCAAGTACATGGTGCATGCTGCTGCTACTGAGGACAGTGATGGAGTGAGTGGATGCTTGTGGATGTCGTGCCAGTCATGTGTACTGCATTGTCCGGATGATGTTAGCATTTTGAGTGTTGTTCGTGCTGCACCCATCCAGGCTGGTGGGCTGCGTTTCATCACACATTAGTATGTTTTATAGTAATAGTCATAGAGATGTGCAACACAGAAACAGACTCTTCGGTCCAACTTGTCCACGCCGACCAGACAACCTACATTAACCTAGTCCCATTTGCCAGCATTTGGCCCATATCCCTCTAAACTCTTCTTATTTATATACCCATCCGCATGCCTTTTAAATGTTGTAGTTCTACCAGCCTCCACCACTTCCTCTGGCAGCTCATTCCATATACACACCACCTTCTGCGTGATAAAGTTGCCCTTTGGGTCCCTTTTAAATCTTTCCCTTTTCACCTTAAACCTATGCCTTCTAGTTTTGTACTCCCCTCCCCTGGGCAGAAGGCCTTGACTATTCACCCTGTCCATGCCTCTCATAATTTTATAAACCTCTATAAGGTCACCCCTCAGCTTCCAACGCTCCAAGGAACATAGCCCCAACCTACCCAGCCTCTCCCTATAGCTCAAACCCTCCAACCCTGGCAACATCCTTGCAAATCTTTTCTGAACCCTTTCAAGTTTCACAACATTCTTCCTATAGCAGGCAAGCTAGAACTGGACGCAGTATTGCTAAAGTGGTCAAACCAATGTTGCAGCTAAATAGGACATGACCTTCTAACTCCTATATTCAATGCACTGATCAATAAAGGCAAACATACCAAATGCTACCTTCACTACCCTGTCTACCTGCTATTCCACTGCTAAGGAAGTATGAACCTGCACTCCAAGATCTCCTTGTTCGACAACACTCCCCATTAAGGAATTTGTCCTAACAAAATGCAGTACATCACATTTATCTAAATTAAACTTCATCTACCACTCCTCGGTCCATTTGCCCATCTGATCGAGGTCCCGTTGTACTCTGAAGTAATCTTCTTCGGTGTCCACTACACTACCAATTTTGGTGTCATCTGCAAACGATATTAACCATACCTCCGAAATTCACATCAAAATCATTTATGTAAATGACAAAAAACAGTGGATCCAGCACCAATCCTTGTGGTTACAGGCTTCCAGGTCAAAAGCAACCTTCCACCACCACCCTCTGTCTCCTAACTTCAAGCCAATTTTGTATCCAAATGGCTAGTTCTCTCTGTCTTCCATGTGATCTAACCTTGTTGACCAGTCTACTATGCGGAACCTTTTTGAACACCTTACTGAAGTCCATATAGACAATGTTCATCTCTCTTTCTTCATCAATCCTCTTAGTCACTTCTTCAAAAAAACTTAATTTGTAGACGATAGAGAGGCTTTGGAGAATCAGGAGGTGAGTTACTCGTTGCAGTATTTCTAATCTCTGACCTCCTAATGTAGCCAATGTATTTACATGGCCAGTCCAGTTCAGTTTCTGGTCAGTGGCGGTCCCCACGGTGTTGGTAGTGGGGTCATCAGTGATGTTAAACGTCATTGAAAATCAAGGGGTGTTGGTTAGATTGGCCACCTCCAATAAAGAGATATTATGTGACATTTGCATTGCATGAATGTTACTTGCCACTTTTCAGCCCAAGCCTAGATATTGTCGAGGATTGCTGCATTTGAACATGGATCTGAGGAGTTGTGAAGGGTGCTGAACTTCATGAAGTCATCAACCTACATCCCCACTTCAAACGTTAAGGTGCAGGAAAGATCATTGATATGGCAATTGAAAATGGATGGGCCAGTACATTACTCTGGTATTCTGCAGAGATGGCTGGAACCAACAACCACATTCATCTTTCTTTCTGCCAAGTATAACTCCAACCAGCAGAGAGTTTTCCCTTTGATTCCCATTGACTCCAGTTTTGCTAGGGATTCTTGATGCTGCACTTATTCAAATGTGGCCTGTGCAGCCACTGACCTCATCCTTTGAATTCAGCTCTTTTATTCACGTTTGAACCAAGGCTGTAACGAAGTCAGCAACTGAATGCAGTGCACTGCCAGCCTGACAGATGATCTCCAAATGATTTTCAGTGTAATTCTTAGCAGAGTCCAGATTATTTAATAAATGATTTTCAATTGCAGAATCACATCCAAAGATGAACGCATTGTTCTGAGGCTTGCACGCATGGGCTGGTTATGCACGATTGGCATTCTGCCTGTTGTGAATGGCCAATGGGGCATGTTCAATACAGTCTACCAGCCATTGTGACATATGGCCTGCATAAGTGGCATCATGCTGGCACTGAGCTCATATGTCAATTTAATCACTTACGTGTTAGGCAAAATGTCTTTCTGCCTTGATGGCAGCATCTTGTTAGTGGAGAAAACTACTTGTTGGTTTACTGAATAGTGACAGCGTAGGACACGTAGCTTCATCTGTTGTTGGAATTTTTGAGACACCTTCTGTTCCAGGATAATCTGATGTAGGTTGGGTTCCTTTAGGGTCAAGATTGAGGACATAGTTCCTTTCATCAAATTATGCAGTATACAGTGACTTGATTAAGGTGTTCTGGTGCATGAGTTACACAAAGTTACAATGCAAGTAAGGCATAGAATCAATAAGTCGAATGGATGCAATCCTTTACTATGACAAGAATTGAAAATAAAAGAAAGGATATTATGCTTCAGTTATACAGGGCATTGTTGAGAGAACATCTTGACCACTGAGTGGAATTTTGGTTTCCTATTCAAGGAAGCATGAAAACATATTAGATGCAGTTCAGAAGAGATTTATGAGACTGAAGTAATTTCTCCTCAGCACTGTTTTAAATCTGCTACCCCGTATCCCAAAACTATGACCTCGCATTCTAGATTGTGCCACATGAAGAAATATCCTTTCTGTATCTACTTTGTCAATCCCCTTTGTCAATTCACCTAACCTATCCACATGAAATTTACAAATGGATATTTCTTTATTGCAGCTTACTTTCCCACCTATTTTATGTTGTCTGCAAATTAGGCTAAAGTTAATATAGATTGTAAATAGTTGGCACTGAGGAGTGGACTCTGTGACACCCCCTTTGCTACATCTTGCCAACCAGAAAATTCCCACTTATCCCGACTCTCTGCTCTGTTGGTTAGCTAATCCTCTATGCAAGCTAATAAATTATCCCTCACCTGTATGATCTTAACTTAATGTGCCGCACAAAAGGTTAATATGTAATTAAATGCTTTTTGAAAGTCCAGATGTACTACATCTACAGGATATCTGTTGTCCTCATTGCTTGTTTCCTGTTGTGGGTGAGTCCAGAACCACGGAGCATTATTTCAAATTAGTAGTTGTTCTTTCAGGGCATTTTTTCTTTCCTTTGAGTGTTGTGTGACTTGGGAGCTCTCTGCCTCAAAAGGAGTTGGGGTCATTAAATATTTTTAAGGTGGAGTTAGGATAGATTCTTGTTTGGCAAGGGAATCAAAGATTATTGGGGTAAATATGAATATGGAATTTGAAACACCCAAACAGATTGGCCATGATCTTATTGAATAGTGTAGCAGGTTCATGGTGTCCATTTTTTTGAAATCCATTTCCAGTGCTCTAGTCCTGATGAGTGCAAGATACAAAGCTTTAACTTCCTTTCTTACTTTTAGCAATGTTAAAGTTCTGTATTACCAGACAATTACTTACGTATATTTTTAGTGTATTAGCATTGATCGAAGTAATGTTGAAATAATACTGATTATCACTCGACTATTTTGTCAGTGTACCAAACCTCTCGAATTGTGGCTGAACAATGAGTACAAAAACAACGGTATTGTAACCAGCATGCTATCTAAATTCTTCAATGAAACAGCAAAACTCTTGGGAGAATTCAATATATGACGACTGTTTTGTGACTCTAAATTTCGTTTTGCATTATGAGCACTCTTGGTATTGATTGAAACTGCAATGAAGACATCTTGGCTCAGATGATGTTTAGTTGTTCAATGTAAACACCTTAAATAGGCATTGAGCCTATAGAGTATTCAAATCAGTGTCCTACATTAATTGTCTGTGAATGTGGAATTAGTGACAAATACTCATAGCTTGTTGCAGTTACACTTTATTGAGTCTCAAGTGTCCTAATCAGCAGTGCTTAAAGAGATTGCTGAAGGCAATACAACATATGCTCAAGAAATTTTCCTCAAAATCCATCATTTGTCTTTATGCAGGATTGTTGACGTCACTTTGCAGCCTTGACTGTGCACAGCACTTCCAGCAACTGGGACTTGGTTTAGAAACACTGTGCTTTGTGCATAATTTTGTCTTTTTAAATTTGTGAAGTAAAAGTGGTTATAAATGTTAGTATAACTTTGTGATTTATTGCATCACATTTGTTGTAATGTTATGCATGCTTTGTTGTGTGGGTCAAAACCCATGGATCCACAATGCTATCAGAATTTTAAATTTTGTTTTGACTATTCATTGGTTAAAGAAATCAGCGGACTCAATTACCATGCTGAGGTAGTTATAATTGTGGTAAAATTGTATTCAAAATGCAGCCACAATTGTAATATAAGGGTAAAGGGAGCAGCCTGTTTTGTGCACAGCAAAGTAAAACAGCAGTAAGATAAATTAATTAACCGTTAGTCAGGAATTTTAATGATTTCTGGGGGATAAATATTGGCCAGGACTCCAGGGACCTTTGAGAAGAATTTGTGTGCACCCAACCTGGAAAGTTTACTCTACTGGAAAATTGCGCACAGATACAGGTTTACTCCCTAAATTTTAAAACTTTTTAGCAAACAGTTATGCTGAGCAAGATAAGGTAACAGGAGGAAATTTTGTAATTTCAAACAGCACGTGCCAGTATCAAGTACTTGTGTGCGAAGTAAATCATAGTTAGATACACAGAAAAGTTTGTTTTTTGTTTGTTTCAATATAATGCCTTGAATGAGACTTTAGAAGGGCAACCTGTATTACAGTAGTGTGACTTTCAGCTTTCCCTAATGCCCCACCTACAAAAATCTATCCTTGTGTTCTTTCTAAGTAAACTGCTAATCTAATGTTCCTAAAGAATAGTTTCATGCTGTTGGTCAGTGCCTTTCCACATTTTAATACAGAACTTTAATGACCAGAAGAAAAATGCCTACAACACCATTCGGGAGAGAAATGCGAGAAGTGAAGGTTGAGACAAGATTTGAGTTATTCACAATTGTGAGGGATTCAGAGTACTTGGGGGTAAACTGCTCCCATTTGTGGGAGGATTGAGAAGCAGAGGGTATAGATTTAAGGTAATTAGCAAAAGAACGAATGGTGACAAGAAGAAAAACATTTTCATGCAGCAGGGGTTTACGATCTGGAAAGAAGTAGCTGAGGCTGGTAGAGGCAGGTTCAATTGAGGCATTCAAGAAGGAATTATGACAGGAAGTGTACGTAGGATAATGGGAAGAAGGAGAGTGAGTGGCACTATGTAAATTGCTCTGCAGAGAACTCATGCAGATTTGATGGGCCAAATGGCCTCCTTTTGTGCTCTAAGATTCCTGTGGTCTTTAATTTTCTTCCAAAAATGATTGAAATCAAATTTATATTTACTGTCTTTTACCATGCAGGGGACCTAAAACTAGGGGTTGTAGTTAAAGGATAACATGTCTTACTTTTAAGATTGACATGAGACTTTTTTTTTCTCTGAAAGGATCATGAATGCATCACATTTTGGTCCCCAGAAGATATTGGTGTCTGGGCCTTTAAATTTATTCAAGTCTGTTTTTGAATTTTTATAGATGAGGGAATCAAAAGTTATGAGGGGCAGATAAAAAAATGTGGAGCTGATACCGCAACCAGATCTTATTAAATGGTGGAGCAGGCTCAAAGGTCCGAAAGACTTACTCCTGTTCCTAAGCTTTATGTTCCTAATGTCCAAAAGGGAATTGGATAAATATTTGAAGGGAAAGAAATTGTATGGCTACGGAGAAAGGACAGGAGTGGGGCTGAGTTGATTATTCTGATAAAGAGGTGGCAAAAGCATGATGGGCTGAATAACCCTTTTTGTTATTATTATTCATTGATTCTGTGGTGCAATAACACTGATTCTGACTTATTGGCTATAATGGTACTTACTGATTTACTTTTGAGGTAGCGTAAAATTGAGAAGCATCAGGACCAGATGAGATGCATGAACATAATACAATATCTGAATAATAATCCGAGGATATTAGAAGAAGTGAGAATAGAAACATGAAAGGCATTGGCCATGATCTTTCAGTTTTCTCTAGCCTCAAGCGAGGTGCCAGAGAATTTTCCAAATACGGAGAATTACGAATATTATATTTTTGTTCCGTATAGGTAATAAAGATAAGCCCACCAATCACAGACTAACTATGGTGGAGAGGAAGCTTCTGGAAATAATTATTCAGAATAGAATTAAAGGTGACATAGAAAAATGTAGGTTGATTAAGAGCTTAAGGGGCAATCATCTTGACCTAATGTTCTGGAATTCTTTGAAGAGGCTTGAATATAGCCCAGGCAAATAAATGTGAAATCACGGTTTAAACAAATTTTCCTGTTGTATTGATATTTTTGATAACCTAACAGACAAATCAAATTGGATCAAGTTTATCACTTAGCTTGTGTTTTAAATCAATCTGATTTAAATTTTGCTTTTGTCATATTAACTGTTTTTAATTCTGGAACATGGGTTTATGGGTCAACTCTTAATGGTCAGTTTTCCATCACTTGTCACACTCTGTTACTCAATATATTCTTGTAGCGAGAGATTTGGAGTTATTAAACTTCTCAAGGAGAATTATTTCAGAGATTTTCATAAGTGATGTCTGTTTTAAGCACCCATACCGACTGGACGAAAGCAAGCTGCTTAAGTCTTTCAAATTCCAGGTACATCTAGTCAGGTCATTTCATAAAGGCACAGAACGCTTTATGGTATGCCTGATATGCAGTTAAGATAGCTTTTCTAACTGCCTTGTAATCAGTGGCACTTTCTTCAGGCAATAGGAAGTAAATCTAGTGTGCTTTCCTACCAGCTTACTCTGCAATAATAAGAATCTACGCTGGACTGGCCACTTTAACTTCTGTACCAAACATTTAAAAGAAATTTAGAAAGCTTCTCCCTCTATCTCCAGAAACTTGGGAATTAACTGGTCAAATTGAGTTTCTCAGCCCTAAAGTCTAAGCCAGTTGTTGCTTCATGGGACACAATAGTGCTCCTGCTCAAGTTCAATCTCCTTTTTTCCTGATTTTCCTAAAACTCTCTTCTCTCTTTACTCTTGCTCTTGATCTTTCTTTTTCTGTCTCCCTCTCCATTTATTACTTTTTTCTTTAAAATTTTAAATGCATTTTTGCTACTGTAAATTGCACCACTATGAACTCTTTAATGATCAAGGCAAAGCAGCACACTTAATTGGCAAGCATTCCTACATAGTGCTGTCTGCATTGCTTTGAGGGAAGTGGAGATAGGCTGCTTATCTCTCTGTGTGCAAGGCATTGACGATCATGGCAGCCAGCCTCATGATACAGATACACTGAAACTGCAGGCTCTGCATTTTGGCAGGAGCAGCAGTTCTAGCTGGGATAAACACCACACGCAGAACTCTGGCAGAGGAGCTGGATAAGCAGTGGAAGATCAGCATGCCAATATGTTATCAGAAGCCCGCTCCTCCTCCGCCACCTCCATGGCTCTGGGTTGGCATTCAGGTGGTTAGGGAAATCAATGATTATGGGGAAAGGGCAGGAAAATGGACGTGAGTATCAGCCATGATCCTATTGAATGGTACAGCAGTTGAGGGGCTGAATGGCCCACTCCTGTCACTACATATTATCTTACGTGTTATGTGGGGCGGGCTGATGGGATACATCAGGCATCCCTTCTAGCTACTTTTATACCACCACTGCAAGCATCCTGTTCTTTGTATGCTCATTAGAGATCAACATTAATATTCTAAATGGACTGCTGTTGGCTGCTGAGTGAGCCTGGAACCCTTGCAGGTTGTTGCGGTTCTCTTTCTTTCATTGTCTGATGTCTCATACGTTGTGCGTCTCAAAGATTGGCCATAGATGAAATGTTTTTGACTCCCGCTTCTCATCTCAGTAGTGAAAATCCAGCCCTACATTGTTGATGTGTACAAATCAGTGGTCCGAGTACTTGGTGCATGTATAGTAATGCATATCCTTTATTTCACCATTCGTAGAATCCTACCTAGGCAGTTCATTAATGTCCCTTAGGGAAGGAAATCTGCCATCCTTATCTGTTCAGACTTAATCTGATTCCAGATTCGTAGCAATGACTTTTAATGTCTCTATGGGCAATTAGGGACAGAACTTAAATGCTGGCCCTACCAGCGATACTGATATTCCATGAACAAATTTTAAAAATAGTCTTCCTAAAAACCTTTGTTTGAGTCCCAAGAGATTGTACATGACTTGCTCACAACCTTCCAAAATGGCAGCATCGCAATAGCTGCTTTAGGAGATTTAACTAATTAATAACCATCTACCCATTTACAATTTTCACTGAAAACTATGCAATGACCCTATTGAATACAGCATCCCTTCAAGAGCTACAGTTATTGGAAGTGATAATTGACTTGTCTATATTGGCCTCACAAACATAACACCAGTTTTATGTCCAAGTGGAACCAGCAAATTGAAAACTTAGCCCCCATGAAATACCTTTTCTATTTGAGCAAGTAAAAACTTTTAAGTATAGAGAATTAATGTTGACTTTTGACTAGAACATCGAAGCCATTCGTATCTTAAAAAAACTTTCAAAATGTAACAGTTTATTGTTCTTTGTAGATAGTGTTCTAGTGATGGTTTATTAAAAACAGATTGTAGTTGTCAGAGCATATTACTTTTTTCGGATGGTGTCACAATTACCTGATTTTTTTTCCATGGGTAGAAAAGGTTTTGAAGACACAACAAAAATAAATTTGGTGACGAGCTTGAAAGGTTTATACAGATGCACATGTGAATTGTGTATCACATACAGAAGTTAAAGTAAACCTTCTTTCCTCAAAAAATGAGGAATAATGAGAATTTTGTTATGCACAACAATCATATACTGTAGATAATTAAAAGGAAAGCAAATACATTTTGATGGCATGCTCAAAAAACTCCCAGTTTGAAAGAGGAAATTAAGCTGAAATTTGAGACAGGCCATCTGTAATTTAGAAGATAGCATATTTTTAAAAATGATTTCTTATTGTCTACCAAAACAGAATTGTTCCCGAATCAGTAATCCTACAAATCAGTACATGGTACCAAACAAAGAAACAGTTATGACTTATAGAAATTACTTATATTTTCTCTCAATTTTCTACCTACCTTAAAGCTAAGGAACAAAACAAGTAAAATATTACCTATTATAATTTCTAAGTACATTGGATTTCTTTGAGGGTTTTGTTTTTAAACAAGGGCATCGGACGACAATAAGATAGATACGTGCATATCAACATAAATGCTGTCTGAAAGATGTTATGGAAATTTGAAAAGAAATTACAAATTAATTGGAAACCAAAACATTTTGAGTGTAGGCTAAGCATTTTAGTTCATGGAAAGTTTCTGCCACATCTGGTCTTTGCTCATCTGCCATTTACTTGGACTTGATTAAGATGCTTAATGATTGCTGAGACATGCAGGTACCCTTCAGCCTACAGAAGGTAATGAAGAAAAAAAATTCAAAAAACATACCAGCAACAAGTACTGAGGGAAGATTTCTTCTTAGATAATTTTGGAGCCTTTAGATCTACCTTCCCTGAATGGGGCTTCATTTTGCTTTAAAAAAGCTTCCACCTCGACTTCTGCTGGGAGGTCACTATTATTTAGCTGGCAGTTTCCATCACATTTGGGAGTCAATGTTAATAGTTTGGTAAAATGCCCTTAATTGTACCTTTCATATTTAACTGAAGGAGATGGGTGACCCCAATATTTTCAGAGGCCCAGTCAGGATACGGCTGAGAAGCTGACCCACTTTGGCTCCTCATAATTTAACTTAGCTCCTTTCTCTCTTTGCCTTCCTTATCAAGATTTTAAATGTTCATAGTTTGTATTTCTTGTCTTATCTTACCAAACTTGCCTCGTAGCTACCTAATTTGGTCCTATGAACTCCATCTTGCCACGCTCCATTCTCAGAAAAAACTCGCCACTCAAAAGATATCTGTTGAGAGACTAGCATTCCTTGTGCCTGCATCATCTTCAAAAGCCCGTTGTGCACCCAGGCAAGCACTGTTAGTCCCAGACATGGCAGACAAAGGGAAATTGATGCCTTAATTTGTAGACAGGTACCTGGAGGTTCTGGTGGTTGGAATGGTACAAAGCAGGGCCATCCTGTACCCATCAGATCAGCAGAGGATGCCACGCCATCTGATCCTACCAGCTGGTCCAAGATTGCTACCTGGGGCATATGGTCTCAGATGTCTGGAGGAACACTCAGCAGTGAAAGCAGAGCTATGACCTTCTCTGCTCAGCCAGGATAAGTGTTATCATCTTCTCTCTGCCATCTCACACTCTGTGCACCCACCTCCCACTAAAGCTCATGCTCCATCACTCTACTCATTGCCTGCAGCATCTTCCGCCTTCACTGTTATCTACCCCAACCCCAACTAACCCTATAGGCCTCTGCACTGCCTATTCACTCCCCCGGGTCACCTCCCCAAAGATACCAAAAGTAACAGCTGTGCCACCCATTTTGTCTCCCATTTATAATTGCCTGTCCCTCATTGTAAGAGGAAGACAGTCCGCAACAGCTCAAAGTCTCAAGACAGGTGGTTGGGCTACCTGACATTTGGCTCTTCATCCTTGTGTGGAGAGCATCCTGACTCTTACTGGCCTGACTGAGTGACCCTGTCAAAGCCCCTATATTGATGTCAGAGGCTGCCCTTGACTTACTGTGCTAGAAGTCCCTGAGTGAAGGTTATCTGCCTTGACTTGAATGACCCTTGCTGACAATCATAATAAGCTTCCTAGCTTTGTTTCTACGCTAACAAAAGTAAGATAAGCCTTTTGAAGAGGGAGCAAAATATAAAAATGCATGGCAAGGATAGGCAAAGAATAGGTAAAGCAAGGCAGTGTTGTGAGCACCAGGTATGCTTGATGAGTGACAGCTATGATAGCAAGCAAAGAATCCAATGAAGCACCCTCATCCTGTGCATGAACTGGCTGTGTGTTCTTGTGTGCAAAGAGTCCTTGATGCAGCATTACAATGATAGTTGCCAGTGCAGCCTAAGGTGCAGCACTGAAGTGCAGATGGGATCTATGAGTGTTTCAGAAATGCCCAGAGGCACATGAGGAGATAGCACTGCTAGTGTACCCAGGGATACCTTAATTTGGAAGTGCTGTGGCTGTGCCCCAAATTGTGCACATCTGCAAAGTCTGTCTGCAGTGTCGCAGATCATAAAATCATAAGACAGGGGAATAGAAATAGGTAATTTGCCCATTAAATCTGCTTTGCCATTCAGTGAGATCATGGCTAATCTGATGATTCTCAACTCTACTTGACTACCTTTTGCCAATAACCCTTGATTCCTTTAAAGTATTGGCAAAGATCTGTAACTCGGGTTATGGATGACGTTGTTGACTTGCTCGCCGAGCTGGCTTGTTTTTGTTCAGTCGTGTCGTCACCATGCGAGGTGACATCATCAGTAGAGCCTCCGATGAAGCGATGTTATTTCTACTCTGCTCAGAATTTATACTGTCCGGTCCATTATGGTGAGCACTGTCATTTCTGGTTTTGATCTGTATGGGTTTATATATGGGGTCCAATTCTGTATGTTTGTTGGTTGAAGTATGGGTGGAGAACCATGCCTTTCAGAATTCCCATGTGCGTCTATGTTTGGCTTGGGCTACTATGGTTACTTTTTCCCAGTTAAACTGTTGGCCTTCATTGGCTGAATGTACAGATGTTAAGGAGAGTTCATCGTGCCGTTTTGCTGTTAGCTGATGTTCGTGTATTCTGATGGCTCGTTTCCTGCCTGTCTGTCCGATGTAATGTGTGTGGCAGTCATTGCATGGTATTTACTAAACCATGTTCATTCTGCATGTTGTGGGAATGAGGTCTTTCATCCTTATAAGTGTTTGTCTCTGAGTGGCTGTGGGCTTGTGGGCCACCATGATTCCTAGTGGTCTTAGGAGTCTTGTTGTCAGTTCCGATATGTTCCTGTTGTAGGTACATGTGTTAGGTCATACTGTGTCCTCCTATTGTTGTCTGTTGTGTAGGCAGCTGTGGATGAAGATGCGGGGATGTCTTGTATATGTGTTCTTCTTCCTGGCGTAATTCTGGAATGTTGCAGTGTGTCCTGAACAGTTTAAATAGTGTCCTAATGCAGTTTTGTTGATGGACATTGGGGTGGTTGCTGTGGGAGTTGAGAAATTGATCAGTATGGGTCACTTTTCTGTATACTGAGGTTTGGAACTCCCCGTTTGTCAGTTGTTCTACCTTAACATTGAGAAACGGAAGTTGTTTGTTGGTTTTTTCTTCCCTTGTGAATTTAATCCCAGGGAATATGCTGTTGATAAGGTGGTGGGTCTCTTCTAATTTGTTGCATTTAATAACGACAAATGTGTCATCTACGTACCGGATCCACAGTTTAGGTTGAATGTGGGGGAGGGTGGCGTGTCTTTGCATGACTGCTTCTGCGATGAGTCCTGAGATGGGTGACCCCATTGGTGTACCGTTGATCTGTTTGTATATTTGACCACTAAAGATGAAGTGTGTGGTGAGGCAGAGGTCTACTAATTTAAGTATGTTGTCCTTGCTAATGGAGTTGCTGGTCTGTGTTGCTGTTTCCACTAGTAATGTGACCACTGTTTCTTTGGCTAGTGAGATGTCAATTGATGTGAATAAAGCTGTGACATCAAAGGATACCATAATCTCGTTGTCGCTGATTTTTATGTTCTTGAGGGTATCGAGGAAATCTTGGGTTGAGTGGATAGAATGAGGTGATCCGTCTACTAGGTGTTTCAATCTCTGTTGTAGGTCCTTGGCCAGCTTGTGTGAAGGTGTGCCTGGTAGGGAGTCAATGGGTCTGAGAGGGATGTGTGGTTTATGTACTTTAGGCAGTCCGTAGAAACGGGGTATGTTTGTGCCTTCTGGTTTCATTCTCATGAAGTCTGTCTTGGTTATCTGCCGCATTCGTTAGTCGCTTCAGTGTCTGGGTGATCCTATTACCTAGCTGTGGTGTTGGGTCTATCATCACCTGTTGGTAAGTGGTTGTATCTGCAAGCAATGTCTGTGCTTTCTTAATTTAGTCTAGTTTGCTCATAATGACAGTCATGTGCCCTTTGTCTGCTGGTAGGATTATGATGTTCTTGTCTTTCCTGAGTTTGTCTAGTGCTTTTCTCTCTGCTGCGTTCAGGTTGTCCCCTTTGTTCCTTCTGTGTAGTGTGGGGATTATAGTTTGTTGGATGGCTAGTTGTGTTTCTTCCATGAGTTTGTTGTCTTTTAATGTATTCTTCAGAGCGGCCATGAAGTCTGTTCTGTTCGTGCCTTTGTGGTTATAGTTCAGTCTGCATAATAGGACATCTTTCTCACTTTCTGTGAGTTGTCTGTTAGATTGGTTTCTTATCCATGTGTCCGGTTTGTTGTTGTCCTTGTTTTTGTGGTGGATCAGTTTGTTGAGTTCCTCCTGTAGTTCGTGTCTCTTCTTAGATTTGGTTTTGTGTTGATTGGTGATGGCCTGTTCTAGGGTTGTAGTCCATTGTTGGTCCGTTTGAGTTTAGATACTGTGATTTTTGGAGCGCAATTTCTTGTTTGTACCTGTGGAGTCGGTTATAGGCATCATTAAGTAATCATAGTAGCCCAAGCCAAACGTAGACATGCACAGGAATTCCTAGAGGCATGGTTCTCCACCCATACTTCAATCAACAAACATATAGATTTGGACCCCAGATATAAACCCATACAGATCAAAACCAGAAATGATAGTACTCACCATAACGGACCAGACAGTATAAATTCCAGTAGAAAAGAGTAGAATAACATCACTTCATTGGAGGCTCCACTGATGATGTCACCTAGCATGGTGACGAAATGTCTGAGCAAAAACAAGCCAGCTCGGTGAGCAAGTCAACAACTTCACCTTGATTACTTTTTAAATTAAAAATCTGTCATGAACATACTGAGCAATCCAGTCTCTATAGTCCTTTGCAGTAAACAGTTCCACAGATTCACTACCCCGTCAGAAGAAATCCGTCCAATGGGTAACCACTTACTCTGAGATTATGCCCTCTGGTCTTCCACAACAGCGTCTCTGCATGTACCCTGTCACCACCCACCCTACTCCCAATCAAAAAAAAACTTACCATGTGTTGGTAGGGTTTCCTTTTATATTTCTAAATACTTGAGTACAGGCCCAACCTATCTAATCTCTTCTCATAAGAAAATCCCCCCATTCCTGGGATTGACCTAGTGAACCCTTTCTGGACTATCTCTAATGCTGGTATCTATCCTTGGATAAGATGATCGAAACTGTTCACAGTGTTCTAGGTATGATTTAACTGATATCCAGTTTAATTTTGACAAGACTTCATTCCCTTTAAAATAAAGGGCAATATCTGTTTGATGTCCCTATATTCTGCTAAACCTGTATGCTAGCTTTATGCGATTCATGCACTAAGACTCCGAAATCTCCCTCTGCTGCAGCTTTCTTCAATTATTCTCCATTTAAATAATATTCAGCTGCTCAATTCCTTCTGCCAAAATGCAAAGCCTCACATTTTCCCACGTTACATTCCATCTGCCAAGTTTTCGCTCACTTATTTACCCTGTCTGTATTTCTGTGTAAACCCTTTGTGTCATCCATACTACTTGACATTTCAGCTGTTTTTGTGTCATCTGGCGATAGTAGATTCATTTCCATCATCCAAGTCATTAATGTAAATTGTAAATAATTATGGCCTGAGTTCTGATTCTTGTGGAACACTAATCACAGTTTGCCAGCCTGAAAATGCCACTCTTATCCCAACTCTGTTTTCTATTGGTTTAAAAAAAAACACAGATGCTGGAATCCAAGGTAGACAAACAGGAGGCTGGAAAACCATAGCAAACCAGGTAGTGTCTGGAGGAGGAGAAGTCAATGTTTCGGATTATTACCCTTCTTCAGGATTGGATGTGGGGGTAGGGAGAGAAGCAGGGAGAGGGTGGTGGAGTGGTGGCTTTGGTGGACACCGGTAGTAGGTAGCACCTGGTTCGTCGATGGGAGGAATGAATTTTGTTGGTAGCTGGAATGGAAGGGAGGGGGCGGTAGGTGGAATGAAAGGGAGGAGTGGGAGTTGAAAGGGAGCAGGGGAATGGGTGAGAAGGTTATTTGAAATTAGAGAACTCAATGTTGAGTCCTCTGGGCTTTAGGGTGCCCAGGCAGAAGATAAGGTGTTGTTCCTCAAATTGGTTGTCTGATTTTCTGAGGAATGTAGTAGCAGGTTTGTTTCATGGTGTGGTTGAAGAGCTGAAGGGCTGAGGAGATCACAGTTTTCTGAGGAAGGTCATGTGGCTGTAGTGGTAGGTTTGTTTCACTTCTGAGGAAGGTCACATGGCTATAGTAGTGGGTTTGTTTCATTTTGTGAGGAAGGTCATGTGGAAGTAAACCTAGCCCGCCTCCTCCTTTGCATCTTACCTACCGCCTCTTCACTTCCATTCCAACTACCAACTGGATTCATCCCTCCCGTCGACCAACCAGGTTGTACCTTCTACCAGTATCCACCTATCACACCTATGACTACCATTCTGCTACCTCCCCCCCTCCACTTTATCTGCTGCTGCCCCTACCCCCACATCCAGTACTGAAGAAGGGTAATACCCAAAACATTGACCTCTCTGTCTTCTGTTAGTCGGCCAATTCTCTACTCATGTTAATGTGCTACATCCAACACGATAGACTGTTACCTTATTAAGTTGCCTTTTGTGCAGCTCTTTATTGAACAAATTTTGGAAATCCCAAAATATATCTGCTGATTCCCCTTTCCCTATCTTGTTTATTATCTTCAAAACTCTAATATATTTGTTGAGCATGTTTTCTCTTCATGAAACCATACTGACTCTGCTTGAATACATTATGTATTTCTGCTATTATATATCCTTTAAGCTCTAACATTTTCCCAATCTCAGATGTTAAGCAAACTAACCTATAGTAAACCCTCTGTTTTTGTTTCCCTGCTTTCTTGAAAAATTGTTACATTTGACAGTTTTACAATCCTCTGGGACTTTTACAGAATCAAAGGATTCTTGGAAGATTACTGCTATTGCATCCTCTACCTCTAGCTATTTCCTTTAATATTCTCACATCCAATCCATCAGATTCAGGGGACTCATTGGTCTTTAGTTTTTCTACTACTTTTTCTTCATGATAGTTCTTGTATTTATTTTTTTCCCTGTTGACTGTTGATTTTTTAGTATTTTTGGAATGCTTTTAGTGTCCTTTGGTATGAAGACTGGTGCAAAATATTATTGAACTCCTTTGCTATTTCCTGATTCCCCATTATTATTTTCCCAGTTTTTTTTCCCTAAGGGGCCTATGTTCACTTTAGCCCCTCTCTTCCTTTTTAAAGATATTGAAAGATGCTCCTATCATCTATCCTTAACTTTGTTGGTTAACCATGGTTGGCTTATCCCTATTCTAGATTCCATAAATAAAATTCAGTATACTAGATTGAACGAAGTGCAGGTAAATTGTCACTTCACCTGGAAGGTGTGTCTGGTGCCTTGGATGATGAGTAAGGAGGAGATGAATGGGCAAGTGTTGCACCTTCTATGATTGCATGGGGAGGTACTATAGGAATAGAGCAGGAATGGACCAGGATATACAAGAGGAAATGGTCCCTGCAGAATGCTGACTAGGGAGGGAAGGGGAATATGTGAGTGGTGGTAGCTTCCCTTTGGAAGTGGCAGAAATGGCGATTTATGATCCTTTGGATGTAGAAGCTGGTGCAGTTCACCTTTATCTACATGCTTGTTACATAATCAAAGAATTACACTAAATTTGTCAAATTAATTTTGCCTTTTGCAAAATCATGTTGACTCAGCCTGATTTCCTTATGATTTTCTAAACATTTTACTGTAACCACCTTTATCATCTTTTGTTGCATTTTGCTATGGTATGTATTAGGCTAACTAACCTGTAGTTTCCTGCTTTCTGTTTCCCTTCTTTCTTGAATGAATGGTTACAGTTGCTATTTTTCAATCAATGGGACATTTCTAGAATCTAGGAAAATTTGGAAAATTATAATCACTATGTCCATCATCTCAGCAGCTACTTCTTAATAAGAACCTGGGATGCATTAGGTCTTAGGGACGTGTCAACCTTTAGAGGGATCCAGGTTAGAATCTTACTCCCTGTGTGGGTGAGAGTGGGGACCATAGGCAGGATGAGAAATCTGACCATTGCACCATGGTACAAGGCGCCATTCAAAAGGGGGGAATACAGAGAAATGTAGGAATTGGGGATAGTATAGTCAGGGGAATAGATACTGTTCTCTGTGGCCATGATCGAGGATCTTGAAGGCTGTATTGCCTGCCTGTTATCTGGATTCAGATATCTCACCCAGGCTACAGAGGAACTTGGAGTGGGAGGGGGAAAAAAATCCAACTTGTTGTAGTCCACGTAGGCACCAACAATAAGGTGGAATGAGGAAAGAGGTTCCGTTGAGGGACTAGGGGCTAAATTAAAAAGCAGAACGAAAAAGTTAATAATCTCCACAAGGTTAACAAGACTAAAGTTGTAAAAGTATCGCTCAAAGATTAGTGTGGGAGAAACAGATTTGAATTCATGGGACGTTGGCACCAGTACTAGGGAAGGAGGGAGCCGTTCTGTCTAATGGGCTCCATCTGAATTGTGTTGGCAAATCATATAACAATGGCGGCAGATAGGGCTTTAAGATAAATATTGTGTGGGGGGTTGGGGTTGAGGGGAGTTGGATGGTGTTCAGTTACAGGGAAAATTACAAGATCAAATGTAAAGGAGAATGTATGATTGTAGGTTAGTGATAAGGTTGATTGTTACCAGAAAATAAGTGTCATTGCATGTCAAATCGCAACAAGAAGTGTGGGGAAATTTGAAAAGAGAACAAACTCGAAGGCTTTGTATCTTAATGTACGAAGCATTCAGAATTAGGTAGATGAACTGATGGCACAAGTCAAGATAAATGAATATGATCTTATAACCATTATAGGTGTAAGCAGATCAAAACTAGGAAGTTAAATTTCAGGAATATTTGACCTTTCAGAAAGACAGAAGAGATGAAAACGATGGTTAGGTAGATCTGTTAATAAGAAATGAAATGATGACAGTTATTAGAAAGGGTTCAGAAAAGATTTACAAAGATGTTGCCAGGGTTGGCCTGTTTGAGCAATAGGGAGAAGCTGAATAGAGTGGGGTTATTTTCTCTGGAGCATCAGAGGCTGAGAGGTGACCTTATAGAGGTTTATAAAACCTTGAGGGGCATGGATTGGGTGAATAGTCAAGGCCTTTTGGTCAGGATAGGGGAGTCCAAAACTAGAGGGCATAGGTTTAAGTTGAGGGGGAAAAGATTTAAAAAGGACTTACAGGCAGCTTTTTCATGCAGAGGGTGGTGCGTGTATGGAATGAACTGCCAGAGGAAGTGGTGGTGGCTGGTACAATTACAACATTGCAAAGGCATCTGGATGGGTATGTGAATAAGAAGGGTTTGGAGGGATATGGGCCAAATGCTAGCAAATGGGACTAGATTAATTTAGGATATCTGGACGGCATGTTTCCATGCTGTACATCTCTATGACTCTATGACTAACGGAAAAGTAGTATTAGACAAACTAATTGCACTAAAGGCTGATGAGTCCTAAAAGAGGTAGCTGCAGAGGTAGTGGATGCATTAGTTGTAATTTTCAAAACATCCTTGGCTTTTGAGAAGTACCAGACAATTGAAAAACCCTATCCTAAAAGGGAAGGAGGCAAAAAGACGGCAATTTTAAGCCAATTAGCCTAACATCTGTTGTTGGAAAAGTATTGAAAACAATTATGAAGAAAGTTATAGCAGAACGTTTGGATCTAATCATGCAGAATCAGCCTGTCTTCATGCAAGGGAAATAGTGTCTGACAAATTTATTAGAGTTTTTCAAGGAAATCTCAACTGGAGTGGATGTGAAATATACATGTGTTATGTTTGGACTCCCAGAAGGCATTGGACATGTTATTTCACAAAAGGTTGCCATTGGATGAGAGGCCAAGGTGTTGGAGAAGTAGTATATTGACATTATTAGAGAATTGGCTAATGGGTAATGAGGGGAATAAAGGGGCTCCTTCTCAGGTTGGCGACCTGTGACCTGTGGGGTTCCACAGGGATCAGTGCTGGGACCATAATTGTGTACATGTATCTTAATGACTTGGAGGAAGGAGACAAATTTGCAGACAATAGGTGGAAAGGCAGGTTGCGAGAGGGATACAAACAGAGATATCAATAGCTCATGTAAGTGGGCAAAAGTTAGCAGATTGAGTACAATGTGAAAAAATGTGAAGTTGATTTTGGAAGGGAGAACAAAAGAGCAGTATTATTTAAGTAGAGAAAAAAAACTGCAGAAAGCTGCAACAAAAAAACTTATGGATACTTGTGCATGAAACACAGCAAGCTAGCACACAGGTCCAACAGGTAATCAGGAAGGCTCATGGAATTTTGGCCATGTTTCAAGAGAGCTGGACTACAAGAATGGGGAAACACTCATGCAGCTGTACAGGATGCTGGTGTGACCACATCTGGAGTACTGTGAGCAGTTTTCGTCCCCTTATGTAAGGAAAAATTAAATAGAAATTAGAATAAAAATTTAATGTAATGTGTACTTTTACAAGAAAAGTACAGTGAAAACGTTTATAAGTCGCCGCACCACAGCGCTACATCAATGGCAGAAGTCATACATTATAATAAAGAAAAGTAAAATTAAGGCAAAGTTGTTCACAGTTCAGCTGATGGCTACTGGGCTTGGGGGAAGTTTATTTAGGAATGATGGAATACTTTGAAGTTGCAGCCGGGATGACACCGCCATGCCAGGCTGCTGGATACTAAGCTGGAAGCTTCTGCTGAAGAAGACTGCCATGCTGGGCAGAGGCTGCCACTCATGGATGAGACCATCTACTGGGCTGCTGGAATACCTGGATGAAGAAGACCTCTACACGGGGACAAGACAGCCACACTGGGAAGACACAGCCTCGCCAGGAGGCCACCAGACAGAGAGACACCACACCAGGGTGAGACCTTTAGTCCTCCTTTATGTACCCAGCCCTAGCTGCAGACCTGGAACCTTGGCTTAGTTTGTGAGTCCAGGCTGTGGGAGTCAGCCCGGGATCCGTTCCTTGCTTGCCGGGACACCCCGGGCTAGGGTGGAGCTGTGTCTGTCTCATCCTGGCATTGTTGCTGGTGCCGCAAGCGACTTGTAAGAAAACGAAGAAAAGAAAGAGCAAAGGTAAAAAGAAGGAGAAAAAAGAGAAAGAAAGCCGACGGGAGTGGACGAGCCCCAAGCTCAGCACTCCCCATCAACATTCTGCTGCCATCTTGAAAAAAAATTATTACATTGGAGGCTGTTCAGAGGAGGTTCTCTAGGATGATGCCCAGTATGGAAGGATTGTCTTATGAGCAAAGGTTAAACAGGTTGTGTCTCTATTGCAGTTTTTAAATGAAAGGTGATCTCTTCGAAACGTATAGGATTCTTAAGAGGCTTGACGGGGTAATTACTGAAAGTATGTTAATCTCATGGGAAAGTTTAGGACCAGATGGCGTGTCTCAGACTTAAGGTGTGCCAACTTGAGACCGAGATGAGGAGGAATTTCTTCGCTGAAGATTAAGTGTCTATGGAATTCCTTGCCATTGAAAGCTGTGGGGGAAGAGTCCTTGTTTATTTAAGGCTGAGATAGATTGATCCCCAGTTAGAAGGGGAATCGAGGGTTGTGGGGAAAGGACAGGAAAGTAGATATGAGGAGTGTCAGATCAGCCATTATCCTTTTGAATCGGGGAGCAGGCTTGAGGGGCCGAAAGCCTACTCTTGCTCCTATTTCTCATGATCTTAGTTTTAAGAATTTTAGCAGTATCCATAGCCTGGTGATTGTAATTGTAATTGTTTTGAGTACTTCGCTGTCTTTCACCTTTTTGATTTACAAGTACTTCTAGGATTGAACTGAGAAAGTAGAGCACAGCCAAATGAGCATTGTTCATGGGATGTGGGCATTGCTGGCATTTATTGGCCATCCCTAATTGCCATTGAACTGGTCCATTTCAACCAAGTTATTGTGGTTCTGGAATCACATATATGCCGGAACCAGTAATTATAGAGGATTTCTTTCCTTAAAGGAAGTTAGTGGACCAGATGGGTGTTTATGACAATCAACTATGTTTACATGGTTCCATAAAGCTACCTCTTAATTCCAGATTTCTATTGAATTTGAATTTCACAATCCGCCATGGAGGGAAACAAATCCATATGCCCAGAAAGCATTGCACCGATGTAGTAGTGCTGTGTAAGCCAGGAAAGTTGTGCTGGGGAGGGATACAGATTCATTTTCTTGAGTTGCAGGCTAATGTCACAAAAAATTACTTGTTCAGCAATTAATAAAAAACTTTTAAGTGCTACCTTGACATTGCAGACGCTGTAATTATACTCATGAAACAATATTTACTCTGTATTCCTATGACAATTCTTTATTACTATTCTCATGACAAAACTACACACAATTGTAATGGAACATGATTTTACGGACATGGTAATTTAATGTCTTCTTGGTTTCCGAAATGAAAACGTAAATGCTGTCACAACATGGCCTGTCTACTTGCTAAAGATCTAGTGCGAGGCATGAGACTGATGTGAAGTAACATCTGTAGTATGTTCTCAAATATATTGTATAAAAAGTGACAAAAATGAAGAGTTTATTTTAAAGAATTCACATGGCCCTGTAAAATCTCAGTTCTATATAAAGGATTTAAAATCCACATCGTTCTGCGGTTGTCAAATTAGTTGACTTATTTCAGACAGGTGTCTGAAGGAGGGGCTGGAAAATTTAATTCAAATTAATGTATCTGATAGAATATTTTCCTTCACATGGTGTTGGGTTTACACATAGTAAGAAATTTGTAGATTGGCCCATTTTGACTCTCACCATTGATTAGAAAAGATCATCAAATCTATTGAGCCTCCAGTTTGTATGTCTTATTCCCCATTTTTAAATGTTTGAAAGTCTGGCATAATTGTATACTGCTTAAAGGTGAACAAACAAAACAATAATTTTTTTTCTCTCTTTGGATCAGTATCATTGAACCTGTGGGCCAGACAGTCTTTTTGCCAAATAGACAGGAAACGTCATATCTTGTGATACTTCTGATCAATTCAGATTACACTATCCCTATCATTGCTGATTTCATCCCTTTTTTAAATTTATTCATTTTCAGCAAGGTGATAAGACAGAATCAAATCTGAGGAAACTTTAGAATTTTGCTTAAAGTCGGTTAATTTGATGTGTGTTTCCTCTCATGCTGCACCTGCTTATTCTCTCAATATTATGTTGTATCTGATAAAACATGATACAAACAGAACTTTGTGGAGCTAATCTGGACTGAAAAAGATAGAATACATAGGCTGCTGTCCTGAAATTTTACATAGAAATGTGTTGAATGAAAATTGAGCCCCAAGGAATTAGATATACAACTGTTGCTGTTCCTGATGATCTTTTGTGTGCCAGATTGCTGAAATTATTGTTTGTTACTTGGAAACTCACATAACAGACTGGAGGTAAAAAGACTGCATTATTTGTGTTTCTACTTCTATTATCCCTCTTGAGCAAAAATAACTAATTATAAGCAAATTGTTGCATTACTTTGAAGAAAACTTACAGAAATATGTGTGCCTGTTTTAAAGAAATGGCTGATCCATTTTTAAATATCTATATGATTATTGTAAAATAATTGACAAATTAAGGTTTTCTTTATTTTTTTCATATTTTTTTTCAGGGAAGAGGGAAAAAGTGTTTTTACTTTGAAAGTGTAGATACAGCTGTAAATTAAGATGCTCCCTTGCAAAAAAAGCCCCATAAACTGTAAAATTTATGAAAAATTGACGAATAAATAATCTATACATAAATAACTAACTTAAGTCATAAACTCTACATTACAGCCATTAGTATACTTTAACTCACACAGCTGAGTTATTGTTTTCTTTTTATATACATTTTTAATTTATCAAGGTTTCCTTTGCTCACTGCATGCTTCAAGCTTTTCATTTGTTCTTACAACAGTCATCTAGATGTACAGATTTTATTTTCAATCAATAGTCGGGCCATTTTGCTATCTTTGACAAATCAATTTAACTTGATGCTTACAGTGTATCCATTAACTTGAAAAAGCAATCAGCCTTCAGTGTGGGTTTCCAGTTAGTATGAGATGAATAAATTGGCTTAAATTTGAATTAAACCAGATAATTCTGACAAGCTAAAGCATAAACTAAACATTTTGTTAGCGCTGTTCCTTTCCTTTTTAGTGCTGTTATCTCAAATGTAATTCTTGATTGTACATCTATCCCAAATAAAATTCACCACTTTTCATTTTCCTGTTTTGTTTGATGCAGTCTTTGAAATGTGAAAAAATGTAACAATTCAAGCATTAAATGATTTAGAATTTGTCTCTAGTCTAGATGCAGTCAAATATGACCAGTTTAAAACTAATCACGAATAATGTGTTAGATTATTGTGATAACCTAATATCACAATCTACTAATCTGTTCTCTTTGTACTTCATTTGAAAGGCAAGTGCTTCTCTTTATAAATTAAGCAGCTGTTCAAATCTTGAAAAGTTAATTGAATTCAACAAACTACATATTTTGATACGACAAGGGGGAAAGCTCTTCCTTTTTATTATGTTATATAGTTTACACTGCAAACACAGCAGATCATACAAGCAGTTGGTAGTATAAACTCTGCCTCTATGATTTAAACAAAAAATTAGATTTATGTTAAGATTGACTACAAATGATCTGTAGATGGACTGTCTGGAGAGCAGAACAAGATTGTAATTATTTTGCCTTGGGTGCTTGTTTTGTCGACAGAAATTATCTCCTGGATGGAAAATTTACTTCATAGTGTTCACTTAGCATATCAGTTAGACATTTGAGTTCAATGTACAGAATATTCTGTTGAAAAAGTATATAGAATGCACAAACAACTCGATGTTTTCACATTTTCGCAGTGCATGATTGAGAAACATCTTGTTTGATAGATGTTAGCTATAATACAAGTGGACTAAAGGTTTTTTGGACAGTGTTTTCAAAATATGTTAGAGCTGGCTTTGTGAGCCTGTGGGTTCTGAAAATCCTGAGAATTAACATTAAACATTAAAACAGGACCCTGGTGTGATCTTACCCTCTCCTGACTTTCCCAAGAATAGGATTAAAGAAGAGTAGATAAATTTCTCGGATCTGCTGGGTAAGTAAGTAAGAACTCTTATTTTTCAGGAAATTTCTCAGATCTGTTGGGGAAGAATTCTTTTATATTTTCCAGTCAATCTGTTCAGAGATGTTATTGCACATCTTGGAAGCAGATAGTATATGAACTCAGGTTTCCTGGCTCAGTGGGAACAGTTAAGAATTATCAAGTGGATGAAGTTGTTAAGAAGCCAATTATGAGCTGTTTTAACCTGAGTCCTGGATATGCTAGCCAGGAAAGCTGCATCTTGATCTGTCAGCAGGGTAAATGAGGAGAATGCACAACAGAAAGAGTTTCTTCAATAATCTGACAAGCTGTTAGGCTTTGATTAGTTACAGTGAAGAATTTAAGTGAATTCAAGAATTGGTGATTGAGATACTTCAGTTCAAAGCACTGTCTCAGAGTGTGAATTCATGTTTGACAGGTGATTGGTAATTTGTTGGAAGGCAGACTTTTTTTTGTTGGCAAGAATGCATTTGTTTTGAATCCCTAATTGCCGTTGAGGTGGTACTGAGTTGCCTGCTTGAACCACTTAGACCAAGCAGCTTTTAGAAGGGGGACCAGGTTTTTAGTGCTACCATGAAGGAGCAGTGGTATTATTCTCAGTCAAAATGAAGTGTAGCTTAGAGGTATCAGTGAGGTGGGGTGATTGAGGTCACAGGGTTAGAAGTTACTGTCAAAGGATCCTTGATATATTTCTGAGATAGTAAGAACTGCTGAAGCTGGAGTCTGAATCTTATTTTCTGAAGAAGGGTCCCGACCCGAAACATCAGCTTTCCTGTTCCTCTGACGCTGCCTGGCCTGCTGTGTTTCTCCAGCTCCACACTTGATATATTTCTGTAGTGCATCTTATAGATGGTGCATACTGCTGTTACTGTGGGCAGCTTGTGGAAGAAGTGAATATTTAAAGTCTGGATGGTATGCCAAACAAATGGATTTCTTTTTGTTGAATAATTGAGTGTTTTGATTGTGCCAGATCCCAGGCGATGTTTCTTAAGTTATTTTGATTCCAAATGGGATATCCTAAACTATGCTGGGTGAGGAAGGATGAACTGGTACCCTTCTTTATTCAGTGGGCCCTGTAGTTGGTTGCAGCAAAGTTAATTTACGAAGGATCTCCTCCTCCCTTTTGGCTAGCTTTCTTCCAGACTAGGTGAATTTATGTTTTGAAAAGAGCCAATTAAACTAAACTCGCACAGGTTAATAAAAGAGTGAGTTTGTTAGTTCTGATAATAATGCAACATCTGTACACACAAATTAGTATTAAAAGAGGAGTCCAAAAAACCACTTAAAAAAAGTTTGCTGGCTTTGACTCTTTGAGTCATTTATAAAAAGTGTATAGTTGATTTTTGTAGCCATTACAGAGGGACCTTGGGTGCTTGTCCACAGATCGCTGAAGATGGCAGGACTGGACAAGATAGGGTGGTTAAGAAAGCATGCAGGACATTTGCCTTTATCAGCCATAGCATAGATCCTAAGAGTAGGGAAGTTATGAACTGTACAAGCTTTGCGCTAGGCTGCAGCTGGAGTAATCTGTGAAATTTTGGTTTCTGCACAATAGGAAGTATGTGAATTCATTGGTGGGTTTGCAGATGAGATTCACCAGAATTTTGCCTAGAATGGAGCAGGTTAGCTGTGAAGAGAGACTTGAGAAATTCAGGTTGTCTTCTTTAAAGCAGAAAAGGCTAAGAAATACATGTTAATCAGGGATCTAAGATTATAGAAAGCCCCTGTTCCCCTTAGTTGAAGGTTCGATTACAATGGTCGCTAATTTTAGGGTGAAAGGCAGGAGGTTTAGAGTGGATTTGAAGAAAGTTCTTTTTTAACCCAGAGGGTGGTGGGAATCCAGAATGCAGTGCTGGAGGGTAGTTGAGATGGGATATCTCATAACCTTTAAAAAGTACAGGTATTTGGATCAGACCGTGAATGATCATAGCATTGAAGGCTATGGGTCAAGTACTGAAAAGTGAGACTAGTGTAGACTTAGGTTAGCTCTTTGTTGGTGCAGACCTCTTCTGTTCTGTATGATCAAGAATTCTATAACAAATAGCGGAGCAGCCTTGAGGGTGTAAATTGATGCTTGTGCTCCTAATATTTACATTCTTATTGTCACAACTACAGATGTCAGAAGCTTTAAAGATGAATATCCATGACCTTTGAGCTTCAACGTGTCCTGCCAGGTTCAATGATGAGTGGAGGAGAGCCAGGAGCAGCAACAGACATACTTAAAAATGAATCAGAGATAGTAGGAACTGCAGATGCTGGAGAATCCGAGACAACAAGGTGCAGGGCTGGATGAACACAGCAGGCCAAGCAGCATCATAGGAGCAGAGAGGCTGACGTTTCGGGCCTAGACCCTTCATCAGAAAAGGGGGAGGGGAAGGGGGTTTTGAAATAAATAGGGAGAGAGTGGGAGGCGGATAGAAGAGGGATAGAGGAGAGGATAGGTGGAGAGGAAACAAACAGGTCGAAGAGGCGGGGATGGGGCCAGGAAAGGTGAGTGTAGGTAGGGAGTTAGGAAGGGGATAGGTCAGTCCAGGGAGGACGGACAGGTCAAGGGGGCGGGATGAGGTTGGTCGGTAGGAGATGGAGGTGCGGCTTGAGGTGGGAGGAGGGGATAGGTGGGAGGAAGAACAGGTTAGGGAGGCAGGGACGAGTTGGACTGGTTTTGGGATGCGGTGGGGGGAGGGGAGATTTTGAAACTTGTGAAATCCACATTGATACCATTGGGCTGCAGGGTTCCCAAGCGGAATATGAGTTGCTGTTCCTGCAACCTTCGGGTGGCATCGTTGTGGCACTGCAGGAGGCCCAGGATGGACATGTCGCCTGAGGAATGGGAGGGGGAGTTGAAATGGTTCGCGACTGGGAGGTGCAGTTGTTTGTTGCGAACCGAGCGTA
>NC_063335.1:108970764-109081635 GCF_021869965.1 Rhincodon typus | reverse complement strand
GTCCAGGTAAACTTAAGGTTGGGGTGGAAGGTGTTAGTGAAGTGTATATGGAGTGTAGTGCCTGCAAATGGGGTGGAGGCCGGTTTAATTGAGGCATTCAACTTAACAATGAATGATTATTTCTATAGAAATCGTGTGCTGTTATATGGGGAGAAGGTAGGAGATTTGCACTAGGCAGTAGAACCTGTGCAACACAATGGGCTAAATAGCCTTTTTCTTCACACTGTAATAATTCCGTGATTCTGAATCTGAAAGATGAGCATTTGCTCTGATCAGTTACTTAGTGTGGGAACAACACTTTTCAGGGAATGAACATTATTCCAGGAATGAAAAGATATCAAACAAGTTGGTAACAAAAATTTGCAAACATCATTAAAAGACCTGAATGCTTTGGAGATAATGGATGTAATGAATGTTCAAAAACTGATTTTGAAGAAGGTTTCTCTCTCCTTACCTAAGAAAAGATATATTTCCCATTGAGGGATTGCAGTGCACATTGACTCGAATGTGTTACTACTCACTAAAGTTTAGAACAGTGGGAGCGCATCTCCTTAAAACATAAAATTATGATATGGGTGGATGTGGGGTTGGTGATTTCCCTGGCTGGGGTGATCAAGGGATTGCAGTCTTGGGTTACATGAGACTATTTCAGACTGAGATAAAGAGGAATCTCTTTGCTCAGGGAGTGGAGTGGAATTCTCTTTTACAAAGGCTTTGGAGGTCAAGTCATTGAATATATTTAAGAAATAAGTTGTTGGATTTGGAGAGGCAAAAGATATCAAGGGTATGTGGAGAGAGTATGCTGTTGAGAAAGAATATCTTTCAAGATCATGATGAACGATGGAGTCGGATTGAAGGGCCGAAAGGGCTATTTTCAATGAAACTGAGATACAGTAGAATTATCAGCTTGTTTGTTAATGAATGATAATTTTCTTTGACTAAGTATGTTGAGTTACCTGGGTAATGTATCACAGCAAATGAAAAAGCATGCAATTTTTTGTATGAAAAGTGTGTTTGGAGCAATACATTTCTGCAGAGTGCACCAGCTTGCTTGCTGTAGTCATGTACTTCCACTAGGACTTGCTTTCACTTTAGCTTGTGGCAGTCATTAACACATTACTTGAAAAATTTCCTGCCACTTGAGGGGTGGAAGTTTCACTCTGTACCAATTTATCATATGGCTGTTGAGCAGCTTCTTCCTGGCTTGAGGTTAAATGCTGAGTTGCCTTTTGGAGCATGAATAAGCTGTAAAACCTTGCTCAAAGACTCTACAATTACTGATAAATATAAACTGTACAGATTGATTAAACAAGCAGTTAAAATTTGGCAGATGGAGTATGTGAACTTGTCCTCTTTGGTCAGGAGAACAGATAAATAAATGTAAATGGAAAGAGATTGCAGAACTCTGGTACAGAAGGAGCTGGGTGTCCTTGTACATGAATCACAAATAGCAAGGATGCAGGTACAACAGGTGATTAGGAAGAAAAGTGGAAAGTTGTTGTTTATTCCAAGGGGACAGAATATAAAAGTGGATAATTTTTTTTGCTACAGACATAATAAAGTGTGGAGCTGGAGGAACACAGCAGGCCAGGCAGCATCACAGGAATATGAAAGTTGACATTGCGGATCATTCCAGCTTGAAACGTCAACTTTCCTGTTCCTCTGACACTGCTTGGCCAGCTGTGTTCCTCCAGCTCCACACTTTTTTTTAATCTCTGACTCCAGCATCTGCAGTTCTTGCTATTTAAGTTTTGCTACAGTTGTATGAGTGACATCTGGAGTACTATGTACAGTTTTTGTCTCTTAACTTAAGAAAGGATATAATTGCATTAGAACGGGGCTTCCCAACATTTTCTCAGAGGTGAAACTATTTAATGCCTCAGAGTGCAAATTTTGGGTGTGGGTGTTTTTGAGTGGGTGTGTTCAGAGTGAGTCTTCAGCTTTTAAAAGAGAGAGGTTTAATACTTTGAGGAGAGGGCTCAGTGTGAGAAGCTTCAGTTGATGGGGAGGGAAGCTTCAGCTGTTCAGGTCAGGTTTCAGCTATTTTTGGGGGGAGTCTTCAAATATTGGTGTGGGGGACCTGTAGTTTTTGACCAGATAGGTTAAGGGAACTGGAATTAAATATCTGGTGATTTGATGAAAGTGCTTCCTACAAAAAAGGAACCTGTTTTTCACAGATTTTATTTTACAACACTAACACGCATTTGAATTCAGTCCATTAGGCCAAAACTAGGAGTATTTAAAAAGACCCTACAGCTGTCAGAAATCAGTCTGAGCTGTAGAACTATCTTTGCTGCCTTGGAGTTCTCAATCCCAAAATCTCAGCTTGTGGTCCCAGTGGTGATTGCATCCACAGTTTGGAGACCCCTGCGTTAGAAGCAATTCATAAAAGATTCACTTGGCTTAATCCTGAGATGGAGGGGTCACTTTGTGCGGGAAGGTTGGAGAGATGGAGCTCATATCCATTAGAGTCTAGAGGAATGAGAGGTGATCTTTGAGAACATATCAGATCTTGAAGGGATTTGACAGGATAAAGCTTAAGATAATGTTTTTTTCTGAGGAGAAAATCTAGCACTGAGGGTCATGGTTTAAGAAGTCTTTCTTTTATGTTGGTGATGGAGTGAATTTTTTTCTGTTGGGATCATCAGTCTTTGGAACTCTTTCCTCCAAAGAGTAGTGGAGGTAGAAATTGCAAATTTTTAAGGCTGAGTTACATTAATATTTTTCTTGACGAGAGAGAAAACGGTTAAAGGGAGTAGACAGGACAGTGGAGTTGAGGTTGCAGTCAGATGTGTCATGATCTTATCAAATGACAGAGCAGATTGGCAGGGCTGAATGGCCTATTCCTGCTCCTAATTTGTATTGTATGTGTGTTTGGTTCTGGGTCAAAATGTGTCACATCGGCATTTATTGAATTGAATCATTTATTGTCATGTGTATTCAATGTAAAAATGTAGTGAAAAGTGTGTACCTTTGGCATACATACATGGTGCCATTCACATTAACTTAGAATAAGACAAGGAAAAAAAGAACTTGAGAGTCCAACTTACCTTTCCACTGCCCGTCCTGTTCCGGGCTTTCCAGCCCTCACCATGCCTATGCCAGAGTCCCGCTCCATGCTTTCCAGGCCTCGCCATGTCTCTGCCAGAGTCCCGCTCCAGGCTACCTCACCTGACTTGCCAACAAAAAGTGAGTCTCCTTCATTTTTGTTTAAGTGGTGGCATGGTGGCTCAGTAGTTAGCACTGCTGCCTCAGCACCAGGGACACGGGTTTGATCCCAGCCTCAGGTGACTGACTGACAGTATGGAGTTTGCCTGTGTCTGTGTGGGTTTCCAGCAGATACTCTGGTTTCCTTCTACAATCCAAAAATGCGTACATTAGGCAGATTGGCCATGCTAGATTACCCATAGTGTTTAGGAATGTGTGGGTTAGGTGTGTTAGCCATGAGAAATATAGGATAGGGGGATGGTCTGGGTGGGATGCTCTTTGGTGGGTTGGTGTGGACTTGTTGGGCCGAATGGCCTGTTTCCATGCTCTGACAATTCTATTAAAAAGTTGCATGCATAACTCTTGCTCCTTCATATTTTACTTATTCTCAGATTTAAAAAAGATAGTAAATTCGTTTCAATTTTTGCCATTTTTATCTTTCTGTCAATCCTGTATATTCTAATCTTCCTTTATTTCACTTATGATACAGGATCTGGCAGTGAGTTAACTTATTTGCTTTATATTTCCTAGTTCAAATGTTCTGAGTGTCAGTAAAATTATTTAGCCTAATTGTTAAAGAGATACACAGCTACTTGTCCTATTCATACACATCAGAGCATTGAAATAATTTTTTAATCATCCTGTTTCAGGGCAAAAAAACACAGGAAATTTTTGGGTAAGTGTAAGTACAATGAAGGAAGAGTGTTGCTTATTTGCTAAAGAAATATTTAATGAAGAAAATGCATTTCATTAATAAAACCAAAATACTGCAGATGCTGGAAATCTGAAGCAAACACAGACTGCTGGAGAATCTCAGCAGGCCTGGCAGCATCTGTCATATAGACATCTCTATAAGTAATTTAACATTAAAGAAAGCCAGAAGAGAAAATTGGATAAAGTGCAAAATAAGGTCACTGATTCATTATTGCTCATGATTGGTATTACAATTGTAATCCAATTTCACCTGCATTGTTCTACTGTTGCATGATTAACATGTACAGCCTTTCTTTTGGTAGAACAGAAAGAGTGAGTGTCTGCTGTTTCTTCCTCTCATTGACCAACAAATATTTGGTTATCGTATGACATTCCGACCAGCAATTTAGCTGGATACTGAAGATATTTATTCAACCAGATGAATTAGCTCAACTGGCAGGGATTTGTGGGATCAGGAGTGTATATTTTGTTTTGTTTGCTGCCGTGCTTGAGCTGCAAAACTCATTCTTCATGATACAATTGAAATATGCCAGTAGACATGTTGATTGCTAACTTTTGGCTTCCTTGCAAGACTGGCTAAGTTTCAATAAGGAACCTTTTAAAAGAAGATTACATGATTCCAAAATATTGCTTTTTTTAAAAAAGAAAAAGCAATAATTCAATATAGTCAGAAACCTATGTAAGTTATTTTGCATTACAGGTCAATAACATATCTACTGCAATGTGAATTTGAAATATGGGGTGGGGTCCCAGTGTTACTTTAGGGCTCATTCATGAGTTTTTTGTACCATGAATACAGGAAATGGGGATGGGCTGATATGGGGCATTCAGGCATGAGTAGGGTTTCAGGAGATTTGGAGATATGTAGTCTGTGAGGAGATATGGAGGATATAAGTGAGAGGGTTATCAACATTGTTGATAAGTGGGGATGTGGTGAGAGTTAGACTGCCTGTCAATTATGTACAGAACTAGGGCCAATAGCCTATGGAACTTAAGCTGGCCTTCTAACCTGTGAGACAGAGATCCTGCTGTACACTCCTGCAGTGAAAAAAGCACAGGATGCATAGCTGGGTAGGAGGCCGGAAGTGTTAGTAATTTTGGGAAATGGCCTGAACCTTTTCCATCTTGAGGATCTAGGCCAAAGTCTCTATATGTGATCAAATGAGGGGTTTTGATTTGGTAGATGAGAGAAACAATTTGATTGACAGTAAACTTGGTACCCAGAAGACATAGCTTTAAGGTAATTGTCAAAAAAGTCATGGTGGCAAAATAAGGAGAATTTCTTTTATTCAATGAGTTATTATGACCTGAAATGCAGTACCTGAAAGTGCTTGGAAGCTGATTAAATAGAAACATTCAAAATGTGATTAGATCTACTTTAAAGGAAACATTTGTGCAACACAGAAAAGCTGGGCTGAAAGATATTCTTCTTTGTCTGATTTAATTCTTATGGGGTAAAAATTTGGATTCTATAACTTTGATGGTTTTGCACCTGCCAGGTGACACCTGTGAGACATACCTTCTTGAGAAAGGCTGTTGTATTGGTGATCCAGTGTGCTGCAAAAGTAACTAACTCAGCTTTATCCTGTTACCATCAATTACCATTCCATCTACTGTAATCAACTAGTCTACTCTCAGTCATCAACAAGTGATGGGAGGAATTGTCAACAGTGCTGTTTATTTTAATTTATCCCATTTTTCCTAATTAACCTGTTCAGAGATGTTATTATACATCTCTAGAACAGGTGGGACTTAAACCTGGGCTTCCCAGTCCAGGGGCAGAGACACTTTATTCATTTGTGGGCTGAGGGCTTCACTAGCTAGGCAGCATTTATTGCCCATCCCTAATTGCCCAGAGAGCAGTTAAGAGTCAACCACATTGCTGTGGGTCTGGAGTCACATTTAGGCCAGACCAGGTAAGGATGGCAGTTTCCTTCCCTAAAGGGCATTAGTGAACCAGATGGGTTTTTCCAACAATCGATAATGGATTCATGGTCATCATTAGATTCTTAATTTCAGATATTTATTGAATTCAAATTCCACCATCTGCCATGGCGGGATTCGATACCAGAATGTTATCTGGGTCTCTGGATTAACAGTCCAGCAATAATACCACTAGGCCATTGCCTCCCCCTACCACTGCAATTACAAAGGAAGATGTTTGTGATTGTTGGAGGTCAATCATCTTAGCACTGCAGAAGTTCTTCAGGTCTTACCATCTTTAGCTGCTTCAGACTTAGGCCTGACCATCTAACATCAGGTCAGAAGTGGGATGTTTGTTAATGATTGCTCATTGTTCAGCACTGTTTGCATCTCCTTGGATACTGAAGTGGTTTGTATTCATATGCAGTATGATCTTGAAAAATCCCTACTTTGGGCTGATAAGAGCAAGTAACATTTTTGACATACAAGTGCCAGGCAATGACCATCTCAACTCGAGAGAATCTAATAATCAATTCTTGACATTCACTGGTATTATTGTCATAGCATCCTCTACTATCAAGATCTTGGGGTTTTCCCTTGACCAAATGCACTGTAACTACAAGAGAATATCAAAGGCTAAGAATACTGAGGCAAATATCTCACCTTCTGCCCACTATCTGCAAGGTACAGGTCAGAAGTATGAAGGAATACTGTCCACTTTCTTGGAAAGGTGCAGCTCCATTAACACACAGGAACCTTGACACCATTCAGGACAAAGCAGCTCACCTGATTGGAGTCCATTACCAATGTCAGCATTCATATCGTCCACCATAAGTGCATAGTAGTAGCAGTGTATATCATCTACAGGTTGATTCCAGGTGAAGCAGTGATCTACACTTCATACCTACATTCTGTCAGCAAAAATGATCCCAAGCTTTATGTTGCCTGTCACGTCAACAAATACCATATTTCTTGGCTGACATTTCTGTCTCGGTCTTCCTGCTTTGCTCCAGTAAAGCTCAACACAAGCTGGAAGAATAGCACCTCACTTTCTGCTTGGGAGGTGGGGGGGACACTGCAGCCTTCAGGGCTTAATATTGAGTTCAATAATTTTAGTCCCTGAGCACTTCTTCCCACATCTTTTCCCCAGCTCCCATGCACCAAACCTTGTCATCACATGGACTACTGCCTCAATCAACCCATTTTCAGCTACTAATTGCCTGTATTACCTGACCTTTAGAATCCCTAAAGTGTGGAAACAGGCCCTTTGGCCCAATAAGTCCACTCTGAACCTCAGAGCATCCCACCCAGACCCATCCCCCTATAACCCACCTAATCTACACATCCCTGAATACTATGGGCAATTTAGCATGGCCAGTCCACCTAACCTGCACATCTTTGGACTGTGGGAGGAAACTGGAGCACCTAGAGGAAACCCACACAGACACGGGGAGAATGTGCAAACTCCACACAGACAGTTGCCCGAGGCTGGAATTGAACCAGGGTCCCTGGTGCTGTGAGGTAGCAGTGCTAACCACTGTGCCACTGTGCCACCGTGCAGCCCCACTCCCTGGTCTATCCAACTGTTGTTTGTTCTCTCTGAGCTCCATCTCCACCTAGCATTACTCCTGTCTCCTTCCTCCACGCCATCTTCAGCACGTATACCAACCTTTTCCTAGCTACAATCAATTCTGATGAAGGGTCCCTGGATCCGAAATGTTAACTCTTCTTTCTCTCCATAGATGCTGCTGAAAAGGCTGAGTTTTTTTCAGCAATTTCTATTTTTGTTTCTGATTTCCAGCAGTTGCAGTCTTTGATAACACAACGTGGAGCTGGAGGAACACATCAGGCCAGGCAGCAACAGAAGAGCAGGAAAGTTGACATTTCGGGCCAGGAGCCTCCTTCAGAAAATTTTCTTCAGAACCGGACCCGAAACGTTAACTCTTTTTTAATTCACAGATGCTGCTAGACTTGCTGAGCTTTTCCAGCAACTTTGTTTTTGTTACTGATTTACAGCATCCGCAGTTCTTTTGGTTTTTATTAAGCTATGGATTGAAGCAGTTCAAGAGGACAGCTCACAATCACGTTCTCTAGGAAGTTATAGATGGGCAACAAATGCTGGCTTAGCCAGCAACACTCACATTCCACGAACAAATAAACAAACTCAGCCTATCAGTTTATTCTTCTATTCCTTTCTCCCATGTACACGTCTTCTAGCTGTATCTTAAATGCATCTATTATTTGAACTATTTGAAATTCCATATCCTAACCATATTATTTGGGCAAAGAACTTTTTCCTGAATTTCTTCCTTGATTCCTGAATACACATTACCTTTTTCATTTTTATGGACCAAATGAGGGAAAATAGTATTTAAATTTTACATTGTGCTGAGTGCAGTTACAGGCACAGTGCTGAAGCAATGTGTGATGGTCTTACAAAACTGACTGAATTTTAATTTCTGGAACCACAATTTGAGCTACATTACCCAGCTCACAATGAATTGAATCTGAACCATTTTGGATAGCCATAAATTGTTCAGCCTGTCATGTGTATATGGGGATGGGAGTATGATGTTGCAATCAAAAATGCATGATTCTGTTACTAAAGTTTTTAATTAGTTTATATTCTGTTTTGTTTAATAAACTTTGGCATTGTATTTATAAAACAGGTACATGCATTTCACTGAATAACACAAATTATTCTGATTACATTGATTTAACTGATCAAATACTCTGCAGTTAACTTTAACTTGAAGTAGTCCTTAGACTTGCCATTTAAATTGGAATCAAGATAATCAGGTGTGATGTTTAGCAAGGTCAAATTACACTTGTTATTTAGCTACTGCACCACATTCAGCTTCTGCTGATGACCTGATATCTTAGTAAAGACAAAGGTGAGACCAACAGCTGTGAATTTAATCTATGGAAAATATATTTAGAAAAAGGACTTGTTGATTGATTGGGAAGACTGTAATAAGCCTTTTGTTGAAAAATGTCTGGAAATGATATGAAGCACTGTATTTCTAAAGAAAGATCTAGGAAAAGACATTTTGTGTGTATATTATAACTGTGTTTTTAGATGTCAGTGGTGTTTGTACAATTTAATAAGAGTGCTATTTTGAGGTTTTGAATGCAGCTGTAGTAAACTGATATCATCTATAAATGACTGACAAAGAACTACAATGAAAGATTCACAATGATTAGATTGTAATAATTTCCCACAGCTTTACAATAAAATGACGAAACACCTTGTGCTTATAGTTTTATTGATACTGGCAAAAATAACCTTAAAAAAGGTTTCCGTCACATTTATTCTACCTGTCCTTTTCCCTTATATTTTAATATTCACCTTCCAAACCCATGACCGCTACCATCTAGAAAGACAAGGGCAGATACTTGGAACACAACCACCTTCAAGCTCCCCTCCAAGCCATTGAAAAGCCTGACTTGGAAATCAATCACCATTCTTTCAGTGTCATTGGGTCAAAATCTTGTAACTCTTTCCCGAACAGCATTGTGGGTCTACCTACAGCACATGGACTGCATCACCACCATCTCAAGAGCAACTAGGGATGGCAATAAATGCTGGCACAGCTAGTGATGCCCACATCCTGTGAATGAATAGTAAAAAAAATCACTAATATATAGACAGTTAAGTTGAAACTGCAAAAGCTGAGCAATGAGGCAATTTTTCTTATGTACTGGCTGTTGTCTTTGGTGAAGCTTTATTTCCTCAAAAATGGGAAAAAGCCACCTTGTTGACTTAAGGAGAATGCATGCTTGAAAGATGTCATTTGATCAATCGTGAAATTGTTTTGCTTAATGAGTTTGTTAGTCTCCTTGCATTGAATTAAAGAGGGTTGTGAATATTGTGAATAATTGTTAATCCCTGATTCTCTGGGGACAAAAAAAAAGTGTGTTCAGTTTTTTGTTCACGTTTTCATTGCACAGTAAGATAGACATAAGAATAAAGGCCTAACATGGAAATTGGCAGCTGGTGGTAAATTTCTGGGCCTTTTTTTCCCGCTTTTGGGATGTGTGTTCACTGGCTGATACACTATTTGTTGCCCAGCCGGAAATGCCCTTGACAAGGTGATGGTGAACTGCCTTTTTAAACTGCTGCAGTTCATTTGGTGTAGATAAACCCACAAAACTGTTAGGGAAGAAGTTTCAGGATTTTATCCCAGCAAGTCAAGGAACAATGCTAAATTTCCAAATCAGGATGGTGAATTGGTTGGAGGGGAATATGCAGTTGGTAATGTTTCCATGTATCTGCTATCCTTGTCTTCCTAGATGGCAGTAGTCATGGCTGGGAAGGTGCTGTCAACAATCTTTTCGTGAATTTTGCAGTGCATTTTGTAGATGGTAAACTGTTTTGGCCATATTACTGTAGTGAAGGGCAATAATAAGCTCTTGAGTTGGTTGTGGTAAGCTGCCTTCTTGAACCTCTCCATTCCATCCCATTTTAGACCCACAATGCTGTTAGGGAAGGAGTTACAGGATTTTGAACCAATGACACTGAAAGAACATAAGAACATAAGAACTAGGAGCAGGAGTAGGCCATCTGGCCCCTTGAGCCTGCCCCACCATTCAATAAGATCAAGGCTGAACTTTTTGAGACTCAGCTCCACTTACCCACCCGCTCACCATAACCCTTAATTCCTTTACTGTTCAAAAATTTATCTAGCCTTGCCTTAAAAACATTCAGCGAGGTAGCTTCAACCGCTTCACTGGGCAGGGAATTCCACAGATTCACAACCTTTTGGGTGAAGAAGTTCCTCCTGACCTCAGTCCTACATCTGCTTCCCTTTTTTTTGAGGCTATGCCCCCAGTCCTAGTTTCACCTGCTAGTGGAAACAACCTCCCTGCCTCCACCTTATCTATTCCCTTCATAATCTTATATGTTTCTATAAGATCTCCCCTCATTCTTCTGAATTCCAATGAGTATAATCCCAGCCTACTCAGTATCTCCTCATAATCCAACCCTCTCAACTCTGGGATCAATCGAGTGAATCTCCTCCGCACACCCTCCAGTGCTAGTATATCCTTTCTCAAGTAAGGAGACCAAAACTGCACATAGTACTCCAGGTGTGGCCTCACCAGGACCCTATACAGTTGCAGCATAGCCTCCCTGTTTTTAAACTCCATCCCTCTAGCAATGACAGACAAAATTCTATTTGCCTTTTTAATTGCCTGCTGCACCTGCAATCCTACTTTTAGCGATTCATGCACAAGGACACCCAAGTCCCTCTGCACAGCAGCATGCTGCAATTATTTACCATTTAAAACATAGTCCATTTTGCTGTTATTCCTACCAAAATGGATGACCTCACACTTATCGACATTGTACTCCATCTGCCAGACCTTTGCCCACTCACTTAGACTATTTATATCCCTCTGCAGACTTTCAGTGTCTTTTGCACACTTTGCTCTACCACTCATCTTAGTGTCATCTGCAAATTTTGACACACCACACTTAGTCCCCAACTCCAAATCAATCTAGGTAAATGGTAAACAATTGCGGTCCCAACACTGATCCCTGAGGCACACCACTAGCCACTGACCGCCAACCAGAAAAACACCCATTTACCCCTACTCTTTGTTTTCTACTAGTCAGCCAATCCTCTATCCATGCCAATACATTACCTGTAATACCGTGCAACATCACCAATTACATCAATGGTGATGTAGTTCCAAGGCAGGATTGTGAGTGGCTTGGAGGGGAGCTTGAAAGTTGTTGTGTTCCATATATCTAGATGGTAGTAGTCGTGGGTTTGGAGGGTGAAGGGGAAGTGGTGCCAATCATCCACGATGGTATAAAACTTTTTTGAGTGTTGTTGGAGCTACATTCATTCACGTAAATGGCGTGCATTGCATTATTTTCCTGACTTGCATTTTGGTAGATGGTGGACAGGCTCTGGGAAGTTAGGGGATGTGTTACTCAGTATAGCGTTCCTAGCCACTGACTTGCTGTTGTGGTCACAGTATTTAACTCTCAGGATATTGAAAGTGGAAGGTTCAGTGATGGTAATGATGCTGAATGTCAAGGGGTGATGGATACATTATCGCTTGTTGGAGATGGTTCATCCCTGGCACATTTATAGCATGAGTGTCTCTTGTCAAACTTGATCATCTTCAGGCCAAGCTGTATTTGAAACTGCAATGATTCAGTAATTGAAGAGATGCAAATGGTGCTGAATATTGTGCAATCATCAGCAAGCATCCTCATTTATGACCGTATGATGGAAGGAAGATCATTAATGAAGCAGCTGAAGATGATTGGGCCTAGAATTCTGCCCTGAGGAACTCTACACACTGAGGAACTCTGCCCTGAGGCATATCCTTTAATTGAGATGACTGACCTCCTAAAATTTCAACCGTCTTCCCTTTGGGATAAAAAAACATTGCAGTTGGAGTTTAATGTGGGAAAGTGTGAGGTCATGCACTTGGTAGGAAGAATCAAATGGCAGACTATTCGACTATTCCATAAATCAAGAGAGACTCTAGAAATGTGCAGTGCAGAGGTATCTGGGTGTTCTTGTGCATCAGATGCAAAAATTTGGCATATAGTGCAGCAAGTAATTCATTGCTAAAGGATAAATGTTTAAAAATGGTGAAGACTTGTACAACTGTATAAGATGTTGGTGAGGCCACATCTGGAGTACCGTTTACAGTTTTGGTTTCGGTATTTTGGGGGCAGCACAGTGGCTCGGTGGTTAGCACTGCTGCCTCACAGAGCCAGGGACCCGGGTTCGATTTCCCCCCTCAGGCAACTGTCTGTGTGGAGTTTGCACGTTCTCCCTGTATCTAAATGGGTTTCCTCTGGGTGCTCCCGTTTCCTCCCACAGTCCAAAGATGTGCAAGCTAGGTGGATTGACCAAAATGAATTGCCCGTAGTGTTCATGAATGTGTAGTTTAGATGGGTTATGGGGGGATGGGTCTGGGTGGCATGCTGTGTGGGTTGATGTGGAATACAAATTTAAAAATTTAAGAATACAAATTTAGCATATCAATTTACACATGTTATATTTCTTTGGACTGTACACATTATCATACAAATGCACAAGTTACACATTTGACTGTATTTGTTCTTGAGGCCAAAGATTGTTGGTTCAATATTCATTTTAGAAACTTGAGCACAAAAGTCTGTGCACTGCAGTGCTGAATGAGTGCTGCAGTGCCAGAAGTATTAACTGTTGATTCAAGCAATCAAGGTCCTGTCTGTTCCCCAGGAGATTGTAACAGTTCCTTTAGCAAAAATAACTCTTTTGAGGCTGAGAAGGGATGCAATCCCTGGTGTCTTGTCCAATATTTAGTCCACCCTTGGCATCACTAAAGCAGATACCTGGTCATATTCAAAAAACAAAATTCTGCAGAAAATCAGCAGGTATGGAATCATTTGTGGGGGGAAATGTTAATGTTTCAAATCCAGTTATTCTTCTTCAGAACAGGTCACATTGTCAGAATTGTAGAGTCAAAGAGTCATAGAGATGTACAGCATGGAAACACTTTGGTTGAGCTCGTCCATGACAAATAACTACCCTAAACTGACCCAGTCCCATTTTGTTTGTGGGCACTGTCTGTGCATAATTTGCCTGCCACATTTTCTACATTACAACAGTGAATACACTTTAACCACAAACCTAAGAAGAAGCAATGTTTTTGTAAAGCTGAAGTAAAATAGCATGATATTGTAATATTAACACAAAAATATCAGTGGCTGTACAATGTTCTCTGTTTTACCAGAATTTTTTAAAATTCACTAGAATCATAGAATACCACAGCAAAAAGTAGCTATTCAGTTGAACCTAGATGCTCACAGAATCCTTGCTGTGCCTTGTCTTTTGCGCTTTGGCCCCTCAGCCTGGCCTTAAAGGTTCACAGAACTTACGCTGTACCTTGCCTTTCAGATACACAGACAGACAGCTTGTCATTGCTGTCAACACGCATCAGTCAAGGCAGTGGACATGTTGGTATATGGCACACAGTGCTACGTTAGTGTTTCACTGTACCATGCTTCAAGCAAAGCTTATGCCTCAAAGTCTAAGGTGAGTAATCCTCAATGACATCATGAAGATACCCTTCAGGCAGGAGGTCCTGCCACAGTTAGCCGAGGGCAGCCTCTGATATCAATCCAGTCAGTCGTTGATTTGGGTAGCTGGGGTCAGGGGGTCCAAACCTCTATAATTTGAATAATGGTTGAACCTAAGTGCTCACAACATGAACACTGTAATGTTAACCTCTTCATATACTCCTTAATATATTCATATTTTTAACTTATTTTCAAGAATGTAATTAAGTGACTGCTTGGTTCCAACAGATGGATGATTGTACCTAAGGTGTCGCCTTAAGAGGCAGACATTGTAAAAGATTTTCACTGTACAATGGAACACACGTGACAAGAAAAGGATATTGTATTTACTGGGCTATGTTCCACATTTTATAGTGCTAAGGATGGCTGGACTCTCTAACTATGATGTGGAGGTGCCGGCGTTGGACTGGGGTGGACAAGGTCAAAAATCAAACAACACCAGGTTATAGTCCAACAGGTTTATTTGAAGACACAAGCTTTCGGAGTCTCTTGCCTCCTTCAGTGTCAGTAAGAGAGATGGCATCAGACACAGAATTTATAAGCAAAAGATCAAACAGTCATAGAAGTGATGCAAATGTATTGAGCAAACCTAGGATGGCTGCTAAATCTTGAAACAGTTAAAAAGGATTAATAAGCAAATGCCAGAATTTGTTTAACGTCACTGACCTGAGATACCTAAAGATTTTTCAGCATACCAGGTGATATATCAGGTCAGACAGTGCATTTTAGGTATGACACCTTGTTTAAAATCTGGTTGTATATTAACATGGACTCAGACTGGTTTTATTTCCAAAGTAGGAATTTACAAAATGCCTCGGTGACTCTGTACAAATTGTGTGTTTTTGTAACAAAAATGGTATCTGCAATTTCTAGTCTGCACCTGCAAATTAAGCACATACATTTATATATGTGTTTGTGTGTGTGTGCGTGTGTGTGTGTGTGTGTGTGTGTGTGTGTTTGACGGGGAGGGTGTGTGTGACAGAGCAAGAGGGCGGGGTGTGTGTGGGGGGGTAGGTTGTGTGCGGCGGAGGGTATGTGTGTGTGTGTGCAGGGGAGGTTATGTGAGTGTGTGTGCGGGAAGGTGTCTGTGTGTGTGTGCAGGGGAGGGTGCATGAGTGTGTGTGTGTGTGTGCGGGGGAGGGTGTGTGTGCAGAGGTGGGGCGAGGATGTGTGTGTGCGCGTGGGGGAGGGAGTGGGTGTTCGTGTGTGTGTGTGAGAGGAGGAGGTTGTGTGGGAAGGTATGTGTGACAGAGCAAGAGAGAACGGAGGGTGTATATGTGAGAGAGAGAGAGAGAGGGGGGAGGGTGTGTGCGGGGGAGGGTGTGTGTGTGTGAGAGAGAGGGAGCACGTGTGCGTGTGTGAGAGAGAGCAGGAGCACGCATGCGCATGTGACAGACGGGGAGCGTGTGGTGTGTGCGTGTGTGTGTGAGGGGGAGGGTGTGTTTGACAAAGCGAGAGAGGGGGAGGATCGGTGTGTGTGAGAGAGGGGGAGGGTGTGTGTGTGTGAGTGTGAGTGAGAGAGAGAGAGTACGTGTGTGAGAGAGAGAGGGAGCGCGTGTGCGTATGTGAGAGAGAAGGGAGCACATGTGTATATGTGAGAGAGGGGGAGTATGTGTTGCATGCGTGTGTGTGAGGGGGGGGAGCATGTGTTGGGTGTGTGTGTGTTATAGAGAGGGACAGCATGTATTGGGTGCTGGTGGGAGAGAGAGGGGGGAGTGTGCGCGTGTGAGAGGGGAACGTGTGTTGCACGTGTGCATGTGAGAGAGGGAGAGCGTGTGTTGCGCACGTGCACGTGTGAGAGAGAGGGGGGACTGTGCGTGTGTGAGAGGGGAGAACGTGTGTTGTGTGTGTTGCGCGTGTGCGTGTGAGAGAGGGGGAGCATGTATTGCGCGCGCGCGTGCGTGAGAGAGGGGGTGCGGGTGTCACACGCGTGCATGTGTGAGAGAAGGGGAGCGTGTGGTGTGCGCGTGCACGTGTGAGAGAGGGGGAGCGTGTGGTGTGCGCGTGTGAGAGAGAGGGAGTGTGTAGTGTGTGTGTGTACGAGAGGGAGCGTGTGGTGTGTGGATGTGTGTCTGTAAGAGAGAGGGAAAGTGTGTTGTGTGTGTGTGTAAGAGAGGGGGAATGTGTGTGTGTAAGAATGGGGGAACGTGTGTCGTGCATGTGAGAGAGGGAGGAGGAGCATGTACCATGTGTGTCGTGTGTCTGTGTTGCGTGAGAGATGTGGGGGAGCACGTGTTCTGTGTGTGTGTGAGAAAGAGGGGAGTGCGTGTCATGTCTGTGTGAGAGGGAGGGGGAGTGCGTGTCGTGTGAGTGTGAGCGAGGGGGAGCATGTGTAGTGTGTGTGCGCTTGTGAGAGAGGGAGAGCGTCTGTAGTGTGTATGTGCGTGGAAGAGGGGGAGCATGTCATGTGTGTGTGAGAGAGAGGGAGTGTGTGTGTAAGAGAGGGGGAGCGCGTGATGTGTGTTGTGTGCATGTGTGTAAGAGAGGGGGAGCGTGTGATGTGTGTTGGGTGCATGTGTGTAAGAGAGGGGAACGTTGTTTTGTGTGTGTGTAAGTAAGAGAGGGGGAATGTGTGTGTGTGTAAGAGAGGGGGAACATATGTTGTGTGTGTGTGTGTACGAGAGGGGGGACGTATGTTGTGTGTGTGTGTAAGAGAGGGGGAACGTATGTTGTGTGTGTGTGTAAGAGAGGGGGAACATATGTTGTATGTGTGTGTAAGAGAGGGGGAATGTGTGTGTGTGTAAGAGAGGGGGAATGTGTGTGTGTAAGAGAGGGGGAACGTATGTTGTATGTGTGTGTGTAAGAGAGGGGGAGCGTCTGGTGTGTGTGTGTAACGGGGGAGCGCATGTCATGTGTGTGTGTATAAAAGGTGTGTGTATGTGTGTGTAAGGTGTGTGTGGGTGTGTGTTTGTAAGATGTGTGTATTTGTGTTTGTGTAAGGTGTGTGTGTAGGGTGTGTTTGTGTGTGTGTGAGAGAGATGTGTGATGTGTGTGTGTAAGCTGTGTATATGTGTATGTGTGTATAAGGTGTGTATATGTGTGTGTGTGGGTGTGTGTATAGGGTGTGTAGGTGTGTATGTAAGATGTGTGTGTAAGGTGTGTGAGTGATGTGTGTGTGTGTAAGGTGTGTATATGTGTGTGTGTGGGTGTGTATATATGGTGTGTAAGTGTGTGTGTAAGGTGTGTGTGTGTTTGTGTATAAGGTGTGTGTGTGTGTGTGTGTGTGTGTGTGTGTGTGTGTGTGTGTTTGAGAGATAGTGGGTGAGAGAGTATATGCTCAATTTCAGTCCCACCACCAAAATGGACCTCATTCGTCCCCCGGCAGACCCAGATAAATTCTTCAGACGAATGAGACTCTGGGATTTTTTCTGAGATGTCAGCAGTGTGCCCAATGAGATAACCAGGGAACCTGAATATTCAACTGAGAGATCTGCGGTGGAGTAGCCAAAGAAGGAATCGAATTGGACCCTTCCAGAGGGCAGTTGTTCTGGGCTTGACACGCTTGACAAGATGTCAGGGAATACATGAATGCCAGACTCATTAGCTGTACTCACAAGGTAGGGCAAAACATAACCCAGGCACAATGCAACACTATCCATGAGATAGTAAGGACAGCCGATGCTGGAGTCTGAGATAACACAGTGTGGAGCTGGAGGAACACAGCAGGCCAGGCAGTATCAGAGGAGCAGGAGAGTTGACGTTTCGGATCGGGACCCCTCAGAAGACTCTTCAACTTTCCTGCTTCTCTGATGCTAGCTCCACATTGTGTTATCTCTGACTCCAGCATCTGCAGTTCTTACTATCTCTGAGTGAGTTATAATCCCACTGTGAAGCCTCTTCTAAGGATGCCCACCTTGAAGAAGTTATCCTCCTCCCTCCGGAAAGACCTCAGAAATTTCTGAAGAAGGGTCCGGACCGGAAACGTCAGCTTTCCTGCTCCTCTGATGCTGCCTGGCCTGCTGTGTTCCTCCAACTCCACACTGTGTTATCGCAACACTATCCATGCTGTCAATACCAATTATAACATTGTCATCAAACCTGCAGACAAAGGAGGAGCCATCATCATACAGAATAGAATGGACCACCGCAAGGAATTATACGGACAACTGAACAACCAGGAAAACTGCAGACAAATACCTGCCAATCTGACCAAAGAACATACCAAGAACTCAACAGACTGATCGAGTCTTTTGATGCAGTCCTTCAGATTACCCTATGGACTCTTGTCCTGCATACTTCTCACGTAGGGGACTTCTGCTGCCTTCCGAAGATACACAAAGCCAATAACCAGGATGTCTCATTGTATCCGGCAACAGGACCCTGTGTGAGAACCTCCCCGGCTACGTTGAGGGCATCTTGAAACCCATTGTACATGAACCTCCCAGCTTCTGTCATGACACTACAAATTTTTTTATAGAAACTCAGCACCTACGGACCAATTGAACCAGGAGCATTTCTTATCACAATGGATGTTTCGGCACTCTACACCAGCATCCCCCACGATGACGGCATCGCTGCAACAGCCTCAGTACTCAATACCAACAACTGCCAATTTCCAGACACCATTCTACAACTTATCTGCTTCATCCTCGACCACAACATCTTCACCCTCGACAACCAGTTCTTTATCTTGGCACACGGAACAGCCACGGGAACCAGATTTGCACCCCGAAATGCCAACATTTTCATGTACAAGTTCGAACAAGACTCTTTGCTGCACAGGACGTCTGACCAATGCTACACACCAGATGCATTGACGACATTTCTTCCTTTGGAGTCATGGTGAGGAATCACTGAAACAACTATCTAGTGATAGCAACAAGTTTCAGCCCACCATCAGATTTACCACGGACTACTCTTTACAATCAGTCTCATCCTTGGACATGCATCTCCATCAAGGACAGACACCTCAATACTTCACTCTACTGCAAGCTTATGATAACCTCACAATGCTGCACTTCTCTAGTTTCCACCCTAAACATATTAAAAAAGCTGTTCCTTACAGACAATTCATTGATTGCCAGTTCTGATGTGCCACAGCGGAAAACTGTAATGACGTCCTCAGAAGACAGACATGGGATACAGCCGATAGGGTGCCCTTTGTTGTTCAGTACTTCCTGGGAGCGGAAAACCTACGCCATGTTCTTCTCAGCTTTCAACACGTTATTGATGACAATGCGCACCTTGCCAAGATCTTCCCTTCACCTTCAAACAACCGCCAAACCTTAAACAGACCATTGTTCACAGCAAACTACCCAGCCTTCAGGACAACATTGACCACAACATCACACAACCCTGTCATGCCACCTTTTGCAAGACATGTCAGATCATCAACATGAATACTACCATCACACGTGGGAACACTACCCACCACGTGCATGGCAAATTCTCATGTTACTCGGCCAATGTTGTCTATCTCATATGCTGCAAGCAAGGATGTCCCGAGGCATGGTATGCTGGCAAAGCAGTGCAGATACTACGGCAATGGATGAGTGGACACCGCGCAAAAAACGCCAGACAGGAATGTTCCGTCCAAGTGGTGGAACAGTTCAGCGGTCAAAGACATTTAGCCTCGGATCTTTGGATAAATGTCCTCCAAGGCAGACTTTGGGATACACAACAACACAGAGTCGCCGAGCAGAGGCTGATAGCCAAGGTCGGTACCTATGAGGAAGGCCTCAAACGGAATCTTGGGTTCATGTTGCACTGCAGATGACCCTACCACACTATATACTCTCTCACACGCACTCACACATACATTCACTCACACAAACACAGTCACATACACACATACTCTCTCTTTCTCTGGACACACACACATACACACTCACACGCATGCACACTCTTTCATGTACACACACTGGTGCACGCATGCACACTCTCACGTACATACACTTTCTGACATGCGCACGCATTCATGTGCACACTGCCACGTGCACTTGCATGTGCACATGCACGCATAAACACACTCTCACGCAAACACACTCGCTCACACTCGCGCATGCACACATTCTCTCACATGCACTCGCAAGTGCACACGCACACATAAACACAGTCTTTCTCGTGCATACACACACTCTTGCACACTCATACACTCTCTCGTGTGCAAGCATACACTCTTATTTGCACATGCACACAGACACACTCTCACGTGCACACTCTCGCGCATGCACACATGCGTACACTTGCACGTGCACACACGCGTACTCTCTCTCTCGAGTGTGCACTCTCTCTCGTGCTTGCGCACATGCACACTTTCTCTTGCGTGTGCACACGCACAGGCACGCACAAATCTATGGCATGAATTTGCAGATGCAGATTTGTAATTGCAGATACATTCTATTTTGTTCAAAACGCACACAATTTATAGACAATCAATATGGCATTCTGTAAATTCCTACTTTGGAAATAAAACCAGTCTGACTCCAAGTTAATACACAGCCAGATTCTAAACAGGGCCTTACGCCTAAAATGCATTGTCTGACCTGAGATGTCACCTCTGGTATACTGATAAAGCTTTTAGTTACCTCAGGGCAGTGACTTGAAAGAAGTTTTGGGAGTTGCATATTAATTCTTTCTAATAATTAAAGATTTGATGTGGTTCCATCTTAGGTTTATTCAATACATTTGCGTCAGTTTTATGACTGTTTGATTTTTTGCTTATAAATTCTGTGTCTGATGCCACATCTCTCACTGACACCTGGAGAGGGAGTGAGACTCTGAAAGCTTGTGTCTTCACATAAACCTTTTGGACACCTATTGTGTGATTTTTGACCTTGAGCTTTCTAACGTCAGTGTTGTAGTTGTGGTTAGACAGACATTCTCTCTCTCCCTCTCTCTCATTCACACACTCACACACACACACACACACACACATCTATAAAAGTGATAATTTCTTGTTATGATCTGCTTGGAAAACTGCACTGGTACTTGAATTTTACTACTTCCGGGTTCGTCACAAAATTAGATATTTAATCAAAGTCCTCAAAGTCCCCTATTTTTCTGTCTGATGAGCTCTTTTCAGAGGAAACACTGCCCAGGTTTCTGTATTTAAGAAGATCTGCTATTTATTACAAATACATTGATTCTTCCCAAAGGGAAACAAAACTATGGATTATCAACATATAATTCTACTAGCTGAAGCTCTAACTACTTTCCTAAACCCCCTAAATACATTACAAGCAGACCAAGACAAACAAAAAAAGTTGATGCTATGGGTGGAGGAGAAAATAGGGATAACACCAGTCCACAGGGACCATTGAGGTATCCTTTTTGCTTCTTAAGATCTTCTATTTTCCAAACTCTTTACTTCCAGATTATTTCAATTCTTTCTGGGTGATGTGAGGCAGTTGGCACACAGTTTGTAATGTCTTACAGTTACTGGTTGAAGGCAACACCTTACAGGAGCTGGTGAGACAGAATATCTGGCTGTCATCTAGGCTTTGGTTACTTCATTGCAAAAAGGAGACAGAGAGAGGGAGAGACCCTGGAGTGAATGTACATTTTTTTGGTTGTATGAGTTGCATTGAGCTTTTTGGAAGGATTCTTGGCATGGTACGAAGTGAGATTTCTCACTGCATCTTACCGAATGAACTTCATTAACTGCTTACTTTGTCTCTGTGATGTCTCTCACATCTGATTCTAAATCCATCTTACCATGTGCTGTTCCTGGAATAACTTGCCACCCACTGGATATCAACCAAAAAACTGGTACCTCTTCCACTTTTAAAGGCTGGTGTGTACCCAGGTAAGATAACCCATTGTTGCCCTTCACCAGCAAATGGCACTGTACACACAAAATCATGCTACTCATGGCACATAGCACATGGTTGACATGCCTTGCACATATAACTCCATTTTCTCAGCTTTATAGCTGTGTAACCATGGAACCACAACATTTGCCTGTCCATAGCTACATCCCATCTAAGCACCCTCTCTAAGTCAGCACCACTCTTTCCAAAACACTCACTGGACACCTACATCTTGTCATTGCCCTGTAGGGGAACATCACGTACAGGCAAACAGTTAGACAAGTCCAAACATGACCTTTGATTGACAGCCCGCAAAAGGGATCACAAGGGAAATAGTGGCTGCACTTTGCTCCTACATTGTGAGTCCATGATGGTCTTTTGCAGCCAGCTATTAACTACAGGATAGAAGAAGAGTCATACTACTTAAATCAAGTTAACTCTTTTTCTTTCTTCACAGATGCTGCTAGACCTGCTGAGTTTATCCAGCGCTTTCGTTTTATTTCAGATTTCTGGCATCTGCAGTATTTTAGTTTTATTTTAGTATCCACTGGAACTGGGTGTCAATCAAATCATGTCCGCATTGTAGCAACTGCTGCCTTGCGGCTGAGGTGTATCATGTACAAGGAGAGCTTCCAGCAGCTCAATGTTCACGTCTTTCTCCTTGAATGATGTCCTCCTGGTTCGTCCACATCTTCTAACTTGCATCATTGTCCACTTCAATTGTGCACAGGACGCCAGGATTGAATTGAATAAAATTGAATTATCTTTATTGTTACATGTACTCATAAGTACAGTGAAAAGTTTACAAGTTGCCACTTATGGCACCATCTTAGGTACAAAAGTATAGATTCTTGAGTACAAATTCTTCGGAAATTAAAAGTAGAAAATAAAGAAATTAATAAGTCCAGCATTGCAGACCTTCAAAAGTATAATAACAAATCAAGCTCTAATTTGTCCATTTCATGATTCTGGGCTCGAGGACCCGATCACTCCCTACCGTTGGAATCCTGGGCTGAACCAACCATGATGCCGAAGAAAATGTTGCCGAGTCACTGACTGAAGCCGCCGCAAAGAGACCCAGATCGATGCTAATGAAGACAGCAACTGAAGTTGACCGAAAGGACTCCCAGGTCGCCGCCGAAGCCGTCTAAAGGAATCCCAGGCTGGACCAGGCCAGCCACACCACTGCAAGTACACTACAGAAGCCTCAAGGAAAACCTGGAACATTGGAATCCCAGGCCTGGCCCCACCTTGTCTTCAGCCAACGCAGCCATGGGGACCGGCTGGATCCTGCTGCATTCTCCACTGCAGCAGCCTCTTGGAACCACCTCCTCACCTGAAACTGCAAAAGACAAGTCCTCCAATTTTTCATCAGGGACCTGGGGTGGAGGGTGTTACATGTAGCAGTTGGTTATAACCACAGATTATGGCAGTTCATGGATTCCAGCCCAACTGTTTATTTTGTGGCACTAGAAGATGTTTGCTTTGCTTACATTTATTGGTCAGTGCATTGAATATAGAAGTTAGGAGGTCATGTTGCAGCTGTACAGGACACTGGTTAGGAGACTTCTGGAATACTGCATTCAGTTCTGATCTCCTTGCAATAGCAAAGATGTTGTGAAAATTGAAAGTGTTCAGAAAAGATTTACAAGGATGTTGCCAGGGTTGGAGAGTTTGAGCTATAAGGAGATGCTGAATAGGTTGGGGCTATTTTCCTTGCATTGTCAGAGGCTGAGAGGTGACCTTATAGAGGTTTATAACATCATGAGGGGCGTGGATAGGATGAATAGCCAAGATCTTTTCCCAGGTAGGGATGTCCGAAACTAGAGGGCATAGGTTTAAGGTGAGAGGCGAAGATTTAAGGTGAGATCTAAGAGGCAACTTTTTTCACACAGAGGGTTGTCTGTGTATTGAATGAACTGCCAGAGAAAGTGGTGGAGGCTGGTACAATTACATTTAAAAGGCATCTAGATAGGTATATGAATAGGAAGGGTTTAGAGGGATATGAGCTAAATGCTGCAAATGGGACTAGATTAACTTAGGATATCTGGTTAGCATGGACGAATTAGACTGAAGGGTCTGTTTCCGTGCTGTACACCACGTACTATCACCATGTATATATTGATTGTGTGTGATTGCACCCCTTTTTAGTTATTTGAAAAATCATTTGTATTTTTGGTCCAGTTTTTTTGGGCATCTGGAGTGGAGGGGTATAGGTAGATCAGTGGATCTCCTCATGGAACTGCATCTGGGACTTGCCAGACTGGGTATAAACAGGTCCAGGCAGTAGGCTGTGGAGGGGGTCGTGTTTGCAGATTGTCTGCCATTCTTCCACGATTATGTCTGTGCCTGGGTGTCCTTGGAGGAGCATGTGGTGTCCATCAGTACTTTTGATGCTTTTAGAGGGTGGTGCCCTTTATTTTCCCCTGCAGCTCCATTTTGATTTAGTCCCTTCCCTCTCTCACTATCTTCTCCTTCAGTTTTGATAGTTTGCTTTGTCCATAATAGGCTCTGCACATAAGTATTAAATTGATTACATGGATGTTTTTATGGGTGCTGGATAGTGGTAAAAAACATGCAAAAAAAAATTTACTGTGATTTTGGTGGTGGGAAGGCCACACAGTTATGTGTGATAGCTCTTCTGGGTAGAAAAAGAAAGAAAAAGCGAATGCATACCAGGATTTTTTCATAACTTTTCATCTTTCACTTCAGTTATTTTACTTATTGTGTAATTAGCAAAAATAAAGCCTGTTGTTTCAATAGCTACAATTAGGACAACTTGAATGAATTAATTACAAAAGATTTTGTTTCCCACTTTGCTTTCTTCTTTCAAAATCTTTTGTTACAACCATGTCAGCAAAGGGAGGTGTTAGATTCCAAAATCTGCTGTCTGATCTTTGCTCTGTTCCGGCTGTATGGAACTTTCCAGAAATTGTGGTCAACTGGCATCATGTGGCTGCCATGTTTTAGCCCAGAAAAGTTCAGTTTAAAATGTAAACAAGTATAGCTCTTAAAAACCATGTATGTTTTTTTTTCCAGAGTTATGTGTATGACAGTAAACATTTACAATGCATGCTTAAAGAAGTAACATGATAAGTAGCGTGCCAGGTGAATTATTTATGAGATGAAAACCAATTTTGAATTTTTGCTCTCTATAATAATTTTTTATATTATTATACTATATTATATATATAATAATTTTAGTGTGCCACTGGTACTGTACATGCATTTTTTATGTGTACCTAAGTCAAATATATATTGTTCAGTTTTAAGAAGCTCATATCAAGTTACTTTATTTAACATGCTTGTAGAGTAATTTTAGTATTATCAACGAAAATGCTGACTCTGGTCTGAAGATCTTCATTCATCAGAAGGAGTTGTTTAGTTGAATAGAATATCAAAATCTGAATAAATCTTCACTTCGCAATCTTACCAAACTGGTTGCCTGATAAACTCGACATGGAAACCAGAGCAGGTTCTTGGCTGGTGACCGCTTGCTCCGAGCTATTGAGCAGTTTAGGCCTATTTACCTGCCAGTATCCTCTCATTCTTTTAGCTCTCCTAATTTCCTTTTTAATTTCCCCCTTGTACATTCTGTACTCCCCTATGGCTTTTGCTGTTTTGACCCCTTAGTATCTGCCATGTCCCTTTTCCTCTTAATCCAATGCTGTAAATCCCTCTATCGAGTGTTCACAAGATTTGATGGTCCGACCCATTTTCTTTTTTGGGATATGTTGGTCCTGTACTCTCTACATTTCCTTCTTGAGTGCCAGCCAATGTTTTGAGACAGATTTATGTGCAAATAAAGGGCAAGTCAAGGTAATGCAATCAAGGATACTGTGAGCACCCAGGTAGTTTCAGAGTGACTGAGCACTATGACAGCAAGCAAAGAGCCAATAGGTGCAGCCTGGAATTCCAATTCCAATTGTCGATGCAGTCTGAGGTGCAACCATTGAAGTCCAGAAACACCCTGTAATTGGATCAGACATGTATCATAAGGGTTTAGAGAGTCCAGGGACATGTTAGATGTTAGTGTCCATGGACATAAGGTGTGTGTGTGTGGGCAGTGCTTATGGAGCTCAGTGTCCAACATAGAGATGTTTTGGAGTAAGCGGTCAACAGCCAAGAACCTGCTCTGGTTTCCATGTAATAATAAAGTAACTTAATATGAGCTTCTCAAAACTGAACAATGTATATTTGACTTAGGTACACAATACGACATAAAAAAAGTAGGGAAATGTTGCTACAATTGTACAAGGCATTAGTGAGATCACACCTGGAGTACTCAATAAAGCCTGTTGTTTCAATAACTACAGTTTTTGTAGTAGGCTGCTCCTCTGATGCTGCCTGACTTTCTGAGTTCCTCCACCTCCACACTGTGATTCTGTAGTACTCCAGGTGTGATCTCACTAATGCCTTGTACAATTATAGCAACACTTCCCTACTTTTACACTCTCTTCCTTGGTAATAAATACCAAAATTCTATTTGTCTTCTTTATCACCTGCTGAACCTGCATACTAGTTTTCTGCGATTCGTGCACAAGGACCCTTTGCACTAAAGCAGTCTGAAGTCTCCCCCTATTTAGATAATAAATTGCCTTTTCCTTCTTTTGATCAAAATGGATAACTTCACAATTAACCCCATTAAACTCCACCTGCCAAATTTTGGTCCATTCACCTAAGCTATCAGCATCCATTTCAACTTTGAAGGTTGACACTATCCAGGACAAAGCAACTCACTTGATTGGCACCACCTCCACAAACATTCATTCGCTCCACCACTGAAGCTCAGTAGCAGCAGTATGTATTATCTACAAGATGCAATTTAGAAATTCACCAAATATCCTTAGACTGAACTTTCCAAACCTTTGACCACTTTTCGCTGAAAGGGCAACGGCAGCAGATACATGGGAACACCACCAGCTGCAAGTGTAACTCTCTTCTTAAACCCCTGCTTAGAAATACAGATAAACACATACAAACAAATACAATGGGTGTTATAATGGAGGAAGAAGTGCTGAGGAAACACAGTTCAATTGCATCAATCAACAGGATTTCCACTTTGGTTTGTTTTTTGATCTTCTTATTTTCAGATCCTTTAAATTGTTAGTAGTTAGCATACAAATTATGAAAAGAATAGTACAGCACAGAAACAGGCCATTTGGCACACCAAGCCCACACCGACATGTGACACCTTTCTAAATTAAAACTTAAAAACCCCTTGCCTTTATGTGGTACATACCCCTTTATTACCTGCCAATTCATGTATCTGTCAAGATGCTTCTTAAGCATTGCTATTGTAAAACCATAAGATATAGGAGCAGAATTAGGTCATTTGGCCCATCGAGTCTGCTCTGCCATTTAATCATGGCTGATATATTTCTCAACCTCATTTTCCTGCTTCATCCCTGGAACCTTTGATACCCTCATTGCATCTACCACCTCCTTTGGAAGCACATTCCAGGCACTTACCACCCTCTGTGTTAAAAAAAAGAACAACTTGCCTCTCATCTTCTTTAAACTTTCCCCCTTTTACCTTAAACCCATGTTCCTTAGTAATTAACATTTCAATCCTGAGAAAAAGACTGACTATCCATTCTATCTATGCCTCTCAAAATATTGTAAACTTCTATCAGGTTACCACAGCCTCTGACATTTAAATAAAACCAAACCAAGTTTTTCCAATCTGTCCTCATGGGTAATACACTCCAAAGCAGACTATATCCACATAAATCTTTTCTGTACCCTCTCCTAAGCCTCCACATCCTTCTGGTCATGTGGCAACCTGAACTGTTTGTAATATTCCAGAAGCGACCTAACTAAAGTTCTATACAACTGGAACATGACTTGCCAATTTTTTTTTTATATTCTGTGCCCTGATTAGTGAAGGCAAGCATATCATGCACCTTCTTGACTATCTTATCACTTATGTTGCCATTTTCAGAGAACAGTGGACATCTTTACCCAGCTTCTAAGAGTTCTACCTTTTTACTGTATACCTTTGTCTGCATTAGACCTTTCAAATTCCGTAACCTTGCATTTGTCCAGATTAAATTCCATTTACCATTTCTCTGCCCAAGTCTCCAGCTTTTCTATATCCTGCTATTTCCTCTGGCATTCGTCGTCATTATCTGCAGCTCCCCCAATCTTTGTGTTATCTGCAAACTTACTAATCAGACCACCCACATTCTCCTGCAAATCATTTTTATATATTACAAACAACAAGGGGCCCAGCACCAAGCCCTGCAGAACACCACTGGTCATAGATCTGTTGTCAGAAAGGCACCTTTCCAGTGCTTCTCTCTGTCTTCTATGACCAAGCCAGATCTGGATCCACCTTACAAGCTCACCACGGATCCCAAGCGACTTCAATTTCTGTATCAGCCTGCCACAAGGAGCCTCGTCAAAGGCGTTGCTAAAATCCAAACAGGCAAAATCCTTCAGGATCCGACAACCATAACAAAAAACCAATGTTATTTTACAAGATACCATGCAAAGACTGCCAAAAACATTACATAGGGCAAACGGAAGAAAACTAGTCATCAGGATTGATGAACACCAACTAGCTACCAAAAAACATGACCAACTGTCACTCATTTCAATACACATGGACAAAGAGGGACACCAATTGGACTGGGACAATGTAGCCATGCTTGGACAAGCCAAGCAAAGGCACACACGAGAATTCCTAAAGACCTGGCACTTAAACCAGAACTCCGTTAACAAACATATATGGCTGGACCCCATATACCGACCACAAAGAAACAAATCTGGAAGTGATGCCACACACCCCAGCAAACCAAGACACACAAATAGCAAGTGGGACAGAACGATGATGCTTCACTGGAGGTGCGTTGATGATGTTATCTAATAAAGTGATGAAATATTTGAGGCACGGTGGCTCAGTGGTTAGCACTGCTGCCTCACAGCACCAGGGACCCGGGTTCACTTCCACCCTCGGGCAACTGTCTGTGTGGAGTTTGCACATTCTCCCTGTGTCTGCGTGGGTTTCCTCCCGGTGCTCCGGTTTCCTCCCACAATCCAAAAATGTATAAGTTAGGTGGATTGGCCATGCTAAATTGCCCAGAGTGTTCAGGGATGTGTAGATTAGGGGGATGGGTCTGGGTTGGATGCTCTGAGTGTCGGTGTGGACTTGTTGGGCTGAAGGGCCTGTTTCCACACTGTAGGGATTCTGTTAAAAAAAAACAGATTTACTAGCTCGACAAGCAAGTCAACAATCGCAGGCAATATCCACCACCTTGCCCTCATCAATTATCTTTGTCAGTTCCTTAAAAAAAAGTTTGAGAGACATGATCTCACCACACAAAGACATGCTGTGTATTGCTAATAAATCCATGTTTTTTGCAAATGTGAGTATATTGTGACCCTAAACATGTTCTTTAATAATTTCTCTATCACTAATGTAAGGATCACCACAGATTATGTGTTGCCCTTCTTAAACAAAAGACCACATTGGCTATTCTCCAGTCCTCTGGGACCTCTCCTGTGACTGAAGAGGACACAAAGATTTTGTAGAGGGCCTCAGCAATATCCTCCCTCATCTCACTCAGTATTCTGGAATAGATCCCATCTGCTATTTGTCTACCTTATGTTATGATACTGTGGCTTTAAGAGGTGTATTTTGTTTTTTTTTGAAGAGAGGTCTTAACGCAGAGGTGAAGAACAGTCTACAAGAGCCATTAGAGTAAACAGTTTGTAAGGCCTTGGGGTTTTTTAAAAATAAAAAGTTGGAACAATAGAAGCAGCCTGAATGGGTTTGGTCAAGCTCCCTTAGAACCAGGATTTTTAATTTTAGCTTTCAGCAATTGCTGTTGGGGTCTTGAAGAAGTGGAAGTTATTTTCCCTCCCTCAATTACAGCCAAAGCTGGGGGTTCTCTTCCTGCTACTGAGTTGCATGTGAGACAATCTGTCTTCTGAATTTGCCTTTTGCCAAGGGTGTGTTGATGGGATGTTACTATATTGGAACAGTTAATTATTAATAGCTACTGTATCTATTATTCTGTTAAGTTTCCCAATAAAATTATTCTGAATTCCTTTCTTTTGTTGTATTTTAACAATAGTGGGTGAATAAAGTGTGTTTTGCCTTAAGTCTAGTAGTTTGACCATTCGACTTGTATCTGGAACAAAACAGCTTACATTTACCTTCAAAATAAGAAAAAGTTAGGGTCTAGACTATCTTATGAGTGTTTTGAGGGGGTTTGGTCTGGTCCAAGACAAATTGAAATCTTGTCTGGGTTCAAAATCTCGAATTCCAGGTTTGGTTTAGGATTATTAGACTCAAAGGCAGCAAGTGGTAAGTGTTAGTCTCTTTTATTTTGGCTGTTGAATTCACTTGGTTTAAACAAGACATGGCTTGTGTAGTAATGGCACTTTTTGGTCACTGAGTTTCCTGGGTTGGAAGAGGGAGTTTTACAAAAAGTGAGCAAGGCAAAGCTTTTGGCTTTGGCAAAAAATAGTTTGAATTAGTGTTGCCTGCATGTGTGTGAGGAAAGGGGAAATAATTATGGCAATCACGTAACATTTACAATTGCCAGGAATGCCATTGGAGTCACTGGAAATGGCTAAACTTCAATTGAATTAGAGGCATTGTCAAGGGGAAAAGAAAAGGAAAGAATAGCTCTGTCAAAACAACAAGAAAGAGAAAAGGTAACGAAACAGTTTGAAATACAATTGAAAGCAGAGGAAAGAGAAAAGGAATGGAATGTTGTTTCAGAGAAAAAGCAGAAATAGAGTGAGTTTGAACGTCAGAAGTTGGCAGTTAGAGAGGAAAGTCGACTTAAAAAAAATGGAGGTGAAGGTAGAAGGTAGGCTTAGTGAGGAGGATAGTGATGGCGAACAAACCCATTGTAGCCAAAGGTCCAGTGGGGATTTGTTTAAATATGTCCAAGTGTTGCCTAAGTTTGACAAGAAGGATGTAGGAGTTTTCTTTGTTTGAGAAAGCGGCTAAACAAATGAAATGGCTGGTGACCATGCGAGTATTGTTGATCCAAGCAAAATTGGTAGGTAAAACTAGTAGATGTTTGCAGCACTATCAGAGGAGGTATCTGAGGTGTATGATGAGATGAAAAATGCAAACTTAAATGAATATCAGCTTGTACCAGAAGCCTATAGACAATGTTTCAAGAATCTAAGCAGGGACCCTGGTCAGATGTACATTGACTTTGAAAGGATCAAACAAAGTAATTTTGATAGGTGGATGTTGGGGAGAGATGTCAAAGAGCAGTCTATGTGTTCAGAAATGCAATTGATCTTTATTCAAGCTCTTTACCGCATGTGCGAGAGAGGCCAGAAACTACTCCAAATCTGGCTTTCACGTGGGGCCAGTTGCCCTCTTGATGCCAGCTCACATTGGAAGAGAGGTCAATGATGCTCTGATGTAGGATGCAGCATTTCTATATATTTTGCATTGCAATAATTACATGCAACATTGACTATGTTCCTTCACACCTGATCAATGATTGACACCCTTATGGACAGCTCTAAGTTCCCCCTGACCGCATGATGATTACCAGGCAGTGTTATCATCAGGCCTTGAGATCTTACAATGCATCCCATTAATTCATATTCCAAATTTAATGGTTATACTTTAATTCTAAGGACTGCTTGAATTCTGTTATTCATTGTATTCATTACTATCCCTGTCAAATTCAGCTACTTATCTTATATTTCCCACTGTCCTAATCAAAGGAGATTTAAAAGGTTGGTTCTTACTAATTGCTATAAGATTCATAATATTAGTTCTAATATAAAGTTCAGTTATATGTAAAGTTTTTTGGTTCTGCCTATTGTTAGCATTTTGAAGCTAATGAGTTTCTGTCCCACCTGACCTTGCATGATAACTCACTCCGGTCAAATGCTGTCTTTTAAGATGAAATTTATTGATTCTGAATATTCCACACTAACTCTTTTGCCTAATAAGACATCACTTTCATGAGTAGGACTAAAACTTGATCACCTTCACAGCTCAATGACCTTGTCTGATCTCTCAGGTTTTTACAAAACATAATCTCATCCTTATCATTTGTCTCTGTTATTGTGGGATCATACTTTTCTCTTTAGTGCTTGCTAGAAACTTCCAGACATCTCTTATTATACTGTCTCTTACAAGCATCTGCAGCTGTTGTTATTACAGAACTTCCTGTATATTAATTTGTAAGACTCTTTGTTCAAAGTAGATCTTGTTACCTTGGGATATCTGCTTCTCAAAGCTACCATTGTGCTTAACTTATGACCTCATTCTAAAGCTGGACCATGCAAGCTAATTCTGTTATTGCAGCAATTTTTATGCCAACAGGCAGCCATTTTGTACCACCTCTGAGCAGGGGCTTCCCCAACAGTGGATAAGAGCATTGAAAATAGATCAAACATATGATGCTCTTAAGGTGACGATTATTTTGGAGAAGTTCTAAAATTGACTTCCTTTAAAAGTGAAACTCTTAGAAGAGCAGAGAGTTAAAACTGCAAGATTAGCAGTGGAAATGGCAGATGATCATGAGTTAATTCATAAATCAAAGTCTGAAATTGGCTTTCAACATCAATCTGTAAGGGTTAGAAATTGAGAAAAACAGAAATCCTCAGGTGGTAAGGGAATAGGAGATCTCATCGAAGGTAGTAAAGATAATTTATCAAAACATAAAAATGAAACCCATGAAGGGGGGAAAGAGAAGTAGAAAAGCTCAGGTGTTTTCACTGCAATAAAGTAGGCCATATGAAGTCACTGTGGTGGTTCAGAAAAAGCACTGGGAAGATGGATGTGGGAAAATAGGTTAAGCCAATGAGTTTTGTTGAAGTGATAAAGGAATGCACAGTTTAAACTAAAAAGCTGCACCAGAATGTACAATCTGATCAGGGACTCGTTGAGAAGAAAGTGCCAGATCTCTTTTAAAGAATTTACTTGCGAGGGTAAGGTTTACTCATATACGTCAGGGAGCAAGTCAATCTTTGATGGTGAGAGATGAGGACATACATAATTCAGAAGGAATATTGCCAGAAAAGGTGGTAATATGTGGAATTCATGATGACAAGACAGTGTCCCATTATATAAAGTGAGGTTGGAGAGTCTGGTGAAAAGTGGCAAAGTGGAGGTAGGAATAATAGAGAAATTTTTAGTTCCAGAAGTACAGTTTATCCTTGATAGTGACATAGCTGGATCACAGGTAGGAGTGATGCCTAATGTAGTTGAAATGCCAGTGGAAAATCAGGTAACTGAGGTGTTTCAGGAAGTATATCCTGGGATCTTTCCTCATTGTGTGGTAACAGGTCACATAGCCACAGGTTGAAGCAGGAGAAATCAAAGAATAAAGTTAAGGAAGTTGAAGTTCATTTGTCAGACAGTATATTTGATCAAATGTTTGAGGGAAAAATCACAGGAATAGGTGGAGGACAAAGTGGATATTTTTAGTTTGGAGAAATTAACTGAATTGCAATAGAAAAATGAAAAACTGAAGCAGTTGTATTAAAAAGTGTAAATAGAAGATGAATCTGAGTGTATACCAGAATATTACTATCTTAAAAACAATGTCTTGATGAGGAAATGAAGACCATCACATTCAGGCGGATGAGAAATGGGCAGAAGTTCATCAAGTTGTATTACTGGTGGGTGACAGAAAGGAAGTGTTGCAGGTAGCACATGAATTATCAGTAGGAGATCATCTGGAAGTAAGGAAAACTCAAGTCAAAATGTAAAAACATTTTTATTGGCCTGAACTGCATAAGCATGTGCTTGAATTTTGCCAGAATGTCATACATGCCAGGTAATTGGTAAACCTCAGGCAGTGATAAAACCAGCACCCTTAATATGCATTCCAGCAATTGAGGAACCTTTTATAAGGGTCTTAATTGATTGTGTGGGATGCCTACCTAAAACAAAGAGTGGGAATTAGTATTTGTTAACTATAATGGATGTGTCTACTAGATTTCCAGAGGCCATTCCATTACACACTATCACGACTAAATGGATTGGTGAAGAGTTCCTCAATTTTTTTACTAGGTACAGACTACCCACAGGGATACAATCAGATCAAGGCTGAAATCCTACACCAAAGTTATTCAAGAAAGTTGTGGAAAATCTCAGGCAGCATTAGAATGATGACATCAAACTGCAAAGACCATGTTGAGGGCTTATAGTCAGGACTATCCAGAGGATTGGGATAAAGGAATTCCATTTGTATTTTTTGCACCAAATGAATCTACCAAATTCAGTTCATTTAAATCACATTTTCAGCATGAATTGAGAGGACCAATGAAATTAATTAAGGAGATGTTGGTGAGTCAGAGTTTAGAGACCACTAACTTGGACTATGTGTTAAATTTTAGGGAAAGATTAAATAGAGTGGGTGAGTTGGCTAGACAGCATTTAAAAGTAGCACAGCATGTGATGAAACAGGAAGCAGTCAAGAAATCAAAAATTTGCAATTTTGCTAGTGGAGATAAAGTGTTAGTGTTACTTCCAGTACTTCCAGTACTTAAAAGTAAGGAAATTGAGAGGGGTGAATTATTTGACAAAATAATAGGAAGAAAGAAATATTGGTGTGTCATGTGAATATGCTCAAAAAGTATTTTGATGGGGAAGGAAAGCAAAAGGAGGATGTGTTGCTGGTTACAACAGAAAGTGAAGAACCAAGTTCAGATGATTCTGAATTGGACACTTTTCAAATTAAATTGGACAATGAGGATGTTCTCAAAAATTGGGATAAATTACTGAGTTACCCTCCAGAGGAAAATTGAAATGACCTGAAAGAGTAATTACAATCACATGGGGACATATGTGGGAATAAACTGGGAAGTAGTAATCTAATAACACATGATGTGGGTATAGGAAATGCTGTTACAATTAAGCAAAACCTTATAGACTAATGCTGTAAAGTTGGCATAGTTTCAAAATGAGATTGAGTGCATGTTCAATGACAACATAATCAAAGTGAGTCACAGCGAATGGAGCTGACCCATTCTAATACTGCAAAAGCAGATGATACCCAGTGATTACGTGTGGACTATTGCAAAGTCAGTGCAGTTACAAAATCTGATTCAAATATTATTCCATGTTTGGAAGACTGTATTGAGAATGTGGGACAAGGAACTTATAGTTCTAAGTTGAACTTAGAGAATACTAGCGGGTACCTTTATCCAAAAGAGCAAAGATCACCTGGCTGGGCTTATTCCCCAATATCAGATCTAGTATGGCTCCTTCGTTAGTTGGACTATTTACATATTTCTTCAAGAAACCCTCTTGGACGCACATAACATTCTCCCCAATCTGAGCCCCTGGCACAAAAGCAGTGCCAGTTGACATAGAGAAGTTAAAATCACTCACCACATCACCCTGTTGATTTTATACCTTTCCACAATCTGCCCACATGTCTATTTCTCTGTGTTCCGCTGGCAGTCGGGAGGCCTCTGGTACAACCCTATCAAAGTGATTGTACTCTACCTATTCCTGAATTCTGTCCATATGGTCTCGCTGGAGGAGGCCCTCCCCGCAAAGTGTTCTCCCTCAGTACAGCTGTGATATTCTCCCTAATCAGCAACACAACTCCTGCACCTTTTTTACATCCCCCTCTATCTCACCTGAAATATCTAAATCATGACTTGACCCTCTCTCAACCAAGTTTCTGTAATGGCTGCAACATCATAGTTACATGTACTAATCCAAGCTCTCAGTTCATCTGCCTTACATGTCATACTCATTGCGTTAAAGCAGATATTCTTCGGACTGCCAGTCTTGCCTATTCTTTCCCTTAGCCTTATTGACCTCAGTCTCTAACTCCTCCTTGGTCATTTTACTTGCTGACCTATTGCTCAGATTCCTTCCCCCTCACCACAGTAGTTTAATCCCTCCCGAGCGACACTAGCAAAACTCCCTGCCAGGACATTGGAGCCCCTCCAGTTTAGTAGCAACCATCCTCTTGTTCAGACCCCAACTGCCCTGGGACACAGCCCAATGATGTACCAATGCATACCATGACTTCTGGTTGCTTGTACTTCCTTTTGAGAATGGCCTGCGCCCGCTCAGCGATATCCTTGACCCTGGCATCAGGAAGGCAATACACCATCTTGGAGTCTCTTTGCAGCCACAGAAATGGCAGTAGACAATAGAGACCCCTAGCACAACTGCTCTACTGCATTTTGATCTTTCCTGCTGTGCAACAGAGCCAGCTGTGGTACCACCGTTGTGGCTGCTGCTGACGCCACCCCATGATGGACAATCTCTCCCAGTAGTATTCTGGCAGGTATGCTTGTCAGTGAGGGTGATAGCCACAGGAGACTTCTGCACTGTTTGCCTGCCCTTCTAATGGTTGCCCATCTATCTCCCGAAACCTTTGGTGTGTCTATAGATTTAATATTCGTGTCTGTGATGCTTTCCACCTCCTGCATGCTCCTAGGTTTGTCTAACTGCCACTCCAGCTGACCCATGCGCTCCGACAGGAGCTGCAGTTATAGAGTCGTGGAGCCGTATAGGATGGAAACAGGCCCTTTAGCCTAACTCATCCATGCCAACAGGTTTCCTAAATTGGACTATTCCCATTTGCCGGCACTTGACCCATATCCCTCTAAACTTTTCCTAACCATGTACCTGTTCAAATGTCTTTTTTAAATATTGTAATTGTACCCACCTCTACCACTTTCTCTGGCAGCTCGTTCCATATATGCACCACTCTTCATGTGAAAAAGTTTCCCCTCCGATACCTTTTAAATCTTTCCCCTCTCACCTTAAAGCTATGCCCACTAGTTTTGGACTCATTTACCCTGGGGAAATGACCTTGGCTATTCACCTTATCTGTGGCCCTCATGATTTTATAAACCTCTATAAGGAAACCCCTCAGCCTCCTTCTACAGATATAGCTGTCAGGGATGTTCAAAGTGTCTCTGATTTCTCACTTTCTGCAGGTACTACCCCGCTGACTGCCATTTTTATCTTTTAACAACTATTTCATTAAAAATAAATTGCTATTAAAATAATTTATAGCTAACCAAATGGTCTGTTAGATTTTCACAAAAAATACTAAATACACTGTTCAGTAATAATAATTTAGGTACTACTCTAAATCCCAGTACTGTATTACGCTACTGTTAGCCTAAATTGCACTACTCCAAAACCTTATATGAGTATGAAAAGGTTAATAGAAGTTGAAGGTAAGAAAGAAAGAATCACCTGACCACTAATTAACAATTAGGAGTCCTTCTATCCAAAATGTTGCTTTTGACTTTGAGATTTCATGACATGCAGCTCCCACGATACTCCCTGTGTAATGGATTAGCGTAAGGCTGCTATTGAATCTAGGCCCAAAATGCCCAACGCTCGAATTTTTAATTGTTCCGGTTGCTGTCTCCTCCCTGCAGCCTCTCTGGTTCTGATCAAGGTAAAGTTGCTAGAAACTTGCAATCATGGTGACTGTGCCCACTTCTCCCTGAATCCTTCTTGGTCACGTTTCACCTCATTCACTAGTTAGAGGCAATAGCTTATACCAATTATTGAAAGAGAAAAAAATACTCATTGTCTTCCAGGCTTTAGTTACTTTTCTGAAGAGGGAGAGAGAGTATTTGTCTTTGCTGTAGTCTGGAAACTTCTCTCTTATATTGTAAACACACAGGCTGCCAACCTGCCCAGGAGCTAATCAGAAAGTTACCATCATGCTGATATCTTCTGGCATCCACATCTAATTCTGATTGCACAAACAAATCAGCAATATGACATGAGACAAAGCTCGCTTTGTACCCCTGCCCTCCCCAAACTGTGGTGTCTTCGATCTCTTCCCTCACTGCTTGAATAAATTAATACTATAAATACAACACCTGGTCAGTGTGGATGAGATGGAGTGAAGGGTCTGTTTCTGTGTATATAGCTCCATGATTCTGACTCTATTCTCACAATGAGTTCTCAGAACTTGTTTTTATAAGTACAGCAACCCCTTCTACAGTCCTTTGTATAAAACAATCATTTTTCCCATGTTAATCCACAATCCAAATAAAGAAAATTAAATAAGATGTCAGGCAAAATCTTATAGTGGTCTTCATGATATGGGCTGTTGTGATGGTATATGCCTATTATTGATATGTTTTGTCCTGCTCTCCTTGAAGAGGGTGTTGTCAATTAAGTGCCAAGGTATCTTCTCCAAAGAAAGTAAACAGTTTTGTTGTTTTTTGAAAATAGACTGAAGATGTATAAGTGGGCAGAGTCAGACTCACACAGAAGCAGGGTTTTAGTTTTGTTTTCATTTGTTAAATTTGGGGTTTTGGAGTTGAAGCTGCTAGATCCAGATCTCTGTCTGCTGCTGCAAAAGCTTAAGTTCCCTCAGCTGCTAGATTTATTCTGTTTTTTGCACTGGAGATAACAAGTGAGGAAAATCTGTTTTGCTGAATTTGCCTTTGCCAAGGGTGTGTTTATGGGATGCTGCTATATTGGAACAGTTAATGAGTAATAGTTAAAATACATATTATTTTGATAGAGCTAAAATTATGTCAGTACTTCTTTTTCTTAATTCGTATTTTAACTGTGGTGCAAGAAGAAAGTGTGTTTTGCTTAAAGCCTAGTAGTTTGACCAATCAAATCACGCCTGGAACATAGCGTCTTACATTCACTTTTAACTAAGATAAAAATTAGGGTCTGTGCTGTCTCCTGATATGTTTTGAGGGGTTTTCTCTGGTCCATAACACTATTGTGAAAGGTACGGTAGAATTGGACAAGAGATCTGGCAAGGCCCATCTCGATATTTGAAGTATTTGGTTCCACCTTTATTGCTTTTCACAAGTTTCTAGCTAAGCAGAGCAAAATGCCAATTACTAGGAATTGTTGCCTGTTAAGCACCTTGTTGTTGACAGCACAATTTGCCTTATTGATATTCAGCATTCCATCTTACTAAACTCACCAGATAAGCTACAGGTCATGAAAACTCAGCATAAAACCAAAGTGGATAGAATTCAGCTTATTGCTTGCTCCGAAGGGCCTTCATGGTGGACACCGGGCACCAACATCAGGGCACAACCCACAGGCACTGGCCACATGCCCCTCCTGTCCTTGGATATGTTCCAACCTTTAAGAACCCTCATGGTATACCTAAGATCCTGATATCCAGGGGCTTGAAAATGGTTAGTCAGCCACTCACAACAGTCAGAGTCAGATTGCTCTACCCTTAAATGGGGAGAAACTGGATTTTGTGCAGCCCGCCATCCATTTGAGTATTTCTGCTGTATCAGGGAATGTTTTCTACCTGGAGTGAGAGAGGCAGATGTTAAGGTGGGTGACACAGCTATTGGATTTGGTGCAGTGGGGAGATGTCTCAACAAGTGATTAGGCAGTACTGAGGATATGCAGGGTTAGTACTCTCAGCAGTTGAAGTTGAGAGCAAATTAAAGATGATGTTACAAAGAATAGACAATGGTAGAGTGTAAGCAATTGTAAGATGTAAGTGTAGGAGCAGAGAGACAGCAAGTGTGCAGTATTGGAGAAAAGATGGTGGCAGTGAAGCTGACAGAGTGGAGAAAGTTATTGACTTTCTTGCTTCAGTGTTTTGCATTCCTCAAATTCCTGAGACTGCTTTACATGCAGTCCTGACGTGCTGGCATGGTCTGGTGTCATGGCCTCCACTGCTGGTATGAAAGGAAGAGGAACTCCTGCTCCTTCACCACCCTGTCTGGCAGGATCTCCATGTCCCTACCCTTACAGCGGGGCTCAAATTTTCCCCTGTCTGCCACGTCCAAGACTCCCTTGTCAGGAACTATACTGGGCAACTCTGAAGTGACCAGATGCTACAGCTTACTTTTAAAGGTGCTGCAGGTGCAAAGGATAGTGGTGAATTCCATGATATCCGCTGAGTGGTGATATTTTCTGGAAATATTGCATATGAAATAGTGTCATAGGTAGTTAACGAGGCAAATTTGGTAAGATATCGTGAGAAAATTTGCTGGGCTTTGCGATGGAAATTCCTTCATAAATCTCAATACAATGCAAGTTCAAAAAATGTAGGGTTCAGCCTGTGGTCTTTACAGCAAGCAAATTGTCTTTCATCAATGCCAAAAGGAAAACAAGAATTGCTATCTTAACTTTGTAATTCAATATCTACCTGTTTTACATTCCCCCCCTTCACAGACTGATACCTACACAAAAGTAGGCAAAACATGGGTATTAAGGATAGAAAAGGAAAACAATCAGGGAAACACAGCTCAATAGCACCAGTCCGGATAGGAGTTGATAAGTTATTTTCTTATGGTTTCTTCCAATTCCTTAGTTCTTTGCTGTTGGCAGAAGGTTGTTTGAACACACATTCTCTTTCTTTCATTAGTTGAGAATTTTGTTCCTTTCAAAGTTTCCTGAAAGTGATTTTCCTTTTATCAAGAGGGGATTTGTAGAGAAAGGTGAGGTCACCATGCCATTGGTCAGTTGGTCAGGAACAAATCAAAACACTGCTGTTAGCAATTGTCCACTCATGGTTCAGAATTCATTGGCTTTGAGCTATCTGATTTTGCTCTCACTGTTCAACGAAAAAGCAGTATTGCATTCAAGTCACATTGTGCTCCTATATACATGATTTTGTCTTAAAACTGCAGCTTCCCCTTTAAATCTAACTTAATTTAAAGCAGCACCTTCCTTTTGTATTCCACCGTTCAAACATAAATGATATAAAATCTTGTGGGACAGGATCTTACAGGGCCCTGAATGACGTGTTCTATGGCTAAAAATCTGGGAGAGGATCACAAGAAGTCTAGTGAATCCTTTCTCAATGTGAGAAGCAAATAGCTGGATTTTATAACCAAGTCATGACACTGAGGTAAAATTCTCACTAGATCGTGGTGAGATGCCAGTTAAGGCGTATTATTGCTTTTTATTGGCATCTTTAACTGCACATATTACCATATTAATATGCACCTTCCTATCCTCCCACCTGCCATGAGGAAACTAGACTCTATGAATTCCGAACTTGAAAGACAGAGTGGTGTCTGGCAACTCCAGCTTTCCACTTGCTCCACCAGACGCCCAGCAAAACATTTTAGGGCACGCTTCAAAGCACTGCCTGCACTCTCTCCTTCTTCCATTGATGCTAGCATCCGACACCTGCCACTGTCTCAGGGCTTTCACGGCACCTACTGAAGCGAATTACCACACCTGACAAGGTCAGCTTGTATGCCAGGATCTGGGTAGGAAAGGTAGGCAGTGTAGACACATGTGATGGCTTGAGTGAGGACTTGAGAAAGTGAAACCTGTGGGCTTAATGAGATTGTCTACTAGGATAGGCATGTGGATGCTTGGGGGTTTATCAGTATGTTCAGGCTGAGGCCGACACATGCATTTGAGTGCTCACTGTTACTTTCCATTGTGATACAAATTGGAAGAGTACAATGGAGAAGAAAGTGGCTGTGAGCACACTTGAGTAGGCAGAGTAAGTGACTCAGCTGTGAGGGAGGGTGCTGCACTAAACACTGGTAGTTGGGCTTTTAAAGGGAAGAACTTAGGTCACAAACTAATGCAATATACAACACATAGGCTTGCAAGCTGCCTGTTCTCTGAAATGGTAAGCATGGATGCTGTCAATGTATAGAACATAGAACAGTACAGCACAGGAACGGTGCCAAACATGACTCCAAATTAAACTATTCCCTTCTCCCTGCCCTTGGACCATAGCCCTTCATTTCCTTGCATATTCATGTACTTATCTAAAAGTCCCTTAAACGTCCCTACTATATCTGTCTCCACAACCACCGCTGGCAGCACATTCCAGACTCCTACCATTCTGTGTGAAAAAGTTGCCCCTCACATCTTCTTTGAACACTCCCCCTCTCACCTTAAATGCATGCCCCCTAGAATTAGACATTTCAACTCTGGGTGAAAAAATTTCTGACCGTCAACCCTATCTATGCATCTCATAATTTTGTAGACTTCTATCAAATTTCCCCTCAGCCCCTCCTACTCTAGAGAAAACAACCTGAGTTTTTCTAGCCTGTCCTTATAGCCCATACCCTCTAATCTAGCTAGCATTCTGTAAACCTCATCTGCACCCTCTCCAAAATCTCCATATCCTTTCTGTAATATGGTGACCAGAACTGAACGCAAAACTCTAAGTGTGGCCTAACCAAAGTCTTATAAAGCTGCAACATGATATCCTGACTCTTGTATTCAATGTTGCACCTCCCTGGCATAGCCACTGCTGGACATCTCTTTGGCAGCCACAACTTTGCACACAGAGGGAGCCAAACATTACGCATTCTGAATGAGGAGGAATAAAAGTGTCATCGTGATTCAATGCCATATTTACGCATTGCTCCCCATGCTTCCAGATGGTGAAGTAGGTTTCTAATGCAGCCATTCATGGAAGCTTGTGTCTGGCCATGAAATGCTGCCGGAAGATGTCAATATGCACTTAGCACTTAGACAGAGAGACTTCACAAACATGTAAAAGTTAACATTTGGAACATTTATGAATAAACTGATAATGACACACAAACATTTTTCACCCATGTCACCAACTTCCTGTCAATATGCTTTTGTTCTTTCTCTCCCTCCCTCTATATCTCAGTGTTGTCTCTAGTCATACAGCTGGGGTAGAGAAAGTGTGTTCAAGAGTGAAACGCTTTGGTCCTGGAGGTTGGTGGGTTGAACCTGGGGGCACTTGTGTTTAAAAAAAACAAAAGAACTGCGGATGCTGTAAATCAGGAACAAAAACAAAGTTGCTGGAAAAGCTCAGCAGGTCTGGCAACATCTGTGAAGGAAAAAAACAGAGTTAACGTTTTGGGTCCGGTGTTCTGAGGAAGGGTCACCAGACCCGAAACGCTAACTCTGTTTTTTCCGTCACAGATGCTACCAGACCTGCTGAGCTTTTCCAGCAACTTTGTTTTTGTTGGCACTTGTGTTTAGATGGCCTGGTCATGTCAAGGATCTTACCAGAGTTTTGACTCTCCTAGGCTTGAACTTCCAAAGTTTGGAAGGGTCCAGACAGGGTGCAGTTGTCTTGAGTGGAAAATACACATGGGCCTGCATGTGGTTCCTCGTCTGGCTCAGAGCTGCCTGGCATTGTCCTGTATCCTTGTGAGGAGGTGGCACCTGGGACTGGAGTCAGGGCTCCTGCGTTACATCACCAGTCCTTTGGTCCAGAAGACCAATGGTGGGGCGATGGAGTACAGGAGTGTATGCATCTCCAGCAGTCCCTAAGGGTGCCAGTCCTGGCTCTCCATGGCAGCCACTAACTATTCTATGGGGGCAGCTAGATGGTCGTAGGATATTCTCCATTGATGCAGCTTCTAGGCAATAGAGCCCGAATGGCGTATTCCTCCCTAGTTCCAGGGTTAGAAGCATCTCAGAATGGCTGCAGGGCATTCTGAAAGGGGGTGGGGAACAGCCAGCAGTCATGAGATATCCACTGAGGTCTTGCTGGAGGGAGGAGGATAACTTCTTCAAGTGGGCAACCTTAGAAGAGGCTTTGCAGTGGTGTTATAATTCACTCAGAGATAGTAAGAACTGTAGATGCTGGAGTCAGAGATAACACAGTGTGGAGCTGGAGGAACATAGCAGGCTAGGAAGCATCAGAGGAGCAGGAAAGTTGAAGGGTCTTCTGAGGGGTCCTGATCCTCTGATACCACCTGGCCTGCTGTGTCCTCCAGCTCCACACTGTGTTACCTCTGACTCCAGCATCTGCAGTTCTTACTATCTCTGAGCCAGCAGTCATGATGCACGTTGGCACCAATGACATGGATAAAAAAAAACAAAATGAGGTCTTTAAACAGAAATTTAGAGGATTAGATATTAGGTTAAAGAGGAGAACTACTAAGGTTCTCATTTCCTAGTTAATTCCGGTGTCATGCATGATTGTGTATTGGAATAGGAAGATAGGTCAGATGAATTCATGGCTAAAGGGATGGTGTATGAGGGAGGACTTTAGATTTTTGGTTCATTGGGGCAGTTTCTGAGGTAGGTGGGACATATACAAGCTGGATAGGTTACACCTGAATGCGGATGATTTCAATATCCAAAGTGGGAGGTTTCCTCATGCTTTTGGGGAGGTTTTAAAGTAATTGGCAAGGGGATGGGGCACAGGATAGATGTGAAGTTGGGAGCAAGGTTCAGTCAGATATGAAAGGAATCTAGTCCAGCAGGCGGACAAGACATGGGCATGACAGGGCATGTGGGAGGAATGGAAAGCTATATTGTATCTACTTTAATGCAAGGGGTCTGACTTAGAGTCATAGAGTCATACAGCATAGAAACAGACCCTTCAGTTCAACCAGTCCTTGCCGGCCGTAACCCAAACTAAACTAGTCCCTCCTGCCTGCACTTGGCCCCATATCATTCCAAACATTTCTTATTGATGTAACTTATCTAAATGTCTTCTAAATGTTGTAATTGTACCCACATCCACCACTTCCTCTAGAAGTTCATTCCACACAAAATCTAACCCGTGTTTAAAAAAAAATTGTCTCTCATGTCAACCTGTTCAGAGATTACACACCTCTGCAGCAGGTAGTACTTGAATCTGGACTTCCTGGTCTAGGGGTAGGACACTACCACTATTCCACGAGTGGGGCCTTTTGTTTACTCCTCCCAACTCCCCTCGCCCCTTTTTCAGCATATCTAATAACCTTTCTCTAGCTACAATCAGTTCTGAAGAAGGGTCACTGGACCCTGAATGTTAATTCTGCTTTCCGTCCACAGATGCTACCAGACTTGCTGAGTTTTGCCAGCAATTTCTGCTCTTGTTTCTGATTTCCAGCATCTGCAGTTCTTTGCTTTTAATTTATTGATAGTTTTCTGATTACCAGTGATGGATTATGGGGATGAGGTAAGTACGAGGCATTGAAGTGTTCAGTCAACCACAGTTGTATTGAAAGGTGGTGCAGACTTGATTGGCTGAATGGCCTGTTCCTGTTCATATGTTCTATAAAACTTTCCAGTCTGATAGAACATTTCCTGAATCTAAAAAATCCAGTAAAAATTAACACCAGTACATCTACAACTATTTTAAGACTCAAGGAAGAAGTTAATCTAGCCCTGGAGACTTGTCAGTCTACAGCTCCATCAGTTTGCTTAGTACCACTTCCCTCATGCTTGTAATATCATCTTTCCCTTCCATTTCCAGATATATAGCTATAATTGGAATGCTTTTTGAATGCTTTATTGTAATTACAGAATACAAAATATTCATTCATTTCTTCTGTCAATTCCTTGTTACCTTCTGAAACCTCCCAATTCTCACTTTCTTGAGGATCAGTTCTCACTTAGATCTTATCTTTTCCATTTCAAATTGGATTTAAAATTCAATCATGTTGTGGTTGCTGCTACCCAGGGATGTCATAACTCTGAGGTCATTTACTCTGTCACAGAACATAGCTCGAAGTCAAATATAACCTGTTGTGTGGTTAATTTCAAAATGCACTGCTCTAAGAAACTTCCTTGAAAGCTTTCTAATTTAGCGCTTAGGTCCTCATTCTGCAGAACATTTTCCTTGTTCTACCAATGTCATTGGTACCTACATGCACCACAACAACTGCATCCATCCCTTTCTACTACAAGTTCCTTTCTAGCCCTGAGCAAATATTCAAAATCCTGACATCAGGCAGGCAACACAACCATCTGGACAGTTCTTCTATACTGCAGAGAATGGTGCCAGTCCCCCTCACTGCACTATAATCTCATACTACTACATTCCTTGTTGTGCTCCCACTTGAATGGCTTCCTATACCACAATGCCATAGTCGCTTTGCTCATCCACTCAGCAGTCCCCATTCTCATCCAAATAGGCTCAAACCTATTGTACAACTGCACTCCTGCTCTTCGGGTCCTCTTATCTGCTTCACCCACAATCACCCTCACCTGCGATATCCCGGACCAACGTTCTCCTGAATAATATGATTGTCCCTTGGGGTGCAAAGAGTCTAGGTAACGTATTCCCCCTCCTGCTGCATCACAATGTCTATAGTTCAGCTTTCAACTCATAAATTCTGAGCCGGTGCAACTAAGACCTATATTGAATACCTTATGTGAAGAACAAAAAAAATTGCCAATGCTGGAGTATCCTAACTGCATCCATCAAGGTATTCGAGTGTTAATTGAAATAGTTGGTAATTAGGTTAATTGAATTCTCCAGAAAAATAATTAAATAACCTGTCCTTAGTGAACATTAATTCAGTTTATGACCTTATTGCTATATTTATTTAAGGCAGGACAGTTGTCATTGTGGGAAGAGTAATCAAGTTGTTGGAGTACCACCTGTAAACAACAGCAACTTGAAACTCTTGGTAATATGAAACAATTTGAATTTTCTGAATTATATGACTTTAATATCCAGATATTTTAACTCAGTCTTTTAAAAGTTTTAAAACTTTATCCTGAAAATCCAAAGGATACATGAACCCTTCTAAATATAATTTTTAGAAAGCATTGTGAAAAGAAAGTTAAGCACGCTTAAATTTTCTTGAATAATTTTCCTACTTTCCAGGTTAACGACTTATTTCTTAATATTGTGGAACTGATTCTTTGATACCTTACCACACAAAATGCTATCATGTGGGCTTGTAAATTATATCAACTTGCTTATTATCTATAGTGGATGAATGAATATAGTCTGAAACAAATGGGCATGACATATCATCACAGCAAATCACTTGGTAAAAGCAGCTACAAGCAGAGGCAGAGAAAGAGGCTTATTACCTATGGGAGTTTTTTTTTAATCTCTGTAACTAAGACAGGGAAGGTCCTTTGGGTTAAATGGGTAATCTTCCTGCCTGTGGGCCAAAAGCTTTAGGGTGGAACAGTTTGCAGGATTTGATGATCACAGAACGTATATTTCTAACTCAGCCAAACAGGTTGAGTTTAATTCTGCATATCATTTCAACAGATGCATATGGCAGGTGGAACAGTGGGAGAAATACCTTGTCTGCCATGTGATAGAACAAAGGTTGGATCCTCTGTCATCACTATCCATATCTCCAGACTACAACTTGCAAGGAAAAGTGCTTGTTGCCGTAGGAACTAGGACACCTTGAGTGAAACAATACACACTACTGTCTATCTGCCATGCAGAAAGAAATAATTGAATACATTTGTATGATTTTTTTTTCTGACATTCACACTTACCATGAAGAGACGATAGTGTAGTAGTAATGTCACTGGACTAGTAATCCAGACACTATGCCTACTACACAGGTTCAAATTCCAATGAAATTCAAAGGTCGTGGCATCTATGACCATGAAGTTATAATTGATTGATATTCAGAACCGATCTGGTTCACAAATGTCTTTAGGGAACAAATTCTGCCATCCTTAAACAAAAAGGCCAAAGGACTGTGGATGCTGGAAATCAGAAACAAAATCAGAAATTTCTGAAAAATCTCAGCTAGTCAGGCAGCATCTGTGGAAATAAAGCAGAGTTAACATTTTGGGTCCAGTGATCCTACTTCAGAATTCCCACATGCTAAGAAGTTCTGAAGAAGGGTCACTGGACCCAAAATTCTAATTCTGCCTTCTCTTCCTAGGTGCTGCTTGACCAGTTGAATTTTTCCAGCAATTTCTGATTTTGATTCTGCCATCATTACCTGGTCTGACTTTTCTATGACTCCAGGTAACAGGAATGTGGTTAACTCTTAACTGCCTTGTGAAATATTCTATGCTAACTACTCAATTCAAGGGTGATTAGTGATGGGCATTAAAGACTTTCCTTGCCGGTGGCACCCACATCTATGAAAGAATGAATAAGTGAGCTAAGTTATAGTTGTACTTGGAGTACTGAGAGCAGATCTGGGCTCCACATCTGAGGAAGGATATATTGACCTTGAAGGAAGCATAACATGAATTTACGAGAATGATATCTGGACTTCAGAGGTTGTTATGAAGAGAAATTATACAAATTATTTCTCTAGAATTATTATCTGTAGGTTTTAGAAGGTTAAAGAATCAAAGATTCTCAAATCAAAGATTCTAAGATCGAAAGATTTTAATAGAAGGATGAACCAACCATGGTTAACCAAGGAAGTTAAGGAGATAACGAAGTTAAAAGAAAGTGCATGTAAGGAGGCAGAAGCCATCAAAGGAGGACTAAAATGATAAAGGGAGAAAACAAATTATGAGGAATATGAAAATTGACAGTAAGAACTGTCATAGAATAGAATAACCTTTACTGTCATGTGTACGCAAGTACAGGAACACAGTGAAAAGTTTTACAATGTTGCCTCTTGTAGCACCATCTTAGGTAGAAGTACCTAAGTACAAATCTTAGATACAAAAGAGGAATAAAAAAGAATAGTTGCATTACTTTACAGTGTTTAAAGAATAAATTAGAAATAAGACATAGTTAAAGGATTGACATTACAGTCAGATTAAAAAATAATCAAATAAACATTACATTGCAGTAGCTAAGCTCAGGGGCATCCACATGTTGTCTGACCACCTGCGCCAGGGCCCAGTCCAACAACTGTTCACGTTCCGCTCTAAACCTCCAGTCCGCTCCACACTGGCTTTCAGCTGCTCCAAAGTAAATTTTCTTATGGAAATAAATCTGGGAGATAGTTTTGGGGAACAAGGAAATAGAAGAGGATTTAAACAGATATTTTGCATCAGTTTTTAAGGATGAAGATACTTTGAACATGTCATTAATGGGCAAGAATACAAGAGAGGAATTAAGTACCATTATCATCACGAAAATAGTATTAGTCAAACTAGTGAGGCTAAAGACAGATTAGTCCCTGGCCCCCTGATGGCTTGTACTGTTATGGACCAGACCAAACCGCTTCAAACTATTCAGAAGATAGTCTAGACTGTAACTGTGTCTTATTTTAAAGGTAAATGTAAAGTGTTGCGTTTCAGTTGCAATTCGATTGGTCAAACTACTGGATTTAAACGTGAGTTATTCATCCGCTATATTTGAAATACAACAAAAGAAAGAAGGAGAGATAGTAGGAACTGCAGATGCTGGAGAATCCGAGACAACAAGGTGCAGAGCTGGATGAACACAGCAGGCCAAAGAAAGAAGGAATTGGAATAACTTAACTATATGGGAAATCTTAACAGAATAATAGATACAGCAACTATTACTAATTAACTGTTCCAATATAGTAACATCCCATAAACACACCTTTGGCAAAAGGCAAATTCAGAACACAGATTGTCTCACATACAATTCCCACAGCAGGTAGAGAACCCTCAGTTTTTGGGAAAAAAAAGTAGGTTCCGCTTCTTCAAGACACTAACAGTAACTGCTGAAAACTAAACCTAACATCCCTGGTTCTGTGGATAGGAGCTTGACCACAACCGTTCAAGTTGCTCCTATTGTTCCAACTTTTAAAAAAATACACCCAAGGCTTCACAAGTTGTTTATCCTCTCATGGACTGCTTGTCACATGTCCCTCAATCTCTTTTTGAAAGAAACCAGGACAACACACTTCTCTTAAAGCAATAGCATTGTCACAGTATCCTATGATCCTAAAAAAAAGTAGCTGCAGAGATAATGGATGCATTGGTTGTAATTTTCCAAAAATCTTTGGATTCTGGTAAGTACCAGACCATTGAAAAACTGATAGTGTGACACCCTTATTCAAGAAAGGAGGGAGGCAAAATGTTGATAATTATAGTCCAGTTAGCCTAATATCTGTTGTTGGAAAAGTACTGGAATTGATTATTAAGGAAGTAATAACAGACATTTGGAAAATCATAAGTAGGGTCAGCATGTCTTCATCAAAGGGAAAGCATGTCTCACTAATTTTATCAAGTTTTTTTGAGGAAGTCTAAACTAGAATGGATAGAGGGGAGCCAGTAGATATGTAGTATTTGGATTTCCAAAGACAAGGTACCTAACAAAAGTTAAGTTACAAGACAGGAATTCAAGGTGTTGGAGTTAGTATATTGGCATGGATAGAGAATTGGCTCAAGGGCAGAAAACAGTGAATGGAGATATGGGGTTTCTTTTCAAGTTAGAAGACTGTAACCAGTGGGGTTCTATAGGAATCAGTGCTGGTCTCCCTACTGTTTATAATATATATTAATGACTTGGAGGAAGAAAGTGAATGTACTTTAGCCAGATTTCCAGATGATGGTAAAATAGGTGGAAAGAACGATTGTGAGAGGAATACAGATAGTTTACACGGATTATTGATGGGCTAAGTAAATGGGCAAAAAGTTTGCAAATGGAATATAATGTGGGAAAATGTGAAGTCGTTAATTTTGGAAGAGAGAACAAAAGAACAGAATATTATTTAACTAAAGAAAAACTGCAAGTGCAAAGAGACTTGTGTATACTTATGCATGAAACATAGAAAGCTAGCACACAGGTGCAGCAGGTAATCGGGAAGGCTAACAGAAGGTTAACCCTTATTTCAAATGGTTGGAGTATTAGAATATGGAAGTCTTGCTGTAGCTATACAAGGTGCTGGTGAGACCACATCTGAAGTACTGTGAGCAGTTTTGGTCCCCTTATTTAAGGAAAGATATTTCATTGGGGGCAGTTCAGAGAGATATCACTAGAATGATCCGTGATATGGCGGGATTGTCTTATAAGCAAAGGATAAGCGGGTTGGGACTCTACTCACTGCAGTTTAGAAGAGTGAGAGATGATCTCATGGAAATGTATTAGGATTCTTAAGGGCTTAGTAAGGTAAATGCTGAGAGGATGTTTCCCCTTATTGGAGAGTCTATGATCTGAGGCCATAGTCTCAGAATAAAGCAGCACCAATTTAAAACTGAAATGAGGAAGAAATTTGTCTTTCAGATAGTTGTCAGTCTTTGGAGCTTTGTGCCACAGAGAGCTGAGGGGGAACAGTCCTAGTGTATATTTAATGCTGAGATAGATTATTGATCAGTGGGTTATGGGGAAGGGGCAGGAAAGTGGATGTGAGGGATGTTGGATCGGCCATGATCCTATTGAATGGCAGAGCAGGCTTGAGGGATTGATTGGTCTATTCCTGTTCCTATATCTGATGATCTTATGGTCTCAAGCCTTCACAGTATTAACAGGAATAGGCAGGTTAGATAAAGATAAAGTATTTCCATTGCCTGGAGATTCTTGAATTAGATGACATAGTTTAAAAATTAGAGTCAGACCATTCAGAAAAGACATTTGGAAGCACTTCTACCCTGAAAGGGTGGTAGAGATTTGGAGATAGTAGGAACTGCCGATGCTGGAGAATCTGTGATAACATGGTGTAGAGCTGGATGAACACAGCAGGCCAAGCAGCATCAGAGGAGCAGGAAAGCTGACGTTTTGGGTCGAGACCCTTCTTCAGAGGTTTGGAACTGTCTTCCACATATGGCAGTTGATGCCAGATCAGTTGTTTATTTTACATCTGAGATGGATAAATTTTTGTTAAGCAAAGATATTAAGGGATATAGGCCGTATGCAAATATATGGAGGTAGACTTCAGATCAATCATGATCTCATTGAATGTGGAGCAGCCTCAAAAGGTTGAATGGCCTACTCCTGGTTTTATGTTCTTATGTTTCTAAGTTGAGACTGCTAATGCTGATGTCATTTAAAATTGCTACAATTATAAGAGAGAGAAAATACTGAAATCACCTGCTGGATTTAAACCCAGGCTCCTGTTGAATGCACTCTGTTTCAGCAATCCGTTCCAATTCAAATTCCCACCATTTAATTTTTAATTATTTAATTATCAAAATTTAGAATATTAACTACATTTCAGAACAACCTCATTATCTGTAAAGCACTCTGTAGCACTGTGAGGCGAAGGAAAATGCTGTGCATTGATGCAGTACTTTTGGTTTTATTTCAAAGTATACTGCTGTTCATGTTCTTTGTGTGGAGCCATGTCTAAAGGAAATCTGGAATAAATCTTAAATTTGATCTCTGAGAAAATTGAAGTTCAAAACATCTTTAGTAATTTTTTCTTATTTGCAGCAAAACAACGTTATGAAAAAAGCATAATAATAAGATTCTTGTGACTATGTAAAATATTTCCTCTTTATAAATCCACTGCTAAACAACTGAAATCATTTATTTTTTGAATGCAGTATGCAAAACAGACACTAGTTTCATAAAAATGTGTAGTGCACATATGCACCATATATATTTTGCAATAGATTTTAAAAAGTTTTTGGAAAGATGATCTGCTAAATGACTTGATAAATAAGGCTAAGGCTGGATTTTCAAAATGACTTTAAATATACAAACCAACTATCCTGTGGGTTTGGCCAGGAAGGCAATACTTTCTTAAAATTCTCATGGCAATACTTTATTGTTAATGTAATTATTTAGATGAGCGTGTGACAAATAGTGGCAATAAGCAGGAGGAATTACTTCAAAGAATTTTTAAATGCAATTTTCTTTACTGCATTTCATAAGGCATAAAGATGAAGATTTACTTTAAAATTATTAGGGTAATTTTCCAACAGATATTTCTTCTATTATTGACAGGATTTGGATGAATGAGCCAGTATACGGGGGTGCTGGAGGTGTTGAGGTAGATTTCAAAGTTTACCTGCCTATTTACCAATAAAACCATGAATGTCAGTATCATGGCTTCATCAACCTGTTTTGCATCTGAAATATTCCCAACACTAGTTGAGTAAATTAAATGTTTATTCATAATATTCTAGAACACTGGCTGTATTGTCTGTCTACAAAATAGTAGTTACTGCAGGTCAAAAGCTGGCTATTGCCTCTCAATACTTTGAGATGCTGTCAGGGCATGAAAATTACCAAATCAATGCACTTCATTTAATTTTTTCCCTTTAACTCAGTTCTTGCTCATTCTTCATTCTCAACATGTTTCTGTTGGAACTTCATGATATTCAGTTTTTTTTCCATTCTTTGCAAAAGGGATTTATTATTATCCATTTGTCAAGACAGTTACTGAAGATGATGAGAAGGTTCTTAAAACTTTTGATGTTTAGGAAGATATGTTGAACTTTTGATGTTTAGGAAGAAACACTGCCCAGCTGGCATTCTTCCTGATGGCTCATAGGAACAGAAATCATGTAAGAATATAACTGAATCAGACAGGTTTTGCCTGACAATCATGAGATTCTTAATTCTAGATTGAGTTCAAATCCCATCGTCAGTCCTGGTGGGATTTGAATTCTGCTCCCCAGAACATTGCCTTAGTCTAATAGTTTAGCACTAATACTCTGACAATGTTATCACTGTGCCATCACCTCCCAAAGGGGTTGCATTGTCTTGTTGTGGATTGAAAGGAGTTCCAGGATTTTAACCTAGCAACATGAAGAAAGGCAGTGTAATTTCAAGTCAGGATGGTGTTTGGCTCAGTTGGTGGGGGTGGGCGTGGGGTTGCTTTCAGGTAGTAGTGTTCCCATGTGGTTATTTGGCCATTTCTTTCTGAATTCTAAATAGTGGGTAACACTCTCACCTCACATCTGGGGTTCAGCTCTTTGTCCTTGTTTGGATTAAGGGTTTAATAAGGTGAGGGGTTCTGGTGCAATACAAACTAAGCTTCAGAGATCAAGTACAGCAAGACTTTACATAACCAAGTTGATAGCACTGTTGACAACCCTTTTCATCACTTTACTGACGATTGAAAGTGGATTAATAAATTGGAAATTGACAAGATCGTTTTTATCCTGCTTTTTGTTCACTAAGATATCTGTGCAATTTACCACACTGTTGGCTAGGTGCCAGAGTTGCATCTGCCTGCTAGCTTTTCGTGACCAATGAGCAAGGACACGAGTTCTCTTTGGGTGTTGTTTTCAAAACTTCCCAATGTCTCAGCATTTAAGAAATATTCTGTCTTTCTGTTTCTTCTTTCAAAGTGGATAACCTCACACTTGTTCATATTTTGTTTTATCTGCCATGTTCTTGCTCATTCATTTCACATTTCCAAATCAGCTTGGGAGCACCTTACTTGAAAATATTCATTCCCACTGAATTTTATGTCACCAACGAATTCACCAAATGGTGACAGGCCTGTTTGAAGCTCAGTTAATGCCAGTTGCAGCAGGTTAAGACCCTTAAGTGTTCCACTTAAGTGCCAGTTAAGGGCCTCAGTTTTTGGTTGGGCAGGAAGGCTGACCAATGCAATGTCGCCCAGAACATAATTCTGGTTAAGGCAGGAAGGTGGTGGGGTTCTGGTAGGCTGGCACCCATCTTAACCCTTTCATGTAGGAAGGTCCCATTGCACTATTTCAAAGAAGAATTGAGGAGTTCTTCCTTGTCTTCTAGCAGATGTTTAACCCTCAAACAACATTACTAAAACAAATTATTTCATTACTTATCCCGTTAAGTTTGTGAGCCCTTGTTGTGTGCAGTTTGGTTCCTACACTCCATACGTAACAATTGCAACTACACTTCAAAACATACTTCATTGTTTTAAATACTTTGGGATTTCCTGAGATCTTGAAAGAGTCCCACTAAATGTAAGGTGTTTATTTCCTGCACTGTTGTTTTAACATTCATGATACTTGAAAACATTGGTGAAAGGAATACACTGTCCAGTCCTGGCACACATTTTAATATTCATATGTATTATGCCCATTTTGCAACTGCAAATTGAGTATGGTCTAGCAGCTTAATTCTGACATCACTACTGTTGGTTGCATTGCTAAAATGAAATAAATGTGGACTGATAGTTTTTGCTTTGACAACGATTAGTTTCCTGGTGTTACGGTATTTGAAATCTCTTAAAATCAATAACACAAATTCTACAAATTTTTTTTCATTCTGTAGTTAACTCAAAATCATTGAATTATTTTATGTTATCGTATTTTAATTCAACAGTTTTAATGGAAGCTGTTCAGATTTCTTTAAGAAGTTGGTGCTCAAAGAAAATTGTTGTCTGTACAGGCATTACTGATTGAAGATAGGATTGGGGAGGCAAAGTTACACAGCAGAGTGCAGACCAGAATGCTGGAATCCTGCCAAGGATTTTTAACAAATTCCAGATGTTTCAGAGCTGAGATGGTAGTATTACATTTCAGCAAAAATTACTGAAACAGATTAAACTACATATACAAAGACATCACAGTTCCTACTACAACAGCCATATGCAAAATTGTGCAGCTATTCATCCAGAGTCTTAAACTCAATCTTCAAGAGGATCATTGATGTGTTGACAAGAGTACATGTAAGCACAGTATGAATTTTGGTCCATGACTCATGACTTCTCTTTCACTGAGTGTCTGTAGCAGGCTCATCAGGAATAGGTCATTAATATAACACAATGTACTATGTATTGCAATTCGTTTTTGTTGGATTACATAAGGATAACTTGATTTTTTTTGTCAAAAATGTTCTATTTCATTGGATATTATTTTAAATCTACCATAAAAATGTCATTAAAAAAAGTTGCAAATGTTGCTTAGATACTGGTTGCATTTCTATGGATGTTCTATTTTAGTGAAGTAGGTAATATTCTTTGGAATGTCATAGCCAGAGGGCATGAAAAGAAATCCCAAAGAAAGTTGTACTCTCTTCTGTAATTTTGTATTTAGCTTTTTTGGCTGCATTTGTAAAACTTCAGATTTTTAAATTTATTTAAGGAATGTGGGCTTCACAGCCTAGGCCAGAATTTCTGCTCATCCCTTGTTGTTCTTGAGAATGTGATGATGAGCTGCCATCTTCAAACACCACCACCCATTTGGTACATGTAATACCTACAGTGTTGTGCAAGAGGAGGTCTCAGGACTTTGATCTAATGACAGTGAAGGAACAACAGTATAGTTTCAAGTCAGGATGGAAAATGACGTTGAAGAGAACTTGCAGCTGATGGTGTTTCCATATACCTGCTTCCCTTGTTGTTCGAGCTGTAAGTGGTCATGGGTTTAAAAGGAGCCTTGATGAAGTTTTAGAGTGCACTTTTCCAATGGTGCACACTTGCTGCTACTAAATGACAGAGGAGAGAATGTTTGCAGATGCAGTGCCAATCACATGGGCTTCTTTGTCCTTCATGGTGTCAAGCTTCTAGCGTGTTTGAGCTGTGCTCATCCAAGTAAGTGGGAATATTCCATCATACTGTCGACTTGTGTGTTGGTAGGCAGGTTTTGGGGAGTCAGGAAATGAGTTATTCACTGCAGGTTTCCTAGCTACTGACCTGTTTTTGTACAATTTATTAGTCCAGTTCCATTTCTGATCATTGGTAGCCCCCAGGATATTAATGGTTGAAAATTCAGCAGTGCTAATGCCATTGAATATCAACGGGTGATGGTTAGATTTTCTCTTGTTTGGGGTGGTCATTGCCTGGCATTTGTGTGATGCAAATGTGTTTGCCACTTGTCAGCCCAAACCTGGATATTGTCCAGGTCTTACGGCAATTGGATGTGGACTGCCTCAATAACTGAGAAGTTGCAAAAGATGCTGAACATTATGCAATCATCAGTAAATATACCCACTTCTGACTTTATGCTAGAGAAGAAATCATTGATGAAGGAACTGAGACGGGCTACCAGCACCAGAAACACTTGTATTTGTCACATGACTGAAACCTGAGCAGGTTGAAATGCTTAAGTATGCAATTCTCTGATTCCACATCAGTTGCTGTTTGACCTCGAGAGAGACAGCTGAACTCCAGGTTGAATTGACAGCCTGCCTCCCCAGATCCGCCATATCTGTCTTCAAGTTGCTGGCTAGAAAGAAGACTATATTTTGCAGACAAGATGTAAATCTATTGAGTTCAGCTCACCAAAGAAAGTGTTGTGGGACACTGACATCTGTGAAGTTGGTAATTCACATGACCATTTTAATACCTCTAGATTTACCAAAGCTTGTAGTCTCCTCTCTTCTGTCCTGTCTTCTCTAAATTTCCAAGTACTTGTATATGTAGATGAAGTAGCAAAGCATTTCCCACCACATTTTGAATGCTTTGTTCATGAACCCTGTCTATGATTTTCCATGGCTTTCCATCAAACAAACAGTCCTGGGGGTCCATACTTTGAGTGATGGAGAGGGGGAAAGGTGAGATGAAGTGCAGGGGTACTCTGTGATAATAGGGGTGGGAGGGACAGTGTTGAGGTGGGAACAAGGACGGTGGCAGTGGTATGGGGAGATGACGGAGTACAAAATGGTAGGTTATAGAAGGTTAAGGGAGGGAGAATTGATTAGCAGTTACTACCACTCTGGTCTTCATGGGGGGAGCATACATGACCATGGATGGCATCATTAAAATGTTGAGGTTTGGTGCAAAGGGAAGTGTTGGTGCCAGAGCTCTATGTGATGGTTGTCGCATGGGGGTAGTCAATAGAAATGGGTTGTCCATGTAGGGCAAGGTTAAAGGGTACGTGGAGACTCGGGGAGGGGGTGTGGTGTGGGGAGGAACCTTGTGACCAGGCCACACCCTGTGGCGAGGGTGTCTAACTGCAGTTCCAACAATCAGTTGCCATTTGTTACAAGTAACCTGCAACTAGAAAAATGTCTGGAACAGCACCCAGGATGGGCAAAGTTACTGTCAGTTTAATTCGTAAAAGCACGGGCTCCATTCCTACTGAACTAGACTGCATTGAAGGGCAAAAGCATCAATCATGCACTTGTAAAGTTCAGCTACACTTCATTTGCAAGCGTATTATTGTGCATGTGAAATTCATGCAGTGTGAAATGTTTAAATGCTGATCACCGGTGATATCCGCTATTTTATTGGCTCTTGTAAATTGCACAGAGAGAATTATCACCATCAAGAGGCAGATATTGAAGTTTTTGAGATTTGTAGCTTGGTTCGTGGATGACGTTGTAGACATGCTCGCCAAACCGGTAGGTTAGGTTGCAAATGTTTCGTCACCCTTTCTTCACCACCTCCAAGACAGGATGGTTCCCAGCTCTTGCAGATGGTCCTGTCCCAGTTGAATTTGTGTCCCTCATTGTTCGTGTGTAGTGAGACAAGTGAGAATTGGTCATGTCTCTTGGTGGCTGGTTGGTGTTCAAATTAGACCCTGTGTACAAACCACTGAGAAACAGAACCAGAAGTGGTACCAAACACCCCAACAAACTGAAGCATATAAATAACAAGCGGGACGTAACACTGACCCTCCACCAGAGGTGCAATGATGGTGTTACCTAGCAGGGTGACAAAATGTTTGCAACCAAACCTACTCGTTCGGCGAGCGTGCCTACAACTGCAGAGATAGTAGGAACTGCCAATGCTGGAGTCTGAGATAACAAGATGTAGAGCTGGATGAACACAGCAAATCAGGCAGCATTGGAGGAGCAGGAAAGCTGACGTTTCGGTTCTGGACCCTTCTTCAGAAATGGGGGAGGGGAAGGGGACTCTGAAATAAATAGAGAGAGGGAGAGGCGATGATGGAAGATGCATAGAGGAGCAGACAGGTGGAGAGAAGATGGAGAGCTCCCCCCCCCCCACATCCGTTCCTGCACCCCCCCCCCCCCCCCCCATCCCTGCCTCCTTGACCTGTCCGTCTTCTCTCCACCTATCTGCTCCTCTATCCACCTTTCATCATCGCTTCCCCCTCTCTCTATTTATTTGAGTCCCATTCCCCTGCCCCATTTCTGAAGAAGGGTCCAGACCCGAAACGTCAGCTTTCCTGCACCTCTGATGCTGCCTGGCCTGCTGTGTTCCTCCAGCTCCACACCTTGTTATCGTAGCCTACCTGCACCAGTTCTTAGGATGCTATGAGGTATGGAACTGATTCTCTTTACTCTTGCACTGTGAATATAAAATGATAAATTTCATGGCTGATGTAGGGTTTGGATAGGAAGGGCTCAGAGCACATGGAACAATTCCAAACCTGCATTTTTAAAATTAAATTTCCTATTAGTCTTTAGTTTGCTAATCCATAAAATAATTCTCCTATTAACTTAAATATTCAATTAGATGTACACCACTGATGCCAAGGCGTACAAGCCTGTGGGCCAAGTGCTAGAAAATGGGTTTCAAGTAGTTAGGTGCTTGTTTTTAATCACCACAGAGTCAATGGCCTGCGGGCTGTGCTGCATTCCTTTATGACTGTATACTGTTATGTGTTGGTTACTCAGCTGGTGCAGCACATCCATTAAGTTGGTGGTTATCTCAAAAAGACATGAAAACCTGGTACATGATCTTCATTGTCAGACTGCTGCATGTCTCATTGTATGGTAAAGTGTGTGCAGCCATCATCTGCTGGGTATGCAGAGGCAAGAGACTGTTCCCTTCCTTAGTTCCAAACAGACATTACTTCCAGCAAGAATCTTGGACCCAGCCATACGTAGGATGGTGCTTTGACTGTCTGTGTTGCTAAAATGGTGAAGCCAGATGCAGGAGAAGTTGGTGTGACAGGAGAGACTGCATGCTGCTGTGGAGGCCAAAGAGCGCCTAGTTCAGGCAGTGATTGCAACTGCAGGGCTCCTCAGGATGCACTGAGGGCCACAGGAGGGCTAGAGTCTTTCACCATCAAATCCATTTTCTTGAGTGAGCAAGATGCAATATTGACAAGGCGCTGATGGAACTATGCTAAAAGATCAGGACCATCTGCAAGAGCTGGGAACCATCAGTTTCCTTGAACATCTATGTGACTGGCTCCTTTCAGGGAGTTCAAGACAACTGTTGAGTTATCAAACTTGTATACCCATAAAGGTAGCAGAACAATGACTGATGCAGTCTGCAAAATCACATCATTTCATTCTGTTCCCCAACGATGAGGTCAGTTCTGCAGTCCAGGCAGTAGGATTCAAAAATACTTATGGCTCCCCATAGCTGCAGCATTCCATCACCTGTGCATATGTTGCACTGAGGGGGCCATTTCATAACACAGCAGAATTCATCAGTAGGAAAAGCTTCCTTTTCATTAATACCTACAGCTGATCTGTGATATCCCATTCTACTTGGAGGTTTGTATTATTTATCTCAGCAGTTGCCATGACTCCTATACCCTGGGGCATTTATGTGCCTTCTGCATTTGAGGATCTGGGTGCCCTACAAGATTGGTTACTATGGGACAAGGGCTACCCACTATGACAATGACAATGGTGACATCATTGCACAACCCCTTAAAAGATGTAGTATGCAGATACAGTGCAGTCTATGCTTTGACTCGGGCCATGGTGAAGCAGATGATAGGGCTTTTGAGGATGTAGTTCTGCTACTTGTGGAGGTCTTCCAATAAACTCCATTGTGTCACATTATCCCAGCATGCTGCGCTTTGCAGTTAATAAGGCAATATGCTGGATGCTGTGGAACTTGGAAGATGGGAGCAGCATCTGGAGGAGGAGAATAAGGATATTGAGGATGAGGAAGCCCCCCTTGCGCATGACAGACCTCAGCTGTCAGGTGCTACAAGCTAGACAGGACTTGATTCACATCCCTTCTGATAGATGATGGGGGGATGCAACAATCATAGACTGTATAATTATCGTTGGTCATCATGCAGTATTCCCTTTGCATTGTGGTATAAACTACACCCTCTATTAATTTTGCCTGTGTTCACATTTGACAGTTTTTCTAAAAAGAAAAGCTCATATTTGGAAATATCTGAATGCTTGCCAATCTGTAGTAGTCCTTCACTGGACAATGATAAGTGGGCATTGAGAAATGAGTATCAGTGAACTAAAGGACAGTGGGCATTGGACGTGGCTAAGGACAGGTAAACCGTATGGCTTGGAAGGTAGACAGTGACTGGGGCAGGAAATTTGAGTTGTCTGTGTGACGAAGTGTCAGCCATTAGCTGTGCTATGTTTGGGGCTGCTGTGCCACTCCATTGCTGGTGAAGGACAACTCTGCAGTGTCAATCCTTGGCTGGGTATTTGGCCTGGGTTTAAAGATACCATGGGATAACAAGGTGTAGAGCTGGATGAACACAGCAGGCCAAGCATCATCAGAGGATTAGGAAGGCTGACGCATTTTTGCAGGAAGGTGGGTGGGAACGCCAACTCTCTGACACCTCCTCCTACCGCCCCCTTGATCATGACCCCACCCCCGACCACCAAGCCATCATCTCTGAAACCATCCACAACCTCATCAGCTCAGGTGACCTCCCACCCACAGCCTCCAACCTCATCGTTCCCCAACCCTGCACTGCCCGCTTCTATCTCCTTCCCAAAATCCACAAACCTGACTGCCCTGGTCGACCCATTTGATATTGGAAGTAATATAACAGTGAATCACCTCTATTGACATTATTGTGTGGATTATTCGTGATGTTTGTGAGCTACCTCATTTTATACAAGTTTAATGTAGTTAGTTGGAATATCTGGATAATGTCAACCCACTTTGCCAATTTTCCTTCAAAGAAGCAGAGTAAGACTGAAAGGTAATTTTAATCACAATTAATACACAGCATAAGTAAAATCATCATAAACTGTGCTAAGTTCTTATCTCCCAAAAGGTAATCAAAATGATAAACAAAAAAATATTCTCAAGTTTTATATTATAACTTTCAGTTTAATACTGGCAACATCCTGGCAACAGAACTGGAGACCCATGCTCCAAAACTAACAGCGACTTTGACCAAACTGGACCAGCAGAGCAGCAACACTGGTGTCTATTTGATAAAGCTGAAAATTACCTAGGCCTGTTCTATCCAAAATAAACAATGTGAAGCCATTCCAGCTAATTGCTGCACCTTCAGTCTACTCAATCATCAGCAAAGTGATAGAAGCTGGTATCAACTGTGCCATCAAGTAGGAATTAAACCAAATTACCCACTCATTGGTTCAGAGATAGTAGGAACTGCAGATGCTGGAGAATCTGAGATAACAAGGTGTAGAGCTGGATGAACACAGCAGGCCAAGCAGCATCAGAGGAGCAGGAAGGCTGACGTTTCAGGCCTAGATGATTCAGTTTGGGTTCTGCTAGGTTCATTTAACTCCTGACATTATTGTGGAGGTGTTCCGAGTGTGTTCAAAAGAGGTGAGGTGGGAGGGACTGCGTTTACCATCAAGATTGATCATAACAACAAGGAGCCTTAACAAAATTGAAATAAAGCTGTCAACTAGTTGGAAATATACCCAACATAAAGGAAGAGATTTCAAGTTATTTGTGGCTATAATTTTTGGAGGTCAATTATCTCAGCACCAGACATCATAGCAGGAGTTCTTCAGGATAGTATTTCTTAAATGGTGGAAGATTGCAAATTGTTGATGACTTGGATATTCAGATATTTTCCTAATCGCCTGTTCAAAGATGTAATTATACAGCCCTGGATCAGGTGGGAATTGAGCGTGGGTCTTATGGCCCAGAGGTAGAGACATGACCACTGCATCACATGAACCTTAGTTCTTCAGGGTAGTAATTTAGGCTCAATCATCTTTAGCAGCTTTATCAGTGTATTTCCCTCTAATGTAAGGTCAGAAATAATTTTGTTAACAGCACAATGTTTAGTACTATACTTAACTCCTCAGATGCTGATGCAATCTGTGTTCTTTTGACATAAGATGAGGAAAATATTCAAGTTTGGACCTAAGTGTCAAGTAACATTTGTTCTGTACAGGTGTCTTGCGAAGACCATGATGGGCTGATTCCTGGGATGAAAGGGTTGATGTGTTGAGAATAGCTTAACAGACTAGGCCTTTATTCATTAATGTGTAGAAGAATGAGGAATGATCTTTTTGAAACATATGTGATACGGAGGAATTTTTCTTTTACGCATGGGATGTGGGTGTTGTTGGCTAGGTCAGCATTTATGGCCCTTCCCTCATAGCCCAGAGAGCAGTTAAGAGTCAACCATTTTGCTGTGGGTCTGGAGTCACATCTACACTAGACAGGTGAGAACCGCAGATATCCTTCCCTAAAGAACATTGGTGAACCAGATGGGTTTTTCCATAATTGAGAATGATTTAATGGTCACCATTAGACATTTAATTCTAGATTCTTTATTGAATTCAAATTACACCATCTGCCATGGCAGGATTTGAATCCTGTACCCAGAATATTAGCTGAGTTCCTAGATTAATAGCCTAACAATAATACCATGAGCCACTCATGGGGAAAACTCGAACTCGGGGACTTAGTTACAGAATAATGGGTCACACATTTAAAATTGAGAGCCGAAGGAATTTCTTCTGTCATTGAGGGTAGTAAAATTCTCTACCGCAGGGTGCTGTGGAGGCTACATCATTGAAAGTATTTAAATAGGGGGTAAAGTTTTGAAATACTGAAGGATATGAGGACCTGGCATGAAAGAGGAATTGAGACTTCGGGCAGATCAGCCAAGATCTAATAGAATGGTGTGACAGGCTTGAGGGGCTGAATGGTCTATTCTTTCTCTGTTTCTTCTGTTCTTATATTCTTATCTCCAACAAAATACTCAAACCATCTTCTTAATCAATAACATTACCTGTTCTGAATCTTCACTGTTGACATACTGGAAGTTACCATTGACCGGAAGCTGAACTGGACCAACTGTATAATTACAGTATTATAAGTACTACAAGAACAGACCAGAGGCTGGCAATTCTAGGACGAGGAACTCACCTCCAGCCTCCCTGAAATGTGTCCTAAGGAAACAAGTCTTGGGGGATGATGTGAACTTCAAAAACATGCAAACTAGAGCAAGTGAAGGCCATTCAGCTCCTTGTGCTTGTACCACCATTTGATATGCATATATTGGACGTATTCTAACAACATTGAAGAAGCTCAACACCATTCAGGACAAAACAGCTCACTTGACCGTCATCCCATTCACCACTTTAAACATTCACTCCGTCCACCACCAATGCATAGTGGCAGCAATTTACATTATATTCAAGATGCATTGCAGAAAGCCCCAAGCCTGCTTTAACACTTTACAAATCTGTAACCTCTGCCACTTACAAGGACAAGGGCAGCACATGCATGATAACACCAAGCTTTCAAGGTTTCAAGTTCTCATCCAATTTACCACCATCCTGATCTTCCTTCTCTGTCGTGGGATCAAAATCATGAAATTGCTTAACAGTACTCAGCACCAGTTGGATGGCAGTGGTTCAAGAATGTGGCTCACCACTACTTTCTCAAAGGCATTAGGGATGAGCACCAAATGCTGGCCTAGCCTGCAAGTCCCACATCCCATTAAAGAATAAAAAAAACCTGGTTCTTCATTGTCACCTGATAATATTGTGTGACTGTTATTTTGACTTCACATTACGATTGATTAGTGGCTTACAAAGCCATTAATACAACAGTCATAACTTATAATGTGGAAAATTGCAAAACACCTTTCTTGCAAGTACAAGCAGCATCAAATACATGGTTCTCAGCCCTCCTTCAGATGGAGGACCAAGACATTTAATAAAAAAAAGAGTTCAGATTAAATTTCAAAGGAGAAGAAATTTACCCTCTAATTCTAGACCAGCAGAAGTTGAAGGATAGTTAAGGAATTGATGTTACTTTTGAATTGGCTATGAATAAGGGCATGAGAAAAATTCTCAGGAAATGTCTGAAATTTACATTATGAATGATTCACATTGTATTTGCTTTGATACTGTAATGGATCTTGTGAGGCATTAAGAACATAGGAGCAGGAGAAGCTCATTAAGCCCATTCAACCTGTTTTGCCATTCTAGATGGTGGTTGATCATCACTTCAGTGTTGTATTCCTACATTATCACTATATCCCTTGTTATCATTAGCAACTGAAAATGTACCAACCTTTATCTTGAACTTAATTAATGACTGAACTTCATAACCTTCTGGGTTACAGAATTACAAAGTGTGAAGAGGTTCCTCCTCATCTCAGTCGTAAATGGATTGCCTTTTATTCTGATACTGATTCTGATACTAAGACCCATATCCAGGAAAAACATCCTCTGCAATTTAGCCCATCTAACCCTCCAAAGCATTTTGTAAGTTTCTGAGTTTGCTTCTCATTCTTCTCAACTCCAGAAAATACGAGTCTGTACATAAACGTTACCATTCGCACCATTAAAAAGAAACTAAACTCAAAGCTGTAAATTTTTACAGTGAGCACATTCTGTAAAATGAAAACCTGTCAATTTCTGCTCGTAGGAGACTCCTACCATACCAGTAATCAATCTGGTGAAAATATACCAGACTCTGTCTCACAAGAATACTCTTGTTTAGGCAAGGGGTCCAGAATTATACACAGTACGCTAGGTGCAGTCTCACTAATGTCTGTACAATTGAAGCAGGACTTCTTGCTTGTGCATTCAAATCCTCTTATCGATAAAAGTTAACATACTGTGTGCCTTCCCACTTGCTTACTGCACCTGCACGCTAACTTTTGGTGACTTATAAACATGGACCCCTAGGTCCCTTTGGGCATAAATAGTGAGAGATTAGAAACAGTTAAGAAATAATTTTCAGCTTCGTTCCTCCTACCAAAGTGGATAGCCTCATGCTTACCCACCATCTATCTGCCATACATCTGCCATGTCTTTGCAATCTCCCCACAACTTACATTCCCACAAAGTTTTGTATCATCTGAGACTTGGAAATTTTAAAATTGTCCTGCAAAACATTGACATCCAGATCATTGATGTAGTTTGAACGCCTGGGACCAAGGTAAGGAGACTAAGATGATAATAAGGAGATCATATATGAGCAGAATTAGGCCATTTCGTCCATTGAATCCGCTTCACCATTCGATCATGGCTGATATGTTTCTCAACCCCAATTTGCTGTCTTCTCCCTGTAACTCTTGATCCCCTTACTAATCAAGATCTATTTTTCTATGTCTTAAATACACTTCTGACTTGGTCTGCACAGCCTTCTTCAGTGATGAATTACATACAGTACCTGCCCTCTGGCTGAAGAAATTCGTCCTCAGCTTAGTTCTTCAGTCTGAGGCTGTGCTCTCGTGTTGTAGTCTCTCCTTCAAGTGGAAACACCTTCTCCACTGTATCCAGGCCTTTCAGTATTCTGTTATATTCAATGAGAATCCTCTTCATCCTTCTAAGCTACTCCAAGTGCAGACCCACAGTCTAAAACCGCTTATCATATGACAAACGCTTCATCCCTGGGCTCATTCTTGCAAACTTCCTCTGGACTCTCTCCAAGGCTAGCACAACCTTCCTTAGTTACGGGGCTCAGAACTTGTCATAATATTCCAAGAGCAGACTGACCAGATCCTTATAAAGCCCTAGCAGTACATCTATGTTCTTGTATTCTAGCCCACTCGAAATGAATGCTAACATTGCGTTTGACGACCTAACTGCCAACTCAATCTGCACGTTAACCTTAAGTGAATCCTGTGTCTTCTGTGAAGACAGATCCAAAGCGCATAGCTTCTCTGCTATTTCTCTATTAACTATTATAAATTCTCCTGTTTTTGCCACAATAGACCCACATGTGCCTTTGCTAATCTTTTCCATTTTGCAGGCCAACATATGCTTTAATAATGCACTTTTTTTGTTTCTTGATTTAAAAAAAAAATCACTCATGGGATGTGGGCATCGTTGGCTGGTCCAGTATTATTACCCATCCCTAACAGCTCAGAGAGCAATTAAGAGTCAACCACATTGCTCTGGGTCTGGAGTCACATCAACCAGACCAGGTATGTATGGCAAATTTTCTTTTCTGAAGGCGTTAGTGAATCAGATGAGTTTTTCCTAACAATCAACACTGGTTTCATGGTCATCGTTAGATTCTTAATTCCAGACTTAAATTGAATCCAAATTCTACCACATGCCATGACAGAATTTGAACTGGGTTCACAGATCATTACTAGGGGCTCTGGATTAATAGTCTAGCAATAATACCACTTAGCCATTGCCTCTTTAATTTTACATTCATATTTTATTATTTCTTGATAAATTTCTTGGTGCAGTTGGTTAATCAGAAAATTAGTGTTGTGTAATGCAGTGTTGCAAAAAAAAAGATATTGTAATATACAAAAAGTTTCCAATATAATAATTTGGTGCTAAAATGCACACACACACATTTTTAAACATGCATGTATTTAAGCTAGTACAGTAGTAAAACATTCTTTTGCTATAAAAGCTGAGGTCTATAAGAGGTAATTGCTATAGTCATGGAAGTTTTCAGTTTGGCAGTTGCTTGTAAATGTTTAGCTCTTAGTCAAGAGAAAGCAGTTAGAAATTTAAAATCATTATAGATTACAACGTAGATAACAAGGTGCTTGGATGTTGTAGAGTCATAGAGTCATACAGCACTGAAACAGACCCATCTGTCCAACTAGTCCAGGCTGACCATGTTCTCAAACCAAACTAGTCCCACTTGCCTACGTTTGACCCATATCTCTCCAAAACCTTCCCATTCAGGTACTTATCTGAATGTCTTTTAAATGTTGTAACATTCACCATTTCCTCTGGCAGTTCATTCCCTACATGAACCACACTCTGTTTAAAAAAAAGGTGCCCCTCATGTCCTTTTTTAAATCTTTCTCCTCTCACTTTAAAAGTACGCCCCCTACTTTTTAACTCCTCCACCCTAGGGAAAAGACCCTTGCTTTTCACCTTATCTCTGCCCCTCATGATTTTATAAACCTCAATAAGATCACCTTGCAATCTGCATTCCAGTGAAAAAGTCAGAGCCTATGTTTATATTTCAAAATTTCTGTACCCGGCTACATGCTGGTACATCTTTCTGAACCCTCTCCAATTTAATAATATCGTTCCTGTATCAGGGTGACTAGAACTGTACAGTGTATTCCATTAGAGGCCTCATCAATGTCCAATACAACCTCAACATAACATCCCAACTCATATGCTCAAAAGTCTGAGCAATGATGAGCATGCTAAATGCCCTCTTAATCACTCTGTCTACTTGTGACGCAAATTTCAAAGAATCATGTATCTGAACCCTTGTTCTCCAACATTACCCAGGATCTTACCATAAATTGTATAAGTCCTGCCCTTGTTTGTTTTATCAAAATGTAATACTTCACGTTTATCCAAATTAAACTCCATCTGGCAGTCCTCAGCCCATTGACCCAATTGATCAACGTCTCTTTGCAATCTTAGACAACCTTGTTCACTGTTCACAATATCACTAATTTTGGTGCCATCACAAACTTACTAACCTTGTCTCCTAAATTATCATCCAAATCATTTATGTAAATGACAAACAAAAGTGGACTTCATGCTGATCCCTGTAGAACACCACTGGTCACAAGCTTCCAGTCTAAAAAACAATCCTCCACCACCACCCTTTGTCTCGTACTGTCAAGCCAATTTTGCATCCAGTTGGCAAGCTCTCCCTGAATTCCAAGTGATGTAATTTTACGAATTAGTCTACCTTGTAGAACCTTGTCAAAGGCTTTACCAAAGTCCATATAAAACAAGTGTCACTATCAATACTACTTTCAGCAGATAGCATTGTAAATGCTTTCAAATCAACCTGTTTAGAGCTGTTATCATACACCTCTGGAGTGGATGGGACTTGAACTTAGGTGTACTGGCACAGAGGTAAGGGTGCCACTACAGCACCACAAGTGTCGCTCAGGTAATTGCGTATATTTAGCATCCTGATGAATTAATGGTAGATATTCAGTGGGCAAGTAATTTTAGTTTAGAAACAAAAGAAATGCTTAGCATTGCAAATGTTTTAGATGGTAGCATTATTTTTAATATCATCTTCCAGAAGATGACACTGTCATATTTCAGTTAAACTCACAAGAATTCTTTGTCCTTAAGAGCAGTTTCAGTGAATCAGGCAGCAGAAATTAGTGGCAGAAATCAATTGATCTTCCATTTAGTATTATCACCATTAGTTTGGCAGATCAGAAATCCTTCAACCCATTCACCCAACATCCAACACTTCAATTCAGGCCTTCTGTTCCATAAGCACTGCTGTTAAGTCCTTAGGTGAACGCGTGCATAGTTAATAATTCAGTAACTTAAAATACTGCCCAAGGGAATATTGATCATGTTTACCTGGAGAGTAAGGACTTTTTATTTTACTTGGTCATGGGATGAAAGTGTTGCTGCCTAGAGTAGCATTTATTGCCCATCTCTAATTACCCTGGAGAAGGAGGCTGTGATCTGATTTTTTGAACCGCTGCTTTCCTGGATGGGTAGACATCTACAGTGCAATTAGGAAGGGAGGACCAGGATTTCAAGCCTGGAACAGTACATATTTCCAAGTCAGAATGGTGTGTGCGGGGCTTAGAGGGAAACTTAGAGGTAGTTCTGCTCCCATGTGGAGTGAATCAAATTGGTTAAGACAATGATACTGGGAAGACCAGGAGGAGTTTGACATGGACTACCCACTCATCACTTCTTCCTGAAGACTGAATATTGATGCAAATCCTTCAGCCTTATCTCTTGCATTGATGTTCTGGGACTCTTCATCATTGAAGATGGGGATATTTGTAGAGCCTCCACTGTTACTTTGGCTGGATGTAGCAAGGCTACAGAGGTTTGATCTGATCTATTGATAGTAGGATTGCTTAGCTCTATCTGTTGCATTTTGCTTCTCCTATTTGGCATCCAAGTAATTAAGTATTTTATCTCCTCCAGGTTGACATCTCATTATAGTTATGCCTGGCAAACCCTCCTGCACCCCTCATTGAACCAGGGTTGATCCACTGCATGATGGTGATGATAGATCATGGGATATGCTGGGCTATGCGGTTACAGATTGCAGTTGAATATAATTCTGATGATACCTCTTGGATGCCTGGCTTTGGGTTGTTAAAAATTTTCAAAGTCTATCTCATTTATCATGGTGATTATGCTGGATGGGGTTCTATTTCCGCAATGACTGTGTGCGGTGGTCTCTCCTACAGATACTGTCATGCAAGGAGGCATCTAGGACAGGTATATTGTTGATTATTGAAAGACTCAAGTGAGTTTTTCCTTCTTGTTGGTTCTCTCACCATCTTTAGTTAAGTATTGATGTCTTTTAGGCATTGTGTTATTGGAGCACTCTTACAATTGGACATTAAAATTCTTTACATTGAGTACATTCTGTTCCTTTGCTACACTCTGTGCTTCTTCCAATTGGTATTCAATATGGCAGAGTACTTAGTCATCACTGAAGATATTCAGAATGCCGTTTTGTTTCCCATCATCAACCTGAAACAATGTGAATTCATGGAGTTTGGAGTCAATGTTGAGGACTCCCAGGGCAACTCCTTTCCCCTATGCCATCTGGTGGGTCTGTTCTGCTAGTGGGAGGATGGCGGTGTCCACAAGGTACAATTCCATTGGCATGAGTATGTTAAGTTGTTGTTTGATTAGTCTGTGGCACAGCTCTCCAAATTTGGGCGAGACCCCCAGATGATGATAAGGAGATCATAAGATGTATGAGCAGGATTAGGCCATTTGGCCCACTGAGTCTGTCTTGGCAATCGATCATAGCTGATCTGTTTCTCAACCACATTCTCCTGCCTTATCTTTGTATCTTTTGATCCCCTTAATAATCAAGAATATATCTGTCTCTGTCTTAAAAGCACTCAATGACTTGACGTCCACTGCCTTCTGCAGTGATGAACTCCCGTAGAGTAACTAACCTCTGATTGAAGAAATTGCTCTTCACCTCAGTTCTAAAGGGTTGTCCCCTCAGTCTAAAGCTGTGCCCTCAGGTCCTGGTCTTCAAACCTTGCATCACTTCTTGCTGTGGATTTAATTTCCTTTCTTAATAACAAGGCAATCCTGCTACCTTTGCTTACCTGCCTGTGCTTTTGGACGTATACCCTTTGATACCTAGTTCCAAGCCTTAATTCCCTCACAACCTTGTCTCTGTGATATCCACAGCATTGTAACTGCATTTTCAATCTGCATTATAAGCTCATTTGCCTTGTTTTGTGAACTGCATGTATTTAAGTTCTTAGACCTTAGACCTGTGTTGACCGCCTCTGTTCTCATAGTTGTCCTCTTATCTGCTGTGCCTGAAGTTAGATTCCTGACCATTTCCATACTCTCTGTCCTATTACTTGTTCTGGAAACTTTAATAGCCTCTCCTGAACCATCCCCTGCCTTAATTAGTTTAAAGTCCTTGTGACCACCCTATTTAGCCTTTCCGCTAGGATCCTGGTCCTTGATCAGTTCAGGTAGAGCCCATCCCAAACGTAAAATTCCCTCCTGTCCAAATACTGATGCCAGTGTCCCAAGAAATTGAACCCCTTTTTCCCACGCTACTCCTTTAGCCTCATGTTAACTTGCCTAATTGAATTACCTCTTTGCCAATTTGCACTTGGTTCCAGAGATTAAAACCTTTGAGGTCCTGCTTTTTTGAGAAGGACTTTGCAGGGTCAACAGGACTATGTAATGGACAGGGTAAAAAGAAAGCAGCTATCCTCCTTAATTGAAAGGTCAATAACATGGGGGCATAAGTTTTAGGTAACTAACAGGAGGTTTAGAGGGGATTTGAGGAAAAATATTTTCAGCGAGAGGGTTGTGAAACCAGAAATGCACTGCCTGGGAGGATAGTTGAGGTGAAAAATCTCACAACCTTTAAAAAGTACTTAGAAGAGCTTGAAATGTCATAACATTTAAGCCTTTTGGGCCAAGTGCTGGAAGGTGACCCTGGTGTAGATTTAGTGTAGTTTTGTTGGTTCAGACTCAATGGTCTGCAAGGCCTCTGCTGTATTTTGGATTTTGTGACCAGTTTGCCCCTTTCATTTTTGGTGCCTAGGTTTATTCTGGGTGGTCTGTCTGGTTCATTCTATTATTTTAGACTTTGTAGAAGTTTTGGTAAGACTGAGTTACATGCAAGGCCCGCAGGGCAGATGAGAGTCAACCATATGGCTATGGAAAAATAACTAAAGGACTGCGGATGCTGCAAATCAGAAACAGAAATTGTTGGAAAAACTCAACAGATCTGGCAGGATCTGTGGAGAAAAAACAGAGTTAATGTTTTTGGGGCCAGTGACCTTTCAGAACTTTGTTGATTACAGAGTGAATTGAATTGAATTGAATGGTTTATTGTCACTTGTATTTAACAAATAAATACCGTGAAAAATATAACATGTTGCCACGCTGTGGCGCCATTTTGAGTTACAAAAGATATTAAGATATAACTAAAATATAACTAAAAAGAGTTCTTCCTGCCTTCTTGTGCTCTACAATGGGCTCTTTGCCCACCAATGCCTATTCCAGTCCAAGAGCCAGGGCCACCACAACCACCAGGTGCACCACAGTGGGCCTACCATGCCACTGCCATACAACCGCTGCACCTGTTGAACCACCTGGAGTACCATTTCAGGCCTACCTTGCTGCAGCTGACCAATGCTGACTACAGATGTCACCTTCTCCTCCAACCACAGAGGTCGCTCTGTCATTGCCGCTATCTTGAAATCCGGTGCCGCTGTCACTGCCTGAAGTCCTGCATTGGGCCCATAAATGTTGAAGTCTCCATGCTCTGGTACCATCTCTTGCCTCTGCGACACTTGAGAGCTCTCTGAGGGCTCACTCTCCTCCACGCTGGGCTCGCTGTCCCCGAGGAGCTAACTCCTGCTGCCACTGCCACACATGCTCGGGAGGCCAGGCCCATTCTCGCCCTGCTAAAGACACCGAAAAGGCCTCCAAAGTGAAAAAGAAGTAAAAAAGAAGAAAAGCAAAATGCAAAAGTAAAAAGAAATAAGAGAAACAAAGAAAGCAGATGGAAGCAAATGAGCCCTGGGCCAGGAGCTCGGATGCAGTGCCACTATGCTGCTGCCATCTTGGACCAGTTAAACTAGTCAGGGTTGGATTTGAGAGCGCAGAGTGTAGTCAGTTCAGAGGGAGATACGTTTGAATTGGTAAGGGGGCAGAGAAATTGAGGCGACCAATGTCACATTGACAGTTCTTAATGAGCAAGTCAAGAACAGACAGAAGGCCAGGTGGAGGAAGAATGTTGGAGGCAGATGAAGGCATCTGTGTAACGGGGAGAAGACGCTTGTGCAAAGCAATAGACACAGATGCGGAGGGGTGACAGAAGAAAAGTCCAGTGTAATGTCATGCTCAAAATTCATTGAGGTGGGGGCACAGGAAATAAACTAAGGGGAACAAACTTTGAATAAACTTTGCGGAGTATAGAATTTTCAGCATCAGAGAATGGAAGGTCGGAAGGTGTAATAAATACATGACAAGAGGTGGTGTTGGGAGAGGGGATGGAATCAGAGGAAAGGGGAAGGGAGGAAGGTTCCAGGGGGCGTGGGTATCTCTGAATTTTTGCATCTTGCATTCCTTAATGCCTGAAAAGAAAAAAAAAGTTTCTTGTTAAAATGTCAAATGAACCAGAGGATGAAGTGGAACTGGAGGGGCAGGGCAGCTCTGAGCTTGCATGAGGCGGTGCTGATGGAGAAAGAGGTTGAGAGTGTGCATATGGTGATGCATGGCACTGAGTGTGGTAAGCAGAATGGGGCAAGAACAGATGTCTGAGGAGTGTTCTACTTTCATGAGAGATCTGTGCTTCTGGGTGGATTCAAAACTTGAAGGATGAAACTTGAGTTGGAATCTGTGTGGTGTGAACGAGAATTTGATCCGAAGGCAGTGAGTGAAGACTTTGGTGTGGCTGTGGAACTGAGTTTGGCAAATACCTTGTTAAACACCAGAAATAACAATGAAAGTAATAGCAGTGAACAAGGAAAGAAGAATAGAACAGAAATCCTGTCAGCGAGTGGAGCAGAACCTATTCAAGTTGGACATACTTGGAAGAGATGTGGCAGTGAGTTAATCACTAAAGAAAGAAGAACTGTGGATGCTGGAAATCTGAAAAAAAACCCAGAAATTGCTGGAAAATCTCAGCAGCTCTGGTAGCATCTGTGGAGAGAAAATAGGGTTAAAGTTTCATATCCAGTGACCACCTTCAGAACCCATGGGTTTGGAGTAACAAAGTAGGTTTTTCTACGTTAAGAATAGAAGATTTAGTTCCTAATATGGGTACTATTGAATCAGATCAATTTCTATGATGGTTTAATGGTCAGCACGCGGCTAGCTTTAATTCCAGATTTTTATTGATTTCACATTTCAACATCCACCAGGAGAGTGTTTGATACTATGCCCCCAGAATATCAGCCTGGTTTGGATTATTAGTTCAGTGACGTTACCACTATGTCAGTGCCTCCCCTGCTTCTCCAAATAACAAGACTCATTATGTTATAGAACTACAGATTTATATTTGAGCTGTAAATAAATTCAAAATGTGTCTAGGTTTCATTGTTTTGTGATGTGAAAAACCTTGGCAAATTGCAAGGCTATGAATTTATTTTGCAGACATGCTCATTTGAGAGCAGGCAATGAAAAATAGTACATATCCTTTTGATATTAAGACAAAGATAATCTAATCATACCATGCTGAATCTTTAGTTTCTATGAGATACAGAAACATTTTTTAGCTAAGTGACAATTTTGTCAAGTTTCACAGAGGGCTTTTCTCCTTGAGGACTAACAAAATTTCTCTCTGTATCATTCCATACTGAGCTCTCTAACAACCTCTCCAGCCTCACGATGCTCCTCATGTCTGATGCTAGGTAGATTCTATCATTTGCTCTGCCTGAAAGAACTCCCCAATGCCAGGATAACCCGAAATAGACCAGCGTCACTGTGTAAACGCCATCTTTAAAAGGCTGTTTCATATCCGGTCAAGTATTATCAGTCAGGAGTTGTCCTGAATAGTAGTGACATGTACCCCAGATGTGCCAGGGAAGGGGAAATTGATGCCATACTTTGTGGACAGCTACCTGGAGGTCCTATTGGATGATATAGTGTAGAGGAGAGATGCTCACTTCACACCCTGCCAGCCGTGATTGCCACCTGGATCAGTGTGGTGTCCCATGGTCTGAAGGAATGCCCAGCTGTGAAGGAAGAAGGCAGTGACCTTCTCTGTTCTGGAATATGGAAATGCTTCCATGTTCCCTTTACTACACAGTTACTTTATCTCCGCTATAACACCCACATCCCACTAAGACTCAATGCTGTATGACTGTCACTATTACATGCAACATTTTTCCTCACTTGTTGTCACCCACCCCCCAACTCTCCTTCCTAGTAATCTTACATGGTGTCTGCACTATTTACTCACTCAGGACAAGTCACCTTTCCCACAACAGCACCAGCACTAACAGCTGTACCATCTACTTTCATTTCACTCAATCCCTCTAGTTCTCCAATTCCAGAAAAATACCAGCCCACCATAGATCAGAAAGAGCAAAAATGTGTGGTGGGCTGCTCAATATTGTTTCGTATGATGAGAGAATTCTGACCCTCATGAAAGACTGAGCATGCCTAAACTTCTGAACTGCTACCAAAGGCTGTCCTTGACTTACTTTTCTGGGACCCCCTGACTGAAGGCTGTCGTCCTTGACTTGGCTGAGGCCTGCTGATGAGCACGACAAGCTTATAGGCTTTGGTGTCTGTGACAACACAGAAGTACTGCGAGCCTGATAACTCTGGCTGGGGAGAGAGCCAAATTGCACTGAAGTAAAGCAAGTATGCTGAGTATACCCAGGCAGGTTCAAGGTGAGTGAGTGTTAAGTGATAGAGTGAACAGCTTGATCCTGGTCCAATCTGTGAGCTGGATGCTTATACCTATGTGCAAAATTGTCTTGCAGCAGCATTTAAATGTTAGTTGCTGGTGCAATACAAAGTACATCTTTATGGTGCAGAAGTGGATTACAGAGGTACTGTGAAGGTTCTGAGAACCTGGCAGCCCAAAGGGAGAAGGCAGCAAGACGGAATCACCAGGTACCTCCTCTGATCTACATGTAGGGAATTCTCAGCATTTAATTTCCTTCTGGTAGGTAGGAAACTGCATATACTGAGGTGAGATGTGCAGTTAATGAGGCCGGTAATGAGCAATAATCCCTGATATTAGGTGATACACCACTGCCTAGCAAGTATCTCATCTTGATATCCATAACCTTGTTGGAAAATACAGCTAGTTGCTAGAGAAAGGCCTTGCTGGACTTTTCAGGTGATTCTTCCAGATTTCCTGTTATAGTCCAAATCCTTCACAGCCTTACAATTTTTGCTCTTCATTTCTAATTTTTGAAAAACCTCCAAAACTAATAAAAGCTGAAAGAACTGTGGATGCTGGAAATCAGAAACAAAAACAGAAAAGCTCAGCATTTCTCTGATTTCCCTCCACAGATGCTGCAGGTTCGGCCATTGGCAGCAATTAAGATATATTGCAGTATTAAAATTTCAGTTACACCTGATTAGGTAATCCCTAGATTTTTCAGTTCTGTTTCCTGTGGTTAAGTACTACAAGGTCAGATGTTTCATGTGATTTCAAAATTCGTCAATTCAATTCCACATTGTCAATATTGTTGCATTAGATTTGAGATTGTCATAAAATATTATGTTCAGTCACGTTGCTAATCAGAACAGGCATTCAATTTTAAGGCTATGCTCCTCGTTTGTCCAGTGTAATGGGTTAATGACACTATGAGTGTAAATCACCAGTGAGTTAATGACACAATGCTGTCAGTTGATGCAGAGTAGGTAGTACCAGCATTATATTTCAAAAGCTCATTGTCTCGTTAAGATTTGAGCTATATCATTACAGTATTATTTCATACAGTAGAGTTTGAAGGATGACGACAGAAGCGATTCTCAATCTCAACTATGGACTGACTTGTACTGCTCCACATAGTATAGTGTTGCTATACTATGAATATAGCAAGACAAATTTGCTTGATTCACATCTCAGGTCATTTTGATATCAAACGTGCAGGCTATATTATTAAGTGCTTATTGCACAAATGAATATAATGCAAAGGAAAAGGAACTAAGCTAAAATTGATTTACCAAGATAAACCCTGGAAAGTCAGTACTGCATTGTTGAATGTAGCAGCACGGTGGCACAGTGGTTAGCACTGTTGCCTCACAGCGCCAGGGATCCGGGTTGGATTCCAGCCTCAGACGACTATCTGTGCGGAGTTTGCGCGTTCTCCCCGTGTCTGCATCGGTTTCCTCCGGGTGCTCCGGTTTCCTTCCATAGTCCAAAGCTGTGCAGGTTAGGTGGATTAGCCATGATAAATTGCCCGTAGTGTTCAGGGAGGTGTAGGTTGGGTGGGTTATAGGCGGATGGGTCTGGGTGTGATGCTCTGAGGTTCGGAGTGGACTTGTTTGGCCAAAGGGCCTGTTTCCACACTGTAGGGATTCTATGAATATTGTACTGCTTTTAGGAACATAAGCCATTCAGTCCGTCCAGCCTATTCCACCATTTGATACAGTCACAGGTGATCGAACAGTTCAATGCGTTTTTACCCACACTGAAAATAGATATGATTCAATTTACATAAAATTGCAGTAATCAACTAACAATTGTGTATTTCATTAAAGTTTAATGGATAACTGGAGTAAAATGAGTGTCACCTTCACTTAGCATCTCTCTAATTATAAAACTTTTAACATTAGTTTTTGTCTGCGTGTTTTGATATTGATGTTGGAGTGGTTAATATTTGATCAAAATAGCATGTATATACCTACTTCTGTGACTCCATCAGCCTTTCATGTTCATCAAGCTTGCATAATTTATGTGTGGTGAAAAGTGGCTAACGGAATATTAAATGGAATAAGCTTCAATGCACAAGTGGAAAAACAATTCCGTAAATTTATTGTTGCATCAACAACAATTTGTAGTCTTTGAAAGTTGAGTGCCTGACAAGTCTGATCTGTGGGATCAGGGCTAACCATCTACCTCAATGTCACTTTGTCTAGCTATCTCCATCCCTTGATGTCATTATTCTCCAGCAATTTATTGATTAATGATAGTTGGTTGCACACTATTTGAGTATTTCTGAAAAAAGATATTTTGGCAAAGCTTTTTGTCTTGCATTCATTACAATAATTCATAAGAACTACCAAAGTAAAGGGAAAACACCATTCATACTGTTTGAGAGGAGAGCAGTAACTCTGGCAAAAGTTTCTATAAATATGTAAATCGTAAAAGAGTGGCGAAGGTAAACATTGGTCCTTTAGAGGATGAGAAGGCCAATTTAATAACTGGGAATGAGGAAATAGCCGAGACATTAAACAGTTATTTCGTGTCGGTCTTCACAGTGGAAGACACAAATAACATGCCGAAAACTAATAGCAAGAAGGTTATAGCAGGTGAGGACCTAGAAACTATCATTATCACTAAGGGGGCAGTGCTGGGCAAGCTAATGGGGCTAAAGGTAGACAAGTCTCCTGGCCCTGATGAAATGCATCCCAGGGTACTAAAAGTGGTGATGGGGGAAGTAGCAAATGCACTAGTAATTATTTACCAAAATTCACTGGACTGTTGGGTGGTTCCCGCAGATTGGAAAACAGCCAATATGATGCCAAAAGGAAGTAGACAAAAAGCAGGTAACTATAGGCCAGTTAGCTTAACTTTGGTAGTGGGGAATATGCTTGAATCTATCATTAAGGAAGAAATAGCAAGACATCTGGATATAAATTGTCCCATTGGGAACACCCAGCATGGGTTCATGAAGGGTAGGTCATGTTTAACTAATTTGGTGGAATTCTTTGAGGACATTACTTGCATGGTGGACAATGGGGAACCTGTGGATGTGGTGTATCTGGATTTCCAGACGGCATTTGACAAGGTGCCACACCAAAGGCTGCTACATAAGATAAAGTTGCACGGTATTACAGGTAATGTATTGGCATGGATAGAGGATTGGTTGACCAGTAGAAAGCAAAGAGTAGGGGTAAATGGGTGTTTTTCTGGTTGGCAGTCAGTGGCTAGTGGTGTGCCTCAGGGATCAGTGTTGGGACCTCAATTGTTTACAATTTACATTGATGATTTGGAGTTGAGGACTAAGTGTGGTGTGTCAAAATTTGCAGATGACACTAAGATGAGTGGTAGAGCAAAGTGTGCAGAAGACGCTGAAAGTCTGCAGAGGGATATAAATAGTCTAAGTGAGTGGGCAAAGGTCTGGCAGATGGAGTACAATGTTGATAAGTGTGAGGTCATCTATTTTGGTAGGAATAACAGCAAAATGGACTATGTTTTAAATGGTAAAAAATTGGTAAAAATGCTGTGCAGAGGGACTTGGGTGTCCTTGTACATGAATCGCTGAAGGTGGGATTGCAGGTGCAGCAGGTGATTAAAAAGGCAAATGGAATTTTTTCTGCCATTGCTTGAGGGATGGAGTTTAAAAACAGGGAGGCTATGCTGCAACTGTATAGGGTCCTGGTGAGGCCACACCTGGAGTACTGTGTGCAGTTTTGGTCTCCTTACTTGAGAAGAGATATACTAGCACTGGAGGGGGTGCAGAGGAAATTCACTCGGTTGATTCCAGAGTTGAGAGGGTTGGATTATGAGGAGAGACTGAGTAGACTGGGATTATACTAATTGGAATTCAGAAGAATGAGGGGAGATCTTATAGAAACATATCAGATTATGAAGGGAATAGATAAAGTGGAGGCAGGGAGGTTGTTTCCGCTAGCAGGTGAAACTAGGACTAGAGGGCATTGCCTCAAAATAAAGGGAAGCAGTTGTAGGACTGAGGTCAGGAGGAACTTCTTCACCCAAAGGATTGTGAATCTGTGGAATTCTCTGCTCAGTGAAGTGGTTGAAGCTACCTTACTGGATGTTTTTAAGGCAAGGCTAGATAAATTTTTGAACAGTAAAGGAATTAAGGGTTATGGTGAGTGGGCGGGTAAGTGGAGCTGAGTCTCAAAGATCAGCCGTGATCTTATTAAATGGCGGGGCAGGCTCAAGGGGCCGGATGGCCTACTCCTGCTCCTAGTTCTTATCTTATTGCTATAGACAATGCACCAGTTAGATGGTGACTGATAGTTAACAGCTAAGCTTCATTTAAATTTTAAACCAGGCAGGTTTAATTTGAATAGTCAAGGCAGTGCTCTGAGAAATGAATCAGAGAAAGCTGCAATCTATTTTGTTGAGTTGAAACAGGTGCAGTGTACATTTCTGTCTGCAAAGACAGTAAAATAGGCTGTTAAATAAGGTAAGAGCCCATGCTGTTGGGGCAAGGTACTGGCACGGATACAGGATTGACTGACTGGCAGAAGGCAGAGAATAGGAATAAATGGGTCTGTTGCAGGATGGCAGCTGGTGATTAGTGATGTTCATAGAATCCCTACAGTGTGGAAACAGGCCCTTTGGCCCAACAAGTCCACACTGACAGCATCCCACCCAAACCCATCCCCCACCTCTTTTCCCTGTAATCCACCTAATTTACATATCCCTAACCACAATGGGCAATTTAGCATGACCAGTCCACATAATCTGCATATCTTTGGACTGTGCAAGGAAACTGGAGCACCTAGCAGAAACCCATGCAGACACAGGGAGAATGTACAAATACCACAGACTCCACCTGAGGCCGGGATTAAGCCCAGGTCCCTGGCGCTGTGAGACAGCAGTGCTAACCACTGTGCCACCTGTTCTGCAGGGTTCAGTGTTAGGACCTCAACTATTCACGTTATACAATAACAATCTGGATGAAGGAACTGAAGGCATTGTTGCTAAGTGGATAGAGTGGACATGGAGAAAATGTTTCCAGTTGTAGGAGAGACTAGGTCCAGAGGGCACAGCCTCAGAGTGAAGGGATGATGGTTTAGAATTGAAATGAGGAGGAATTTCTTCAGTTAGAGGGTGGTGAGTCTGTGGAGCCCATTGCCACAGAAGGCTGTGCAGGCCAAGTCATTGAGTGTATTTAAGACAGAGATGTCCTTGGTTAGTAAAGTTACAGGGAAAAGGCAGGAGAATGGGGTTGAGAAATATATCAAAGTTTAATATCAATATATCAATTCAAAGTAAATGTAACATGAGTAATACAGAAGTATTGAGTGACTTCAATCTACATATGGACGAGTAAATCTAATTGGCACTAATTCTGTGGAGAATAAGCTCTTGGAGTTTATATATGATTGGTCTGTAGAGTAGTATATTGGAGAAAAATCTAGGAATTAGGCTGTTTTAAATTTAGTTGTGCAATGAAAGTGCTCATTAATAACCATTCTGTAAATGAGCCTTTGGGAAGTTTTTGACATTAAGTTTAAATATGACATGGTTCATCCTGAAATAAAGGAATTAAATCTGGACGAATGAAGGTATGAGGGACAAATTGGTTATGGCATATTGGGAAAATAAATTAAATGATTTTTTTGACATGAAATGGATAGTATTTAAAGAAGTACTACATGGCTTCCAACAGGTATATTCCTCTCGGGCACAAAAACCCATGGGAAAGGCAAATCAACTGTACCTAACAAAAAAATTTGAAGATTGCTTTAGATCAAAGAAAGGGCACCAGAAAATGTGATAAACCTGAGGATTCATAGAGATTTAGAACCCAGCAAAGCATGTTCATCAAATGAGAAATATTAAGTGAAAAGAGAATATGAATGCAAGCTAATGAAACATACAGGCAGATTTGAGAAGATTCTTTGGATGTGCAAAAAGGAAATGATTAGCTGGATAAATGTGGGTTCACTACACGTCAAGACATATGTATTCATGATGCAGAACAGGGAGCTAGTAGACAAACTAAACAATTACCTTGTGCCTGTCTTCATGGAAGAAGATACCAAAACTCACCCAGACATTTCAGGCAATGAGGGTCTTAGAAACACATCTGAGAAGGGGGAGGGGGGAGAAAAACCCACTGGGGAACAGTTCAATAACACTGGTCCTCAGGATTTGTTGGGATGTTCCTTTTGTTTCCCATGTCTTTCAGGTCTCTGATCTTTTCCTTCAGGTTCCTTTACTTCTTCATAGGAGGCACAGTTCACAAGTTCTCAGTTGACATTATCATGAGGGGCTCTCCTTCTTAACCTCTCCTGTTGCCTGAGGCATGGTGACCACCAGGCATTTCTCTTCAATGAGAAATCAGCCTTATGGTCCAGTAGTGACTTTATCTTAATCTCTAATTTATTGGTTAAAGGCAACAATTTACAGCAACTGGTGGGAGAAAATAACTGACTTTCTTCAGGTTTTGTTTTTAACTGTTGAGAGTGACACACACCACATGTCTTTCCAGGAGTCCAAAGACTCAGTATATTGTTCACGCCCTCAAACTGTTCTGCTACTCAGAAACCAATTAGAGAGTTTCATTTGGCTGATAACTTCTAGCATTCACTACTGGTCACAGGCTCACAAAAGAAACAGCAGCCTGTTGTTGGCTGAATTGCATTTTGTAAACAGGCCCCAGTGCCCACAAAAACTGCCCCTGTTTGTAGGCACTCAGGTCTGTTTACAAAATATCAGTGTAAACACCACACACAAGGTTCAGTGACTTTTTAAAAGTGAAATAATTCTTTCCATAATCCTTGGTTTTTATGTAGCCCTTTTTCCATTTTAGCCCACAATCGAAAAGAAAACTAAAAATAAATGATTCTTACAACCCCTGCATCCAATCTGTCTAATCCTGCCATAATTCTTTATTTTTTATTGAGGTCCCATCTCATTCTTCTAAATTCTGGTGAATACAGGTCTAGTTGGCCCAAATTCAAGTGACAACCCTGACATCCCAGGAATCCATCTACTGAACATTTTCTACACTCCCTGTTTCGCAAGTATATCTTTTCTGAAGTAAGGATACCAAAATTGCATACAGTACTCCAGGTGTTGGCTCACCAAGGCCCTGTACAGCTGCATTAAATCTTCCTTTCTCTTGTATGTGAACCATTTTGTACAGAAGGCCAAGATACCACATTAATTCATTTACAAAATGTGGGTATTGCTAGCTAAGCTAGCATTCATTGCCCATTTCTGAGTGGCCAGAGGGCAATTGAGAGTCAGCCATATTGCTGTGAAAGAGTCACATTTAGGCCAGACGATATGAGAAAGACAAATTTCACATTATTGAACCAGATCGGTTTATTTATGACAATCGACGATTGTTTCATGATCATCAGTAGATTCTTAATTCTAGAATTTTTTGTATTGAATTGAAATTTCACCACTTGTTGTGGCAAGATTCGAATACGAGTCCCCAGAACATCATAGAAGCACAGAGTTATAGAGCACGGAAACAGGTCCTTCGGTCCCACCAGTCCATGCCGAACATATTCCCAAACTAAATTAGTCCCACCTGCCTGCTCCTGGCCCATATCCCTCCAAATGTTTCTTATTCATGTACCTATCCAAATGTCCTTTAAATGTTGTAATTGTATCCACATTCACCACTTCCTCAGGAAGTTCATTCCACACGTGATGCACTCTCTGTGTAAAAGAATTTGCCCCTCACGCCTTTTTTGAATTTCTCTCCTCTCAACTTCAGCTGAGTTTCTGGCTTAATAGACCAGCAATAATATGACTAGTCTGTTGCCTTCTCATAATATGTCGTCCTAACTGTTTGCTGTACCTGCACGCTTGTTTTCAGTGGCTGGTGTTGCTTTGTATGTCAGTGTTTCCTAATTTGTTAGGTGGATGAGGGTGTTGGTGGAGGGGGACTGGTTGAGCCTAAGGGAGAGGAAGAAGCAGAGGGCTTTTAGGTCATCTGCGTCGGAAATGCAAGTGTACAGGAATTGGATGTCCAGATGAAGATGAGGTGTTGGGGGCCCTCATCTGCTTAATCGAACTCGTCCTTACCCTTAACAACTTCTCCTTCTACTCCTCCCACTTCCTACAGACAAAGAGGGTGGCCATGGGAACCTGCATGGGCCCAAGCTACCCTGCCTCTTCGTAGGATACGTGGAACAGTCCCTCTTCCACAGCTACACTGGCACTATCACCCACCTGTTCCTCCGCTACATCGATGACTGTATTGGCACTGCCTCATGCTTCCACGAGGAGCTTGAACAGTTCATCAACTTTACTAACACCTTTCACCCCCAACCTCAAATTCACCTGGACCAGCTCTGATACCTCTCTCTCCTTCCTGGACTTCTCTGACCCCATCTCTGGTGACTGCCTTGAAACCGATATCTATTTTAAGCCCACCGACTCCCACAGCTACCTAGACTACACCTTCCTGCAAGAATGTGATCCCCTACTCCCAATTCCTCTTCCTCTGCCGCATCTGCTCCCAAGATGGGGCATTCCACTCCCGAACATCCCAGATGTCCTCTTATTCCAAGGACCGCAACATCCCCCCCTTCAGTGGTCGAAAATGCTCTCGACCGCATCTCTAGCGTTTCCTGCACCTCTGCCCTCACATCTCCTCCCCGCAACAAAAACAAAGACAAAATCCTCCTTGTCCTCATTATCACCCCACTAACCGCTGGATTCAACGTATCATTGTCCGCCACTTCCGCCACCTGCAATCTGACCCCACAACCAAAGATATATTTGCCTCACCACCCCTATCTGCCTTCCGTAGGGACCGCTTTCTCCGCGACTCTCTCGTCCGCTCCACACTCCCCACTAGCCCCACCACCCCTGGCACCGTTCCCTGCAACCACAGGAAGTGCTACACCTTCCCCTACACCTCCCCCCAAGGAACCAAAAAAACCTTCCACATCAGACAGAGGTTCACCTGCACATCCGCCACTGTGGTCTCCTGCATCCGCTGCTCCCGGTGTGGCCTCCTCTACATTGATGAGACCAAGCAGAGGCTTGGAGACCACTTTGTAGAGCACCTGCATTCTGTTCGTGACAAATGACAACACCACTTCCCAGTCGCAAATCACTTGAACTCCCTCTCCCACTCCCTGGGTGGCATATCCATCCTGGGCCTCCTCCAGTATCACAATGACGACACCCGGAAACTGGAGGAGCAGCACCTCATACTTTGCCTTGGGAGCCTACAACCCAATGGTCTCAATGTGACTTAACCAGTTTCAAAATCTCCCCACCCCCGACCTCATCCCATGACCAACCCTCCCTCCCTCTTATCCCCACCTCCTTAACCTGACACAACCTGTCCATCTTCCCTCCCACCTATCCACTTCTCCCACCTCACTGACCAATCTCCACCACTGCCTACCTGCACTCACCTATCACCATCCCACCTACCTTCCCCAGCCCCACCCCTCCTGAGTCTACTTATTTCAGAGCTCCCTTCCCCCTCCCCCATTTCTGAAGAAGGGTCCTGACCTAAAACGCCAACTTTCCTGCTCGTCTGATGCTGCCTGGTCTGCTGTGTTCCTCCAGCTCCACACTGTGTTATCTCTGACTCCAGCATTGGCAGCTCTGACTATCCCTTTATTCCTACATTTATTTCTGTGCTCTATTCCTTGTCTGCTAACCATTTTTAATCCGTGCCAGTGTATTACCACCAATTGAATATGCATTGATTTTGCATATTTTTCTTGTGTGACCTTGTCAAAAACTTTATCTGAACATCTAAATCACCAAATCCACTGGCCCTCCCTCGTGTATTCATCATGTCCCGCAAAAAACTGTTTATCAATGCATTATTTCCCTTTCATCAATCCATGTTGATTTTATGTAATCCCTTTGTGTATCTTAGTGTCCTATTATCACATTCTTTATGATAAACCCCCTCCAGCATTTTCCTTACCATTGATGTTAGGAGAACCAGCCTGTAATTCCCAGTTTAATTGCTGCCTCCTTTTCTTAAAGATTTGATATATTTAATACCTTTCAATCTGCCAAGAGTGTTCCAGAATACATAGACTTTGGAAAACGGTGACTATTATTTCCGTGGCCACTTCCTTTATTACTGTGGTGTGTAGAATTGATTTGTAGGCTTGTAAGCATTAATTCATATTAATATAAAGACAGTGCTTGAAACGTTAACTGGATTAAACTTTGATAAATCCTTTGGATGAAATGAGATACATAAAGTGTTGAAAATTGGTGATTTTCCTTCAAAATTCCACAGGTTCTGAAAAGCTTCCTTTAGATTAAAAATAAAAGATGTAACCTCACTGCAGATTAGAAAGCAGCCATGTAATCTCACTATTTAAGGGAGGGAGAATGGAGAACAACAGACCTGCTTTTTGATGTTATTACTAAGGAAAATGTCATAATGTGATACATACAACTTTTTTTTCTAAACATTCACCACTCTCTGAATGAAGGCATTCCTCCTTCTCAGTTTTAAATGGCTTATCATTCTTCTATGGTAAGAATAATCTTCCTGCGATAATAAGTCAAAATTGTACACAATACTCCTGCTCTGGTTTTGCCTTGTCTCCATACAAATGCAGCAAGACATCTTATATACTCAAATGTCTTTGTGATGATGGCCAAAATACCATTTGCGTTCCTTTATTATTGCTATATCTGCATGTTTGCCACACACCTTGCTGCCTGATGGTGCCTATAAACACCAAATATACCTACCATGCTTCATGCATGACATGCATGCACAGGAGCCCTAATTTAAATTTTATTACTTTTCAATGCTGTGAGCTACCTGCCAACTTACAATTTCCTCTTGTCTGGTCCTATCTCATATGGAACTATTTCCTTCTATAATGCTGCCTAGTATTCCAAACTCATGCACCTTGTTCTGCTATCCTGCTTTTGTTTGCTGGTAGCCCACCACCCCCATCCCCCACCATCTTACAAATTTAGCTTAAACTCTCCTCATACACCTTTGGAAAGTTCAAAGATTATAAGTTCCAAGTCAGGATGGTGAATGGCTTGGAGAGAAATTTACAGATAATAGTGTTTTATGCATCTTCTGCCCTTGCTTTTTTTAGATGGCACTGGTGATAGATTTAGAAGGTTCTGCCAAAGGAGCCTTGATGAATTTCTGTAGTGCATATGTAGATGGTACACACTGCTGATACTGCATCGATAGTGGAAGGAGTGAATGTGCCAAAAAGTATGCTGCTTTACCCTGAAATGGTGTCAAGCTTCTTGAGTGTTGTTGAAACTGCACTTATCCAGACAAGTGGGAAATATCCCATTACACTCCTGATTTGTGCTTTGTAGATGCTTTGGGGAGGCTGGAGGTGAATTACTCCCTGAAGGATCCCTAGTCCAGTTCAGGTTCTGAGAACAATGGTGAGTCCCAGAATGTTGATATGGAGAGGTTCAGCAATGGTAATGCCATTAAATGCCAAGGAGTGATTGTTAGATTCTCTCTTGTTGGAGATGGTCATTGCCTGGTACTTGCCACTGTTGATCCAAGCCTGGAAATTATCCATGCATTTGGACAGTCTCTGAGGTGTCACAAATCATGCTGAACATTGTGCAGTCATCAGTGAGCTTCCAACTTCTGATGGAGGGAAGACCATTGATTAAGTAGTTGAAGATGGTTGGACGAAGGATTCTACCTATGAGGATCTCCTGCTTTGATGCAGAAGATAGCACTGTTGTTGACACTTTCCATTACTTTTCTGATGTTCGAGAGTAGGTTGATGGGGTGGTAAATGGCCAAGTTGGATTTATCCTGATTTTTGTGTGCAGGACATACCTGTGCATTTTTTTACATTGATGCCAGTGGTCTAGCTATACTGGAATAGTTTGGCTAGATGTGCAGCAAGTTCTGGAGCACTGGTCTTTATTACTGTTGTCAGAATTTTGGCAGGGCCATAAGTCAAATTGGCTGAAGATTGGCATCTGTCATGTGGGGCAACTTCAGAGTAGCCAAGATGGATCATTCACTCTGTACTTCTCATAGAATCTCTACAGTGTGGAAACAGGCCCTACGGCTCAACAAGTCCACACTGACCCTCAGAGTGTCCTATCCAGACCCATCCCTCTATAACACACCTAACCTACACATCCCTGAACACTATGGCCAATTTAGCACGGCCACGCCACCTAACCTGCACATCTTTGGACTGTGGGAGGAATCCAGAGCACCCAGAGGAAACCCACGCAGACATGGGGAGAATGTGCAAACTCCACACAGACAGTTGCCCAAGGGTGGAATTGAACCCGGGTCCCTGGCGCTGTGAGGCAGTAGTGCTAATCACTGAGCCACCATGCCAAGCAAAAATGCACCTGTAGCGAATAACAGTGGATGATTTCGATCCATCGACCTCTTAGTTATGGGTCCAGCACGCTCCTGCTGCACCACTCTGCTTGGTATCTGCATAGGGGTTCCCCAATGGATTTCAAATCCACTGGGTTTTCTTGCTGAGAATCAATGCAAATGCTGCAGCTTTATCTCTCGCACTGATTTGCTGAGCACCCCTTCATTTGACGTTGGGGATTTTTTTATTAATAGGGACATAGAATCCCTACAGTGTGGAAGAAGGCCATTCTTCCCATCATTTTCACACCAACCCTCCAAAGACTATCCTGCCCAGACTCACCCCCTACCCTATCCCTGTAGCCCAGCATTTCCCACAGCTAATCCATCTAGTCTGCACATTTATGGACACTGTGGGCAATTTAGCATGGCCAATCCACCATATATAGGGGAGGAAATTGGAGCACATGGAAGAAACCCACACAGACACAGGGAGAACATGCAAACTCCACATAGACAGTCACCTAAGGCTGGAATCTCTGGTGCCATGAGGCAGCTGTGCTAATCAATGAGTCACCGTGCTGCCCCAAAAATTTGTACAACCTTCTGTGTAGGCTTGTTTGATTGTCTGTCAACATTCATGATTAGATATGACAAAACTCTAGAGTTTAGATCTGATCTGATGTTTGTGGCATCACTTAGCTCTGTCTATCACTTACTATTTATGTTGTCTGGCATACAATTATGAGGTTTCAGATTATGTTAGAGTTAGCTTCTCCTGCTGATGCTCCACATGCCCTGTGGATGTCCAGGTTGATTTGCTAGATCTGTTTGAAATCAATGTCATTTATCACATTGGTAAAAATCACACAGCAGGATGGATGGTCTCCTTAATGTGAACCCAGGATTTTGTCCTTGTGATGTGGTCACTCCTACCAATGTTATCATGCATTTGTAGCAGGCAGATTGATTAGGATGAGGTCAAGTCAGTTTTCTCCTTTGTTGGTTCCCTCATTTACCAGTCTAGCAGCAGCTATGTCCTTTTGGATTCAATCAGGCTGACTTCTGAGGGCACTGGTCCCAATCATGTTCCATTTTGAAAAAGTGATTCCTGCACAAGGACTTTTTATCCCCACTAAGATTTAATTTTTCCCGATTTTTTAAAAATTCATTCGTGAGACGTGTTTTGCTGACTGGGCCAACATTTATTGCCCATGAAAAGGTGGTGGTGAGCTACCTTATTGAACCACTGCAGTCCATGTGCTGTAGATAGATCCACAATGCTGTTAGCGAGAGAATTCCAGGATTTTTATCCAATAATACTGAACGAATGGCACTAAATTTTCAAGTCAAGATGGTGAGTGGCTTGGAGGGGATGTTGCATATGGTGGTTGTTGTGATTTAGTGATTGTAACGAGGTCAGCCAGCTGGACCTCATAGAATATGACTCCTCTGATTGGACAGGATGAACAACCCTAATCAGAGAGCCCTGGCTGACATAAAAAGGCTGACTGTCAGGAATACTGACACTCTGGTGCCTAACTCTGTATGAGGCACTACTATAGTCAAGGACTGGCCATGTGTAAATGAAGGGAGACCGTCATGGGAGATAGTAGAAACTGCAGATGCTGGAGAATCTGAGATAACAAGATGTAGAGCTGGATGAACACAGCAGGCCAAGCAGCATCAGAGGACGGGAAGGCTGACGTTTCGGGCCTAGACCCTTCTTCAGAAATGGGGGAGGGGAAGGGGGTTCTGAAATAAATGGGGAGAGAGGGGGAGGCGGATAGAAGATGGATAGAGGAGAAGATAGGTGGAGAGGAGACCCAAGAAAAAAATCTCTAATACCTCTCTCTCCTTCCTGGACCTCTCTGTCTCCATCTCCGGCAACCACCTAGAAACCGATATCCATTTCAAGCCCACTGACTCCCACAGCTACCTAGAATACACCTCCTCCCACCCACCTTCCTGCAAAAATGCCATCCCCTATTCCCAATTCCTTCGCCTCCACTGTATCTGCTCCCAGGATGAGGCATTCCACACCCGTATATCTCAGATGTCCTCATTTTTCAAGGACTGCAACTTCCCCCCCTCAGTGGTTGAGAACGCCCTCGACCGTGTCTCCCGCATTTCCTGCAACTCATCCCTCACATCCCCTCCCCGCAATAACAACCAAAACAGAATCCCCCTTGTCCTCACGTATCACCCCACCAACCTCCGGATCCAACGCATCATCCTCTGACACTTCAGACATCTGCAATCCGACCCCACCACCAAAGACATTTTTCCCTCCCCACCCTTATCTGCTTTCCGGAGGGACCAGTCTCTCTGTGACTTCCTTGTCCGCTCCACACTCCCGTCCAGCCCCACCTCACCTGGCACTTTTCCCTGCAACCGCAGGAAGTGCTACACCTGCCCCTACACCTCCCCCCTCACCCCCATCCCAGGCCCCAAGAAGACTTTCCACATCAAGCAGATGTTCACCTGCACATCGGCTAATGTGGTATACTGCATCCACTGTTCCTGTTGTGGCCTCCTCTACATCGGGGAAACCAAGCGGAGGCTTGGGGACTGCTTTGCAGAACACCTACGCTCGGTTCGCACTAAACAACTGCACCTCCCAGTTGCGAACCATTTCAACTCCCCCTCCCATTCTGCAGACGACATGTTCATCCTGGGCCTCCTGCAGTGCCACAACAATGCCACCCGAAGGTTGCAGGAACAGCAACTCATATTCCACTTGGGAACCCTGCAGCCCAATGGTATCAATGTGGACTTCACAAGCTTCAAAATCTCTCCTCCCCCTACCGCATCCCAAAACCAGCCCAGCTCATCCCCACCTCCCTAACCTGTCCTTCCTCCCACCTATCCCCTCCTCCCACCTCAAGCCCCACCCCCATCTCTTACCAACTAACCTCATCCCGCCCCCTTGACCTGTCCGTCCTCCTTGGACTGACCTATCTCCTCCCTACCTCCCCACCTACACTCACCTTTACTGGCTCCATCCCCGCCTCTTTGACCTGTCTGTCTTCTCTCCACCTATCTTCTCCTCTATCCATCTTCTATCCGCCTCCCCCTCTCTCCCTATTTATTTCAGAACCCCTTCCCCTCCCCCATTTCTGAAGAAGGGTGTAGGCCCGAAACGGCAGCCTTCCTGCTCCTCTGATGCTGCTTGGCCTTCTGTGTTCATCCAGCTCTACACCTTGTTATCTCTTCGTCATGGGATACTAGCCTCTGCAGAGTTATTTCCTTGGCAACAACAGTAAAGCATAATCCTGAGGGAACCTGCTTGCAGAAGTGATCTGAGAGTTGGGGTTTCTCGTATCATGCCTTTGCTTGGGAAGCTTGACTCGTTTGACCCTACTGTTGAGGACTGGGCCCAGTGTGTGTAAATGTATCTTTTTTTTCTGGATAAACAACTATGTGGTAGACAAACAAAAATAAGTAATTCTCATGGTCACTGGAACTGAAACATTAACTCTGCTTTCTCGCCACAGATTCTACCAGATCTGCTGAGTTTTTCAGCAATTTCTGATTTTGTAAGTAATTGTCCTGACAGCCTTTGGGGCTGTAGCCTTTTTTGTCATTCGGAGCCTAATTTTCCCTGAGGCATCAGATGCTAAAACCTTTCAAGAATTGACTATCATAGTTAAGGAATGTTACAACCACAAGCCTGCTCTAATTCTGAGACACTATTGCTTTTACTTGGCAATTCAAGAAACAGGGGAATCCATATTGTGGTTTTTGACTTGGTTAAGACAACTGGCAGAAGCCTGTTAATTTGAATTAACCCTTAATGTGATGTTTAGGGATCATCTGGTAATAATGTAACTGTGAAAAACTGCTTGGTAGCTGAAGCTCAACTGGACTTCAAACTGGTGGTACAAGTGGCTTTATAATTGGAAATTGAGGCAATTTGAGCATTTGAGTTACAAGGTATTCTGATGGAAGTGGACACTCTCGCCTGCCCGACTGAGCTTGGGGAACGCGACTTAAATGCAGGCATTTGCAAAGCTTCACTGAGGATATATCCTGATCAGAGAGACTTTAGGTTGGCTCACAGCAAAACCCCAAAATGAAGCCAAGTCTTGGTTAAATGGTTAAAGTTTTCTTCAGGATCCTGGCCAGCTAACCATTGTACTTTATTATTGGTGTGGTGATTTTAAACAAATGGTAAACAGTTTTTCGCAGCTGGATAAATACCCAATCCCTCGGACAGAGGATTTATATACAAACCTGGCAGAAAGTCTGTCCTTCACAGAAATGGACATGACAGAAACACAGAAGATGGAGGAGGCTATTCAGCCCTTCAAGGCTGCTCCGTGATTCATCACGATTATGGCCGATTGTTCAACTCCATAGCCTAATCCTGCTTTCTCCCCATTACCTTTGATTCCATTCACCCCAAGTGCTATATCGAGCTGCCTCTTGAACACATTCGATGTTTTGGCATCAACTACTTCCTGTGGTAATGAATTCCATAGGCTCACCACTGTTTGGGTGAAAAAATGTCTCCTCATCTCCGTCCTAAATGGTCTACCCTGAATCCTCAAACTGTGACCCCTGGTTCTGGACACACCCACCATTGGGAACATCCTCCCTGCATTTATCCTATCTAGTCGCGTTAGAATTTTATAAGTCTCTATGAGATCCTGCCACCCCATTCCCCCACGCCGTCCCCCATTCGTCTGAACTGCAGTGAAAACAATCCTAACCTAGCCAATCTCTCCTCATATGTCAGTCCTGTAATCTCTGGAATCAGCTTGGTAAACCTTCACTGCACTCCTTCAAGAGCTAGAGCAAGAGCATCCTTCCTCAGAAAACTGCATGCAATATTCCAGATGTGGCCTCACCAAGGCCCTTTATAACTGCAGCAACATATCCCTGCTCCTGTCCTCAAAACCTCTCGCAGTGAAGGCCAACATACCATTTGCCTTCTTTACAGCCTGCTGCATCTGCATGCTTACCATCAGTGACTGGTGCAGAAGGACACCCATGTCCTGCTGCACACTCCCTTCTCCCAATTTACAGCCATTCAGGTAGTAATTGGCCTTCGTGTTTTTGCTTTTAATGTGAATAATTTCATATTTATCCAAATTATATTTCACCTGCCATTGATTTGCCCACTCATTCAACCTGTCCAGATCATGTTGAAGGATCTCTGCATCCTCGTCACAGTTCACCCTCCCACCCAACTTAGTGTCATCTGCAGACTTGGAGATGTTACATTTTGTTCCCTCATCCAAATCGTTAATATATATTGTGAATAGCTGGGGTCCCAGCACTGATCCCTGTGGCACCCCACTAGTTAATGCCTGCCAATTTGAAAAGGACCCACTAATTCCTACTTTTTGTTTCCTCTCCATCAGTGTCCTATCCATCTCAATACACTCCCCCAATCACATGTGCTTTAATCTTGCACAATAATCTCTTAAGCGAGACTTTGTCAAACGCTTTCTGAAAGTCCAAATATACCACATTGGCTGGCACCCCCTTGTCAACTCTACTAGTTACATCTTCATAGAATTCCAACAGATTTGCCAAACATGATTTCCCCTTCATAAATCCACGCTGACTCTGATTCTGCCACACCTTTCTAAATGCTCTGCTATAAAATCCTTGATAATGGATTTGAGAGTTTTCCCCACTACCGATGTTAGGCTTACTGGTCTGTAGTTCACCGTTTTCTCTCTGCCTCCCTTTTTGAATTTTGCAGTGACATTAGGTACCCTCCAATTTGCAGGGACTGTTCCAGAGTCTATAGAATCCTGGAAGATGACCACCAAAGCATCCACTATTTCTACAGCCACTTCCTTAAGCACTCTGGGATGTAGATTATCTGGCCCTGCAGATTTACCTGCCTTCAATCCCATCAATTTTCCCAACACCATTTCTCTACTAATATTGGACTCCCTTAATTCTTCCCTCTTTCTAAATCTCGCATTCTCCAACATTTCTGGTATCTGATTTGTGTCCTGTTTTGTGAAGACAGAACCAAAGTATGTATTCTGTTGCTCAGCCATTCCTTTGTCCCCTATTATACATTCCCCCGTTTCTGCTATAGGGAACCTACATTTGTTGTCATCAATCTATTTCTATTCACGTACCTATAGAAACTGTTAGTGTCAGTCTTTATGTTCCTGCAAGCTTATTTTCGTACTTATTTTCACCTTCTTAATCAATCCCTTGGCCCTTCTTTGCTGAATTCTAAACTGCTGCCAATCCTCAGATTTATTATTTTTCTTGGCCATACTGTATGCATCTTTCTTGGATCGGATACTATCTCTAATTTTCTTTGTAAGCCATGGATTGGCCCTCAACGCCTTTGCCACTGGAGGAAGAGAATGAATAGTCTACTGAGGCTCTCCTGGTGCAAGAGGTAACTTTCGTGCGTTACATGCTGCCTGTGTTGATGGCGAGTCGAAGGAACGTGACCCAGTGCTAAAATGCCCAGGAGACTTTCAAAGAAAACAGACTGGCCTAAGTCCATGGACTTGGGGAGGGATGTTGGACCTCGTAGAAAATGAGTTCCCTCATTGGAGTTGTTAATCTGGTCTAATCTGAGAGCCCTGGCTGACATAAAAAGGTTGAGTGTCAGCAGTATTGATGCTCTGGTGCCTGACTCTGTATGACACATTATTATAGTTAAGGAATATTCATGTGTAAATAAAAGGTGACTCGGTGAGAGATACTGACTTCTGTAGAGATATTTCAGTGGTGTTTTCGATATCTATTGCCGTTGTTCTTCTAGATGGAAATGGTTATAGGTTTGGAAGGTGCTGTTTAAGGAACTTTGGAGAACTTTTTTCAGTGCATATTGTAGATGGTTCACACAATGATCCTGCTTTTTTACTGCTTCTCTATATTCCCTTATGTGCTCTTGCCTGTCTGCAACTTGATGATGGAAAATAGTTTTCTGACCTGAAATAAATATCACAATATTTTGAGGTGTAACAAATATTAAGTGTATAGGAGGAACAACTGACTTTGGAACAATAGTTCTGAATGTTTTCTGCAATTGGTGTTTTCCCTGTTTCTAGGTTCATTGAAAACTAATTGATAGTGGCTAATTGCCATAATTAGCCTCAATCTGTTCTAGCTGTGTTTTACCATGACAGGCTTAAAGAAACTTGATGAGATGGACATTTAAAAATGGTCTTTAAACATCTAAGAATTCCTATTGTTCCTATTTCATGCAATCAGACCAGATTAACGACCTTAGATCACATTCCACTATCCCCTTGACATGATTGTGGACCTAAAGGTTTGAGACACAAATGACGATCTTTGAGCCAATCATTGAATTGCCCGTTACAGAAAGCAATTAGCATGCATTAAAATATGTTCAGTGTTAGTTTCCTGTGAAGGGTTTTGCCAAAAATCTTAAAATAGTGAAGCAGTTTAGGTAATTTATAGAAATCCTATGGATTTTGACATTTTTCTAGAAAAGGTCTCTAAATTATTTTTCTTAACTGCCTGGTATTCACCTCATCCCCAATACAACACATACAGTTTATATTTCTATGGTAAAATATAGCCTATCTTTTAGTGGGATCTCTGTAAAGTGTTAACATTAATATTTACAAAAGCTTACCATGACCACTCTCATAGCTCAAATTCATGTCATGCTTGTGCTTGACTTTACTTCTACAATCAGGCAGGAAATGTATGTCATGGGTCAAATGTCTCTGGATAAGTCCATTGAAAGCAATTGGAAGATAAGCATCATTTACCCACTATGTGGTATTTTCTTGAATTGATGATTATAGACAGCCTGAATTTTTATTATAACAAGGTATAGAGCTGGATGAACACAGCAGGCCAGGCAGCATCAGAGGAGCAGGAAAGCTAACGTTTCGGGTCTGGACCCTTCTTCAGAAATGGGGGAGGGGACGAGGACTCTGAAATAAATAGAGAGAGGTGGGGGGCGATGATGGAAGGTGGATAGAGGAGCAGATAGGTGGAGAGAAGACAGGTCAAGGAGGCAGGCATGGATCCAGTAAAGGTGAGTGTAGGTAGGGAGTTGGGATGGGGGTTGGTCAGTTGGGTGGGAGGGGCGGGTAGGTGGGAGGGAAGACGGATAGGCCAAGGAGGCGGGGATGAGGCTAGTAGGTAGGAAGTGGGGGTGGGAGTTGGTCAGTGAGATGGGAGGAGCAGATAGGTGGGAGAAAAGACAGACAGGTCAAGGAGGCGGGGACGAGCTGGGCTGTCTTGGAATGAGGTCGGGGGTGGGGGGATTTTGAAGTTTGTGAAGTCCGCATTGAGACCATGGGCTGCAGGGTTCCCAAGCGAAATGTGAGGTGCTATTCCTCCAGCCTTTGGGTGACATCATTGTGGCACTGGAGGAGGCCCAGGATGGACATGTCGTCCAAGGAGTGGGAGGGGGAGTTGAAGTGGTTCGCGACTGGGAGGTGTAGTCGTTTGTCACGAACCAAGCTTAGGTGCTGCACAAAGCGGTCTCCAAGCCTCCACTTGGTTTCCCAAGTGTAGAGGAGGCCACATCGGGAACAGCGGATACAATATACCACATCAGCAGATGTGCAGGTGAACATCTGTTTAATGTGGAAGGTTTTCTTGGGGCCTGGGATAGGGATGAGGGGGGAGGTGTAGGGGCAGGTGTAACACTTCTTGCGGTTGCAGGGAAAAGTGCCAGGGGTGGTGGGCCAGTAGGGGTTGTGGAGTGGACGAGGGAGTCACGGAGAGAGCGGTCTTCCCGGAAGGCAGACAAGGGTGGGGAGCGAAAAATGTCCTTGGTAGTGGGGTCAGACTACAGGTGGCGGAAGTGGCAGAGGATGATGCATTGAATCCAGAGGTCGGTGGGGTGATACGTGAGGATGAGGGGAACCCCGTCCCCGTTGTCATTGCAGGGAGGGGGTGCGAGGGACGAGCATGGATTCCAAAATCCATAAACCCGACTGCCCTGGTCGACCCATTTTCTCTGTCTGCTCCTGCCCCACCAAACCTATCTCCACTTATCTCGATTCCACTTGATCTCCCCTAGTCCAGGAACTCCCCATCTACGTCCGTGACACCACCCACGCCCTCCATCTCCTCCAAAACTTCCGATTCCCTGGCCCTCAACACCCCATCTTCACCATGGACATCCAGTCTCTATATACTTGCATTCCCGATGCAGATGGCCTAAAAACCCTCTGCTTCTTCCTCTCCCGCAGGCCCGATCAGTCCCCCTCCACCGACACCCTTATCCGCTTAGCTGAACTCGTCCTCACCCTCAACAACTTCTTCAGCTCCCCCCACTTCCTACAGACAAAGGGGGTGGCCATGGATACCCGCATGGGCCCAAGTTATGCCTGCCTCTTTGAAGGATACATGGAACAGTCCCTCTTCCGCCGCTACACTGGCCCCATCCCCCACCTCTTCCTCCGTTATACCGATGACTGTATCAGCGCCGCCTCGTGCTCCCACGAGGAGCTCGAAAGTTCATCCTATTTTTTAACACCTTCCACCTCAACCTTCTGGTTCACCTGGACCATCTCTGATACCTCTCTCTCCTTCCTGGACCTCTCTGTTTCCATCTCTGGCAACCACCTGAAACTGATATCTATTTGAAGCCTACCGACTCCCACAGCTACCTAGAATACACTTCCTCTCACCCACCTTTCTGCAAGAGTGCTGTACCCTATTCCCATTTCCTTTGCCTCCGCCACATCTGCTCTCAAGTTGAGGCATTCCACTCCCGGACATCCCAGATGTCCTCGTTTTTCAAGGACCGCAATTTCCCCTCCACAGTGGTTGAAAACGCCCTCAACTGCATCTCTCGCGTTTCCCGAGGCTCATCCCTCGCACCCCTCCCCTACAAGCCTCATCCCCGCCTCCTTGACCTGTCCGTCTTCCCTCCCACCTACCCGCCCCTCTCTCCCAACTGACCAACCCCCATCCCAACTCCCTACCTACACTCACCTTTACTGGCTCCATCCCTGCCTCCTTGACCTGTCCGTCTTCTCTCCACCTATCTGCTCCTCTATCCACCTTCCATCGTTGCCTCCCCCTCTCTCTATTTATTTCAGAGTCCCCTTCCCTTCCCCCATTTCTGAAGAAGGGTCCAGACCTGAAACATCAGCTTTCTTGCTCCTCTGATGCTGCCTGGCCTGCTGTGTTCATCCAGCTCTACACCTTGTTATCTCAGACTCCAGCATCGGCAGTTCCTCTTATCTCTGAATTTTTATTAATGTGTCTCCAAGATTACAAGTAAATGTATATTTTAGCTAGGTAATGGCTGTGAAAATTACATGCTGTGAAAAGTCCAGTTCTTTGACTTGAGTATATTTTTCTGAGAGACAGTATTGCAACTTTATGATTGAAAAGCAGAGAATAAGGTCAGTGCACAAACCTAGTTGTGAAAGAATTGTGTTCCAGCCACATTTTTATAGGTTAAATCATGCAGTTTAGCTAGTTTTTAATCAGAGGTTGGTTGGCTAAAACCAAATGCTAAAAATTAAAACTTATTAGAGTAGGTTTAACATCTGCACCTTCAGGAAATTTCATAATGGCTTAGTGGTGTGTTGTGCCATTTGAGCTAAAAGATTAAAATGGTGTCAGGTTTAAATCTGTGTGTGTAAAGCAACTGACCTTAGAATCAAAATGTACCCAGTTGCCTCTATCGATCACTGTCCAGTAACTTTTTTTTAAGTATGTACATTATTATTGAAATTAAGCATATGTATAAGTTGCAAAACTCATCTAGCTGCCTGTATTTGACATTTTAAGCGTTTGTTTGTGATGATTTGTCAAGCACTGATTATTTTAACAGGATTTGTGTTGGTGCCCCTTATCTTCCTTTTTATTTTGGTGATTTAATACTAACCATAGGTGGCTAGCCATTAAGCCTTCGTACAAAAATGCCTCAGAACTTTCACAAGTCTTTTGGACTAAACATATATGAGGAAAACACCAAAAACATGGGCTGAATCTTGCAGGCTTTTTGGCTAAATTCAAATGGCATTTTAGGAAGATATGCCACCACGAACCTAACCTGATTTCTCACCATTATCTTACTAAACTTACATGTTGATTACCAACCACAACTCTATGATGTCTCTCACGTGTAATTTCTATCATACCATATGCCGTGCCCAGAACAGTCATCACTCAGCGAATATCTGCACACAAAGACTGGAACCCCTTGAGCCTGCACCATCTTTGAAAACCCACTGTGTGGTCAGACAACATCAGGAAGACTCTTGCTGCTTTTTTTTATACATTCATGGCATGTGGGCATCTCTGGCTAGGCCAGAATTTAATGCTCATTCCTAATTGCCCAAAGGGCAGTTAAGAGTCAGCCACATTGCTGTGGGTCTGGAGTCACATCTAGGCCAGACCAGGTAGGATGGCAGATTTCCTTCCCTAAATACATTAGAGAACCAGGCGGGTTTTTCCTGACAATTGACAATGGTTTCATGGTCACCTAAACTCCAGGTCCTTTTTGTTGAATTCAGATCCCACCATCTGCCATTGCAGGATTTGAACCCAGGTCCCTAGAACATTAGTTGAATTTCTGGATTAATAGTCTAGCAATAATACCACTAGACCATTGCATATCCTGCTACTTGTCTCTCAGTTATAGTCTTACGGCATACAGGTCTGCCTCACATCTCATGTTGCTCAGATTCTTGTAAGATTCCACCCCATGGTTTTAAGTGGCAATGGCTTGGCAGCGTCTGTGTAGAAAGAAAGAGTTAACATTTCGAGTTCAATATGACTTCTTCAGCCCAGTTCTGAATAAGTAAATAAAATTGGAAGGTGGGATGATTGAAATAACTTTAAACAGGAGGCATATGAATTGAAGCTCACAGCAAACGATGTATGAATGATGGCATCTATTTTGTGGGAAAGAAAAGACGTAGACATTTTTGGTGCTTTGCACAGAAATGGAAGTCAAAGTGTAATCTTCCATATGGCCTGCTCCTTCTGAGGTAGCTGCTTTTCTGGCTAATGCTTCCTTACCTTGCATGCCTTCTTCCATGGCTTTCATGAGACTATTTCTTCATAAAGCAAGAGTATCCTGTACGGTTATCTCTTTGTGCAACTAAATAAATGTAGAGTTGAAATGTGTTTAAGCATTTTTAATTTTGGCACTACTTTGTAGATTGCTTGCGTTGACATTCCTTATGTGAAATCTGACATGACATGACATGACAAATAAGCAGTCCATATTGTCGTTGCAAAACTTGTAAATAGCCATATGTGGAGGTAAGGTGTGCAGACTGTACATAAGACTAAGATGTGCAATCTCTGGAGTTAGTCATGGAGGTATCAGAATGGTTTTATTGATGTAATTTATCACCTTTTTCATTGTTTAATTCTGTTGAAGTTGAGCTTAATATTTCATTTACTGTAGCCAAGAATGTAGTAACTCAAGCATTGTTAAAAGGAGATGTGGAACAATATTTAAGTTGTATATAACTAAGCAATTATTAATGTGGCAATGTTGTGTAATTTCAGATTATTATTGTTTAAAACAGAGTGAATCATTAACTGTTATAGTAGATGAGACTATTCTAGCAAGTTAGCAGGCTACATTACATCTGTGTCTGCTTCTATTCGGCATGAATATTGTGTGATTGGTGGTACTGTAGTGTTTTTATCCCACACCCTGAACCACCATTCTAAAGTGCATTTTGATCATATATTTCTGTAGCTCAGTGATATTTTTCAATCATTTTCAGTTCAATAGCAACTGTTTCCAGATAAAATATTAGCTTATATTTTCAGGCACTTCTATTTAAACAGATGCTTCTTACAAATATTTTGTTAAATCAATGCCCTTGACAGTTAGCTGTATTTATAGTTATTGATTTTGAGCTGTTCACTTCTTATTGACACAAGATGTTTCTTTGACAAGACAGCAAAACTTTGAAACTGGGTCTGAAAGGTGCAGCAGGCTTGTCTTTTATCTGCAGGTAAAACTAATTTAAGTACCTCTTGAATGTCCTGAGAGGAGACTTCCAAGGTCCTTCCTTTGCTAGGGTGCCTACTGATGCTCCCATGTGTCCTTTTGAGGAAGGGGCACCTTGTCGGAGTCAAAGTGATCTGTCCTCCTGTTGCCTTGCTGTTGGTGCTGAGGTCCAGTGGGTAGGGCAAAAGAATTCAGGACTCTGTACATTTCCAACAGAACCTGAGATTGCTGGATGTAGCTACCCATGTCAGGCAGCCATATGATTGCATACTTAATGTAGCTGGGTGTAGTGTAGCTGTGGTCCTGCAGCCTCTGGTCTACAAGGGCTTGGTCCTCCTGTATCTTCTTGTGTGTGCAAGACAAATGATTTATTATGTTCCAAATCTAATTTCATCAGTACCTTTCTCAAATAAGGCTTGCTTAACAGGAAGGGTATCTCAGTGGATACCACAACTGTACTAATATGGGCCTACTTCAACTATTCTGAATGTAATCTTCATTCTTGTCAGTAATTATTAATTTGTTAAGCAAGTTGAATTTGAGCATTCCCTGACTATATTTTTATCCTTATTACTGAGCGAATTTAAATAATATTCAAAACAATCAATTTGACATACTATTGATGTGCAAACACTGTTCCACAGCATACAATTAAATGAATCCATGACTAACACTTTCATTATCACACTGAAGCTTCTTGTGGCCAATATAATTCCCTCATTCTGGACAGATGTGATCTTTGTGGGGAAAACCAGTGGCAAATTCAATGCCCTACACCTGAATATCTTAACAATATAATTGATATTCCATGAACAAGTAGTGCCTAATGTTTCTGGTATGTATTACAATGACCAAAGATGGCTGAAATTTTCACTGAGGTTATATCTGCTTAATGAACACCCAGAAAGCTATGAGAAGTAAGTTCTTTGGAGCAGTCTTTCCCAGAGTGGCCTGGAGACTCAGACAGGATGGATCACACATTTTACTGTAGCAAAGCAGACAAAATTTTCACCTTCGTTAAACAGTTTCGAGATAATATAAAATACAGACTATGAAGTTGCAATATCTCATTGACTAACTTAAAGTCTTGGACTTCAGTTTGTAAGAAAAGTAGTTAAAAATAAATGAGGACACAGCTGACAGGAAATCACAAAGAAATTTATAGATCACATGCCCTGAGATTTTTTAAACCACGTCATGAAAAGGCTAATTGAGGGATAATTACTTTGATATTAAAATCCTCAAGTGAAAAGTATAGCTCACAATGAGACTTACAAAAGTTTGCGGGGCTGAGACTTCTCAATTCCAGATATTGCTGGACCAAAGCTTTTAAGCAAAGAGGAGGACTGAAACCTCCCTATTTATTTCAAGTGAAAGCAAGAGGACTCTGTCAATAGACTGTCACTGTGGCAATCCCTCTGATTATACTTTCCTCTACTATCACTTTGTTCTATTTTGCTTCCCCACACACTAGAATGGCTCCCTGATTGCAGCACCATGGGCAATTAGCTCATCTACCCTTCACTCTTTCATTCAAACAACCAAAAAGAGTCACAAACCTGCTGGACAATATCAATGGCTGAGCTTCTGCATTCCTGCCACCTGAGTCACATTTCCTTTCTTACTTGCAATCACGCTGTTCTGATCCTGAACAAATCAGAAGGCTCAATCCTAAGAAGTATCATCTTTTAAGCTAAGGAATCAGGATAACTGCCCTCCCTCCCCGATGCATTACGTTGTGTGTAACTTGGCCCCCAGTTTATAATCTCTGAGCAGATGCTGCTTGACCCTGAAATACTTGAAACAAGTGGAGGAGTTACATTATTGATAAAAGAGAATATCATAGCTCTACTGCAGGAGGACACATGGATAGAGCTCAGGAATAGCAAGGGTGCAATCAGACTAATGAGATTGTACAACAGGCCTCCTAACAGCCAGCCAGTGATAGAGGAACAGATATGTGGACAGATTATGGAAAAATGTAAAAACAACATGGTTGTTGTGGCGGATGATTTTATCTTACATATTGACAGGGGCTCACTTAGTGCCAGTGATTCGGGATGGAAGGAATTTGATAGGTGTGCCCAGGGGGGATTCTTTTTAAAACAATGTGTAATAACTGGAGAAGGACGATACTAGACCTGGTGTTGGAGAATGAGGCTGGCCAGGCGATTGAACTTTCAGTAGGGCAGAATTTTGGGAACAGTGACCATAATTCTGTAAGTTTTACACTACTTATGAATAAAGAGTAATCCTTGGGTGAAAGCATCAAGGCAGAAGGCTAACTACCACTTAGGGAGGAATTGGCGAATGTGGATTGGGGGCAGCAGTTTGAGGGTTAGTCCACATCTGGCATGTGGGATATTTTAAAGGCCAGTTGATTAGAGTTCAGGGCCTGCATGCTCCTATAATAATGAATGATAAGGATGGTAAGATTCGGGAACCTTGAGAAATTGAGAGCTTATTCAACAAGGAAAAGGAGACATTCATAAGTTTTAGGAAACTGAAGACAGACAGAGACACCAAAGCATACAAAGATAGCAGGAAAGAACTCAAAAGGAATTAGGAGTGCTAAAAGGAGCCATGAAACATCTTTGGTGAACAGGATTAAGGAAAATCCCAAGGCATTTTATGCATTTATGAGGAGCAAGTGGGAACTAAGGAAAGGGAAGGTCTACTCAAGGAAAAGGGAATCTATACATGTAGCTAGAGGAAGTAGATGAGGTCCTTAGTGAATACTTTGCATCAGTATTCACAATGGAAAAGGACACAACGGAGAATGGTGAGTCTCAGGAGGGATATATTGACATTCCAAGGCAGATCAATGTAAATTAGGCGGCAGTGGCATTAAGGTAGACAAGACCAGAATTCTATCCCAGAATATTGAGGGAGGCAGCTGAGGAAATTGCTGGGACCTTATATGAAATATTTGTATTTCCTTTAGTCACAGTGGCAGTCCTAGAGGACTGGAAAATAGCAAACATTTTTCCTTTGTTTATGAAGGGCAACATGGATAATCCAGGAAATTGCAGGCTGGTAAATTATTGGAGAAGATTCTTAGGGATAGGTTTTACTTACATTTGGAAAAATATGAATTTCTTTGTAACAGGCAGCATGGCTTTGAATGGGGAAGGTTGTGTTTCACAAACTTGATTGAGTATTTTGAAGAAGTAATAAAGTTAAAGATGATTGAGGGCTGAGCAGTATATGTTGTGTATACGGACTTTAGCAAGGCCTTCGACAAGGTCCCTCATGGCATGCTAATCTAAAAGGTGAAGTCATGTGGGATTTGTGGTGAGTTGGTAAGATGGATACAGAACTGGCATGGTCAGGGAAGACAGTGTAGTGGTGGAAGGGTATTTGTCTGACTGGAGATCTGTGACCAGTGGTGTTCTACAGTGCTCAGTGCTGGGACTGCTGCTGTATGGAATATATATAAATGATTTGGAGGAGAATGTAGGTAGCTTGATTAGTAAGTTTGTGGATGACACAAAGATTTGGTGCAGACAACTGCATAAGCTCACTCAGGAAATATCCTAATAAGAGTATTCCAGGTTGGCACACAGCAAAATCTCACAAATAAAACCAAGTCTCAGTCAAACAGTTCCAATTTTCTTCAGGATCCTGCCTGGTAAGACATTGTCATTATTGTTGATATGCAGATTTGGGACAGCAACAGAGTCCTACTAGACTTAAATGGAGTAAGAAAAGTCATAGGCCAGCATCCAGAAGACTGCCCAGGAGAGTTCACACCTTAGATACTCCATCTGCATCTGGTTTGGAACCGTTAAATTGCTTAGCAACATCCAAATCAGAACCGATCAAGATAAATATCAGGTTAAATGGCCATTTGGTTCAAATGGAGCTTGATACTAGCATGGCCATATCAGTGATCACAGGATCAGATTTTAATAAAATTCACTCTGGACTCCAGCCCTTAAATTTGCACAAGACTTCAGCTTGTCTGATAACCTATACCGTAGAACTTTTGAGGATTAAGGGTACAATGTCTGTTCCAGTCTGTTATGAAAGGCAATTGGTTTGGTTATCAGTGATTGTAGTAAAAACCTTGGGCCCAAATTTGATGGAATGAAACTGGTTTAAAAAGATTCACCTAGATTGGCTCAAAATATTTCAACTGGAAAATGGCTGCCTGAGTGGAGTCCTAATTAAATGCCTGAATGTTTTCCAGAAACGTCTAGGGACTATCAGAGGAGTCAAAATAACTTTGCATGTTGACCAGGAAACAAATTCTGCAAGGCCTGTCCAGTGCCATTTACTTTAACGGCAAAAGTAGAGGTAGAATTCAAGACTGGAAAGTGAAGGAATCATTAAACCAGTCCAATTAGCAGAATGGACAGCCCTGGTCACCAATTTTGAAACCCGATGGATCAGTTTGCCTCTGTGAGAGATTTTAAACAAACAGTAAATTGTTTTTCACAGTTGGCTAAATACCCAATCACTCGGTTAGAGGATTTGTATGCAAAGCTAACAGGTTTTTTGTCTTTGGTGAAGTTTGACATGAGCCTCGCTTACTTGCAATTACATTTAGACCAGCATTCTCAGAAGTATGCTACAATTAATACCAATAAGGGCTTGTACCAATATGCAACACTGAATACTAATGTGCCATCCGGCATATTGTCAGCCTGTTCAATTTTTCAGTAAACGATGGAGAACATTTTACAAGATCTACGTCAGGTTGCCATTTACTTAGGTGACATCCTGATAACAGGGAAAACTAGTAAGGAACACTTAGAGAACTTGGATGTAGTCCTAAGGCACATTGCGGTGGCAGGCTATGTCTAAGAAGGGGAAAGTGTATGTTCCAGGCCCTCAAGTGACCTACTTGGGCTATGGAGTCGACAAGACCGGGTCACACCAGTTGGAAGATAAAGTGAAGGGATCAAGGGTGAGAAGAAGAAGGCAGGAGAATGAGGTTGAGAAACATATCAGCTATGATCGAATGGTGGAATAGACTCGATGGGCTAAATGGCCGAATTCTGGTCCTATATCTTACGGTAAGTGGGCTTCCAGAGCATCCTCACATACATCCTCTAACACGTGTCTCATCTCAAACAATCTGAACATCAGACTTTTTAGGCCATTAAGGGGAGCTGATGGCCAAGTAGTGTTATCGCTAGACTCTTAATGCAGAGACCCAGGTATTTTTTTCTGGGGATCTGGGTTCAAAGCCCATCATGGCAGATGGTGGAATTTATAACTCAGTAAAAAACTTGCAATTAAATGTCTCATGATGACCATGAAACTGTTGTCAATTGTAAGGAAAAATCCATTTGATTCACTAATGCCCTTTAGGAAAGGAAATCTGCCGCCCAAACTTGGTCTGGCCTACATGTGACCCCAGACCCACAGTAATGTGGCTCACTCTTAACTGCCCTGTCAGCAGTTAGGGTTGGGCAATAAATATTGGACTAGCCAACAACACACACATCCTGTAAATGAATAAAAAAGTTGGCAACTAATTACAGTTGTTATTACATGTTAAAACTTTACTTAAACATTGAGTAAATAAGTAATGCACAATATGTTTTCTGGAAGTAGACATTAATCCCAAGTTACTTCTCAGAGCACAGAAATGAATATTATTCTTTTCACTTGTCTTTCAGCATGTTTGTTTCGATACAATGGGCTATCGTTTGTGTACCTCATTTTTCTCCTCCTTATTCCACTTTTTTCTGAACCCACAAAAAAGACAATGCAAGGTAAGAAATTGTGAATTATTATTTTGTATGCAAGCTATGTATGAATATGTATGAGTACGTATGAGTAATTGATAGCTCAGGAATTAATGATTCATTCTTGTGAGTGTTGCTGAAACCGCCAATATTTACTTCCCATTTCCAGTTCCCTTGAGATGATAGTGATGGTCTGCTGTCTTAAACTGCTGCAGTCTGTGATACAGTCCATGTAACCAATGAAGAAATATATTTTCAAGGCAGGATTAAATCTCACATCTCAGTGGTGCCCATGTAAGCTAAGGTATTTCTGAGGCTTCAGAACTGTCAGATCTCTAACTTAGCTAACAGCATCTTCATCTTGCCTGGGATCTCTAGCTAAATGGTGAGTTTGAAGGCAGCTAATTAGATAGCAACCTCTGGAACATTGCCAAATGTATTACAGGGCTGTCTTTCATGGGTAAGGAATCCCCTCATTTGGTCCCTACGTGGGATACTGAAACTAGAAGATTTCCTCAATGATATTGCTCAGTTTTTGACAGAATCCAGGAAAAAATAAATGGGTTAACAGCATATTTAACTCCTTTTGAAAGCCTAAAATAATTCTGAGGCATCTCCCTCAATAAACCACCAATAACAGTGCCTATAGCCGCATAAATATTGCACTAACTCAAAAAATAACAATACACACAGTTATCAATATTTTTCTAGGATCTCACTAAATTATCAGACCTTAAACCATATGTCAGTTTAAATTTTATAAAATTGACATACCTATGAAAATGTGAATTAGGAGGAGGATTAGCCTCCTTGGCCCCTTGAGTCTGCTTTGCCACTCAATAAGATCATAGCTGATTTGATTTCAAGCCAAGTACATAGAACCTCTTGCTGTCTGCTTTTATGTATGATTTTTTTTATACTCTATTTTTCCTTCTTTTTTAACCTTTCAGTCATTTTTTGCCTTTGTTTAGATTTTACTCAAAGTTCTGACCGCTCATCCTAGCACAGTTGCATGAGTTTCCTAAAATTTTGATAATATCTTTAACTCTTTTAAATTAATCAGTATGATGTGTCCTTGGAATTTTAATTTCAAGTTGGAATATACCCTTTCTGTGTATGCTGAAATATCGCTTAAAATGTCTGCCATTGCATCTCTGTTCACCTATCCAATTATCCAATTTATGAGATCATTTTAGCTATGTCTTCTTTTATATCCTTGTAATTGTCCTTATTTAAATTTAAAGTGTTAGCCTTGGACCCAGTCCCTCAAACTGAAGTAAAATTCCCTTGTATTATGATTGTTACCACTTTGGGGCCAGTTTCCTTACAATGCCATCAGTTAACCCTACCTTGTAACACAATACCAAACCTAGTATAGTATCTACTCTGCTCTGCTCCAGAACATAGGAGCAAATTACTGCAGATGCTGGAATCTGTATTGAAAACAAAATATGCTAGAGATCACAGCAGATCAGGCAGCATCCATGGAGAGAGAGCAAGCTAATGTTTCGAATCTAGATGACTCTTCGTCTAGACTCAACATTAGCTTGCTTTCTCTCCATGGATGCTGCCGGACCCTCTGTTATCTCCAGCACTTTTTGTTTTCAGTACAGCTCCAGAACGTGCTGTTCGAAGAAACTGTCCCAGACACATTTTTGAAGTCTTCATCTAGGCTACTTTTTACTAATCTGATTTTTCTAGTCCATATGTAGATTAAAATCCTGCTTTCTGACAAGCACCCATTATTTCTTCCCTTTTACTTCATTCTACCATGTGGTTAGTAATACATGGTCGGTGTACACCATCCTCCCAACTGACTTCTTGCAGAAGAAAATAGAAAATAGGTGCAGAAGTAAGGCATCAGCCGTCTGAGTCTACTTCGCCGTTCAATACGAGCATAGCCCAATCATCCAACTCAGTACCCTGTTCCTGTTTTCTCCCCATACCCTTTGATCCCCTTTAGCCATAAGACATACATCAAACATATATCCATAAAATATTCAAAGTTTTGGTGTCTACCACCTTCTGTGGCTGAGAATTCCACAGGATCACCACTCTCTGGGAAGAAATGCTCCCTCATCTCAGTTCTAAATGGCCCACCCTGTATTATAAATTGTGGCCCCTGGTTCTGGACTCCCCTGTCATCAGGAACATCATCTTCTGGTTACCCAATGTAATACCCAACTGTTAGGATTGTATAGGTTTCTATGACAGAGTTTCTCATCCTTCTAAACTTCAGTGACTATGGTCTTAACCAATCCAGTCTTGTACATCAGTCCTGCCATACCAGGAATTAGTCTGGTAAACCTTCATTGTACTGTCTATAGCTAGAACATCTTTCCACTTATAAGGAGACACAATATTCCATGTGTGGTCTCACCAAGGCCCTGTATGATTTCAGCAAGATATTCCTGCTCCAGTACTCAAATCCTTTGCTATAAAGACCAACATACTATTTGTTGCCTTTACTGCTTGCTACATCTGCATGCTAACTTTTAGCGACTGGTGTATGAGGCTACCCAGGTATCATTGCACATTCCCCTCTCTTAATTTATAGCCATTCAAATAAGGGTCTGCTTTCCTGTTTTTGATATCAAAGTGGATAACCTCACATTTTTCCATATTATACTGCATCTGCTATGCATTTGACCACCCACTCAGCTTGTCCAAATCACACTGAAGCATCTCTGCATCCTCCTTGCAGTTCACCCTCCCTACTAGCTTTGTCATCTGCCCTTTTGGAATGATCACATTTAGTGATATCATATTGGACTTCATTGAAAGCCTTCTGAAAGGCTAAATAAACCTTGTCCAATGGCTCCCCCTCATCAACTCTACTAGTTACATCCTTGAAGAATTCCAGCAGATTTGCCAAGTATGTCTTACCTTTCATAAATCCATTTTGGCTCAATCCAATCCTGACAGTATTTCCCAATTGCTCAGCTATTATATCTTTTATACTGAATTCTTGCATTTTCCTGACTACCATGCCAGGCTGACTGGTCTATAATTCCCAGTTTCCTCACTACCTCCCTTTTTAAATCGATAGGCTACATTAGCTACCCTCCAATCTGTATGAATTGTTCTCGAGTCTAAACAATCTTCGAAGCTGACCACCAATGCATCCACTATTTCTGGGGCCACTTTCTTAAATACACTGTGATGTAGATTATCAGGCCCTGGGATTTATTGCCCTTCACTTCCATCAATTTTCTCTTCTGTAGTTGGTTCCTCAACATATTAGTCCAGAGAATCATCCTGTATACACTTCATAAATTCCTCCTATACAGAATTGATACTAATTTGATTTGTCCAATCTATATGCAGATTTAAGTCACCCATAATTACAGATTTTAGTTTATTGCATTAATCCCTAATTTCCTCTTTAATGCTACTACCAGCATCACCCTTACAGTTTGGGGTTTTTGTAGAATCCTTACTAATTTTATTTGTCCCGGGTGTCCCTCAGCTCTACCCGTTGAGATTCTATGTAGTCGGAGCCAATATCCTTCCTCACTATTGCATTCATTTCCTTTTTAACCAGCAATGCAACTTTTACTGCCTTTTCCTTGTGGTCTGCCCTTCCTAAGTATTGAATACCCCTGGATATTCAGTTCCTATCCCTGGTCACCCTGCACCCATGACTGTAATCCTGACTGTCCTACACTTTTTTTCTGCACAAAACCATAAGACTTGGTTTTAACATTACTTGCCCTGTTCCCATAATTTTCCATTGTGTCCCTTTGATCTTGGCCCTTGATTTCACTACTTATCACTTTTCTCATTCCCCTGTTGATCCATTGTTCTATCTACTTATTATCTAAACTTAAAAGATTTTTAAACACTCAGGTAAAAGTAAAATCCCATTAATCTCCAAACTGTACTTAATAAATTGAAAAGAAACAAAACAGCAGAATCCAAAGTAGTACTGGCACAGTACTCCTACCAGAGTCCTTATATTTAACACCTGGGTCGGTTTAAGTCATTTGTGACTTCAATTTTTAGATGCGAATTGCAGATAGCTTCTTCCTGGAGCTATCACATACCTATATAAATGTATTTAGCTTTAATAACTTCTTAAGATTTTATCACAAAACTTCAGGGATTAACACTAAATCCTCACTCTAAGATAACCTAGTTCAGTATATATCCATTTCTTCTACACCAGTCTATACAGCCATCCTATTCCAAGGACTTAACAGTTCTTCCTCACTCAAAGTATATACTGAAACCAAAAGTGTCCCTCTCTAAGCTATAAGTGTTTCAGTTAAGCTTAAAAAAAGATCAAGCCTCTTAAAAAACTTTGAGGGCCCATTATTTACCTTGCTGGTCACAAAACATTCTAAAAATAAAGTCCATTGTTGATGCAGAAAACCCATTCAATCTAAATCTAGCCCTCAGAAATGGTTTTAAAAGAAATCATGATGGCTGCAGCTAATTACTAGCTTCAAATACCCACCAGTTACAGACTTGAAAACCAGAACTCAAATTTAAAAACATTATACATAATGATAGGGTAATCTAGCACGTCACAGCCAAACAGAAGGCCAAAATATTTACAGCTCACTTTACCCAGATGTGCTGTGTGGGTGATCCACATTAGCCACCCTCCAATGTCCCGAGTGCCAGAGATACCAATCTTCAGATTTATTTCATTTTTGTGATATCAAGAGACGATGAAGGTATTAGATACTACAAGGGCTGTCAACCTTGATAAAATTTTAGTAATAGCACTGAAGGTTTTTCCGCAGAGCTAGTTGCTCACCTCTCAATCTGTAGTACATCTGCAACATTTGTGGAATCAACAAGTGTGGTAATTTTCTAGGGTATGCACAAAAGGCAGGACAAATCCATGACAAACTATTAGTACCAGTTAGCTTATGCTCAATCACCATCCAAGTGATGGAAGGTGTCTTCGACAGTGCTATCAAGCAGCACTTTCTCAGCAATGACTTGCTCAGCTTGGGTTCCGCCAAATCCACTTGGCTCCTGACCTTATTACAGATTTGATCCAAACAAAGACAAAAGAGCAGAACCTGAGAGTTGAGGTGAGAATGACTGCCTTTGACATCAAAGTGCAGGGCTGGATGAACACAGCAGGCCAAGCAGCATCATAGGAGCAGAGTTAT
>NC_063335.1:108893239-108970364 GCF_021869965.1 Rhincodon typus | reverse complement strand
TCTGCTCCTATGATGCTGCTTGGCCTGCTGTGTTCATCCAGCCCTGCACCTTGTTGTCTCGGATTCTCCAGCATCTGCAGTTCCTACTATCTCTGCCTTTGACATCAAGCAGCTTTTGACCAATGTGGAAGCATTGTGAGTCTATCAGAATCAAGTGGAAATTTTTACTAATGGAGTCATACTTAGCACAAAGGGAGATGATTGTGGCCGCTGGAGGCTAATCCCAGTTACTTAGGATATTGCCTGGGTTTGACAGTACTGTGGCTTTAAGACGTGTAGTTTGTCCTTCTGAAGAGAGGTTTTAAGACAGAGGTGCCAAGCTATCTATTTGAACCCAATAAAGTAAACAGCTTGTAAGACCTTGGGTTTTTTTAAATGTTGAAATAATAGAAGCAGCCTGAATGAGTGAGGTCAAGCTGCCCCCAGAGCCAGGACTTTTAGTGTTAGTTTTTCAGTAGCATTTGCTAAGGTTTGGAAGCTGTAATACATTTTTCCCTGCTACTCTCTGAGTTTTATTTTGATGTTTTCCTCCTGGACTGGAGAATTGCCTGTGAGACAACTTTCCTGCTCCTCTGATGCTGCCTGACCTGCTGTGTTCCTCCAGCTCCACACTCTGTTATCTCTGACTCCAGCATTAGCAGTTCTTACTATCTCTGCCTGTGAGATAATCTATTTTACTGAATTTGCGTTCGTCAAGGGTGTGTTTGTGGGATTTTACTATACTGGAACAGTTACTGTTTAACAGTGTAATAATATTTTATTCAGTTAAGTTTTCCAACAGAGTTATACTATTCAGTTTTCTATTCTTTTATTATATTTTAGCTATAGTTTATGAATATAGAGTGGGGTAGTTTGACCAATCAAGTTGCAGGTGGAATGCAATGCCTGGCACATGCCTCTAAATAAAAAAATGTTTAGGGTCTAGGCTATCTTCTTTACATATTTTGTGGGGGTTTGGTCTGGTCCATAGCACTGGAAAACCATTTCAACCGCTTATCAATTACATTCCTTCCATTATAAGGACAGAACCAGTGATGCTTGCTGATGGTGGTACTACCTTCATTCAGTACCATTCATGAATCTGCAAGTACTGAAGCAGCCTGTACCAATTCGCTGTAAGACCTGGACAATACTTAGGCTTGGGCAACTAAGTGGAAAGTAACTTCCATACCACACAATTACCAGGAAATAAGAGAGCATCGCACAGTCTTCCTTGATATTCATTAATAAATCCCCCTGACCTTCAAGCCAGAAGTTACCATTGACTTGAACTGAATGAGAGCAGCCATACAAATACTGTGGCTAAAAGACCAACTCCAAGGCTAGGAATTCAGTTGTGAGTAACCCGCCTCATAACACTCCAAAGTTTGTCCACCATCTCTAAGGCACTGGTATGTGGGTATGACTGTGCAGGCCATCATTTATTTCCTATCCCCAATTTATCAGAGGAATCACATGTAGGCCAGATCAGGTAAGGATGGCAGACTATGGTTTCATAATGTTTTTCTTTTCTCCTCCTCCTCTCATTCCAGATTTTTATTCATTCAAGTTTTATCATCTGCCATGATGAGATTCAAACCCATAATTCTAGAACATTAACTTGGGGTTCTGAATTACTTTTCACACTGTCACTATGCTGCTGTCTCCCCCTATATCTGAAGCGTAATGGAATTCTGCCCATTAGTCTGGAAGAGTGCAGTTCCAACAACACTTGAGAAACTTATTACCATCCCAGGACAAAGCAACATACTTGATTTGCTCCTCATCTACCACCTTCAACATTCACACTGTCTATCACCAAAGAACAGTGATACCAGTCTGTACCATCTACAAGATGCATTCATTGCAGCAACACACTACTTCTGTTCCAAAAACATCATCTGAATCCACAACCTCCACCAGTAGTAAGACAAAGAGAATGGGAACACCATTCAGTCAAGTGTCCCTGCAAGCGAGGCATCATCTTGAAATGACATTTCTGTTCTGTCACAGTTGCTTGGCCAAAATCGCGGATCTCCCTTCCCAACTTGGTGTACCTACACATGGTTCAAGATGCATGTCACTATCTTCCTGAGGGGAATTAGGAATGTGCAACAATTCTGGCCTAACCAGCAATACCCGCACTTCAATGACCTCTGTTGCAAAATGCGCCTACAGTCTGTGTATGAAGTCAATGCAGATCCAATGCTTCCAGTGTTAAAACGCTAAGAAGTGATGTGGTTTAAAGAATGGCCTGTCACGTATTCAAATGCATTCATTTTACTAGCAGTATTATCAATTCTGTCAGTTTTACAACTAATTAAAAAAAGATACTAGTTGGGGCTGGGCACACCAATTGGTTGAGACAGTAATCAGTCAACCTCTGTTTCTGGTTCAAATCGAACATTGGGAAAGGAAGCAAATTTTTTTTTTGTTGACAGCTATTTACGATCTTATGTAAGTTCGGTTAGGCAGTTTGAATCCAGTTCTCACACGGCTGGTATCCACATTGCAACATTGCATAAGTTAAGCACAGCCAATTAACTGAAAAAAAATTAATCTGTGAGAGTATATAAAGGAGAATATTTTGGTGATTGCTGATAAGTGAATGTTTAATATATTATGAAATACTTGCTAATCAAGGAACTCTGAATGAAAATGACCGAATGAGAATGTCATATGGAAATTCTGCATCTTGATTGAAAATCTACATTGATCAGGCATCCAGACTTAATCAGAGATTTAACCATTGTTTTTCTGAGATTAATCTGAATGCCATTCTATTCGGACAGTACAAATAATGTGTCATTAGAAGCTGATTTTTACTCTGCAATTCTGTGATGTACTTTCTGGTCCGTAAATTCAGTGCACAGGAACAAGTCAGCTTTTTGGAGACCAAGTCATGTGGTACAGTGTGATTTAGCCAGACTAGTTCTTCTTTTGTGCAAAATGTAATTATCTGGCATTGTTTCTTGACCAGTTTAATGTGGTTTTAATAAAAAAAAGGAGAAAGAGTTTCAATTTTAATATTATGAAGTATTTGAAGAAAGTCTAAAGTACTTTCTTATCTCTTTAGGATAGGATTTGGTAACTTTCAGTAATCTGATTTTGAATATTGGAGCTCTTAAAGGTTCAGAGACTTTTAGTTTTTATATTGTCATTTTTATAGTACATTATTAAAACTGTTCTGTTATTTATTCTAGTCGTCTATTAACTGAAAATGATTATCATTACTTTGTAGATTATTTTTCTTCACGTAAAAGCATAAAATGGCTAAACATTTTCTGTGCATTTGCCAAGAGCCATCTGGAATTGGAAGCATTTAATTTCAGCACCAACTGACTGATTTATGTTTTTGCACAGATCCTATTTGACTTGCTGTGCATTTTTAGACCTTTTCCAAACAAATCTTGAAATTGGATTAAACAGAAATTCCTGACATTTCACAATAACAGCAAATTCACCACAGCTGAATTAGGAACCATGTTTCATCTGAATTTTCTTGTCTGCTGCCTTCTTGGTACATTGTGCAGCCCCTTTAAGATTCCTGCGCCCACAGGAATGTGTGGAGGCAATGGTTTATTGCTGTCATTGCAGGTAATGTTCTGGGGACCCGGGTTCAAATGTTACTGTAGCAGACAGTGGAATTTGAATTCAATGAAAGGAATGACACTCGATTTCCACCCCATTTTACATGCATCATTCCTGAATAAACACTGTCAATCTAGAGCTGTCCTGCATGGTAGCCGTTATTTGCCCTGGACATTGCAGACATGGGAAATTAGCATTCTGCTTTATGGGCATGGTCTTGGAGCTCCTCCTGTAAGTGGTGCTGCACATGTAGAACCTCCTGTACCCTCAGTTCCAGACTGGAGGCCTTAACATTAATCATGCCAACCTGATCTGAGGTTGCCATCCAGGTTGCAACAGTCTCAGCCATCTGGAGGAGTGTCAAGAATTATAAGAAGGAAGACAATGTCCTTATCCACTCTGCCAGTTTAGGGACGTTATGTTGAGATTGTAGAGGACATTGGTGAGGCCTGTTTTGGAATATAGAATAGAATAGAATATCCTTTATTGTCACTTGTTCTACAATACAGATGTGCAGGAGTACGGTGAAAAGATTTTACAATGGCTGCCTTTTAATGGCGCCATCTTAGGTATAAGTACTTAGGTACAAATCTTACAGAGTGAAAAATAGTGATCTTATACACAGAGGATTAAAGGAAAACATAAGCATTACTTTCAGAGGTAGTTACAACATAGTGAAAGGTTCAGCATGTGGAGCCAGGTCCAAGTCCAGCAATTGTCCTGCATCGCTCCAGTCCGCTCCTCACTGGCACTCGGCAGCATCCAGGTAAGTAGCGCTGTACCGAGATTTGTACCTCGGCCCCTCCATCGCTCCAGGACTCGGCCCTTCCGTCGTTCTAGGGACACAGCCCCTCCACCGCCGCCTCAGGCTGTCTGCTCTTGCACTCACCGTTGGCTGCCTCAGGCTCCTACTCCTACCCGCCCTGCTGGCTCATGCTCACTACCTGCGCGATGCTCTAGGGCTGCTTCCCCACGTCCTACTGCGGGGTTCATCTCCACATTGCTCTGGGGCTCACAGCCGTTGTGCTGCTGAGGGCTCACTGTTCATGGTGTTCTGGGGCACAAAGGCTTGCTACTCTGGACTTGATGCTGGCTCTGGTGCTGAGAGGAGCGAAGAAGAAAAACAATGAGGAAGAAAAGAAAAAAGGAAGAAAAAGAACAGGCAAAGCAGTGGAGCTCTGACAGGAGCATCTGACTCTGCTGCCATCTTGTCGATACTGTGTCCAGCTCTGGTCGCCCAGTTATAGGAAGGATATTGTATAGCTGGAGAGGGTTCAAAAGAGATTTACCAGAATGTGGCTGGGTGAGGAAGGCTTCAGTTATAAGGAAAGGCTGGATAGGCTGGAACTTTTTTCACTGGAGCATGGGAGATTGAGAGGTGACCTAATAGAAGTTTATAAAATAATGAGAGGTATAGATAGAGTTGAGCCTTTTCCCTACGATGAGGAATTTCAAGACTAGGGGGCACATTTTTAAGGTGAGAGGAGGGAGACTTAGAAAAGACCTGAGGCAATTTTTGTACACAGAGGGTGGCTTGCGTGAGGAGTGAACTTCCTGTTGAAGTGGTCGATGTGGGTATAATTACAAAGTTTAAAAGACATTTGGTTGATATATGAATAGGAAAAGTTAGGAGGGATATGGGCCAGGAGCAGGGAGGTGGGACGAGTTTAGTTTGGGATTATGTTCGGCATGGACTGGTTGGACTGAGGGGTCTATTTCCATGGTGTATGACTCTACAACTCTATGACTATCTTCTCCCTGCTACCTCATACTCACTCTATCCCTCCTACTGGGTCCAACTAACACCAAGGCTCATGCTCAAACACTCTTGCTTCAGCCCATTGAATTTGCACTGGCCTATCTACACTTGTATCACTTTCCATTACTTGGCCTGTAGCCTTAAATGTTATGATGTTTCAAATGCCCATCCACATACTTTTTCTTAAATGACAACAAGAATGCTCCTATGTACATTTCCTCAAATTTTGGTCAGGCCTGCTCAAACTTAAACATTTCATCATTGGAGTCTAAATTTGAATTCAGATTTTCCCTGTCAGAGCCTGCATTGGAACTTGATGTCTCCTGCAGCATTTTTGACCTCTTTTCATAGTCCGACTTTTTCTCTCTCTCGACTCCCAATTTTCCTTTGCAATTCTAATTCTAGTTTTCTCATTGCTATTTCAATTTTTTCTCCTATTTCTAGTTTATTCATTTTCTCTTCATGCTCAAGCTGCTTTAACCATAATTCAGTTTTACCTGATCCCAATTTGTCACTACATAGAGTACGTGATCTCCCTTGAATTTCTACTAAACCCAAGTGTTGTTCTGTTACCTCAATTATTTTTCCTTCCTAGATATGTCAGGTAATGCCACTCCCAGTTTTCCTGCCAATTCAATCAACTTAGGTTTTGAAAATTCAGTTAGAACATCAGGGACTGCAGTGGGTTTTCTGAAGGCGGCAATTTCGAGTGCCATTTTTTATTTGCATTATAGAACATAGTGTTTTGTACAAGTTTAATTTTTTCTAATTCATCATTGACTCTGTTTCAAAGATAATCCCAGATTAGCACCCAAACTTTGTTGCGCTTCTCCATGGTAGTGTGCTGAAAATCAAGCCCTACTATTACTAGAGACATCACAGAAATTACAACATTTTATCAGAGTACACCATATTCTCAATTTACATGACTGATAGATAAGCTCAAATTAACAGGATAGAAAGTACAGTTTCTGTACTTAATAAGAAATATTTATTATGAATAAATAGATTCTAACCAAAGGTAAACAATAATGAACTGTTCACAGGAAACTCTACTAGTTAAAACTGAAACCATCTTCTAAAACCCTCCTAAACAAACATGTAGAGAGACAGAGACAAGCAAAAGCAAGCATTGATGTTATGGATGGAAATTCTGGGGAAGTAGTTCAATGGTACCAGTCCTCGGGACTTGTTAAAGGGATTCCTTTAGTTTCCCAATTCCTTTAGTTCTTCAAGCACTTCCTTTTGGTTATTTTACTGCTTCACAGGAGGCACAGATTTTTTATTTAAATTCATTTGTGGGCCATGGGTGTTGCTGGCTGGCGAGCATTTGTGGCCTGTCCCTAGTTGCCCTTGAAAAGATGGTGGTGAGCTGCCTCCTTGAACCACTGCAGTCCATGTACTAAATGTACACCCACAATACCGTTAGGGAGGAAAGTCCAGAGTTTTGACCCAGCAATGATACAGGAACAGTGAAATACTTCCAAGTCAGGATGATGAGTGGCTTGGAAGGGAACTTGCAGGTGATGGTGTTCCCATGTATTGCTGTCTGTCCTTCTAGATGGAAATTGTCATAGTTTTGGAAGATGTTGTCCAAGGAGGTTTGGTGAATTTCTGCAGTATATGCCGCCACTATGGAGGAAGTGGATGTTTGTGAATATAGTGCCAATTGAGCGGGCTGCTTTGTCCGAGATGGTGTCAAGGTTCTTGAGTGTTGTTGCAGCTGCCTTCATCCAGATAAGTGGGGAGTATTCCATGGCGCTCCTGACTTGTGCCTTGTGGATGATGGGCAGGCTTTGGGAGTCAGAAAGTAAGTTGCTTGCTGCAGTATGCCTAGCCTCTGACCTGCTCCTGTACTCGCTTTATTAAATGGCAAGTGCAGCTGAGTTTCTGATGATGGTAAGCCCCAAGATGTTAGTAGTCAGAGATTCAGTAATGGTAGCCATTGAATGTCAAGGAGCGGTGGTTAGATTGTCTCTTATTGGAGATGGTCGTTTGTGTGGCTCGAAAGTTCCTTACTGGATATTTGCCAGGTTTTGTTGCATTTGGAACATGGACTACTTTGGCACCTGAGGTGTTGCGACTTCCTGACTTCTGACATAATGGTGGAGGGAAGGTCGTTGTTGAAGAAGCTGAAAGTGGTTGGACCTAAGACATTGCCTGCAGAGATGGCCTGGGGCTGAGGTGTCGGTACTCCAACAATTGTAACTATCTTCCTGTGTATCAGGTATGACTCCAAGCTGCAGAGTTTTCCCCTGATTTTCATTGATTCCACTTTTGCTGGGTCTCCATGATGCCACACTTTGTCAAATGTGCCCTTGATGTCAAAGGCTGTCATTCTCGCCTCACCTCTGGAATTCAATTCTTTTGTCTATGTTTGAATCAAGTCTGTCATGAGATCAGGAGCTGCGTGGCCCTGGTAGAATCCAAAGTGCATGTCAGTGAGCAGGCTGTTACTAAGCAGGTGCTGCTTGGTAGCATTGTTGATGACACCTTCCATCATGTTACTGATGATCGATAGTAGACTGATGGGGTGATAATTGACCAGGTTGGTTTTATCATGTATTTTGCATACAGGACATACTTGGGCAATTTTTCACATTGTCGGGTCGATGTCAGCGTTACAGCTGTACTGGAACAGCTTGGCTAGGGTTATGGTAAGTTCTGGACCACAAACCTTCAGTACTATTGGCAAAATGTTGTCAGGGCCCCTCGCCTTTTTAGTATTCAATATTTTCAACTGCTTCTTGATATTACATGAAGTCAATCGAATTGGCTGAACACTGGCATCTGTGATGTTGGGGACCAGTGGAGCAGGCCAAACAGGATCATCCACTCGACACGTTGGCTGAATTATTGTTGCAAATGCTTCTATTTTATCTTTTGCACTGATGTACGTGAGTCTTCTGTCATTGGGATGGGGATGTTTGTGGAGTCTCCTTTTGCATTAAGTTGTTTATCTGTCCACTACCATTCTTGGTTACATTTTGAAGGACTCCAGACCTTAGATCTAATCAATTGGTTGTGGGGTTGCTTAGCTCTTTTCATCACCTGCTGCTTATGCTGTTTGACATGCTAGTAATTCAGTTTGGTACCTTCACCAGGTTTCACCTCATCTTAGTTATACTGGGTGTTGATCCTAGCACTCCTGCCTGCTCTCTCCATTGAACCAGAGTTGATCCCCTGGCTTGATAATAATGGTAGTGGTTGCAGATCTGCTGCTAACGATGACCCACAGCACTTCATCGATGCCCAGTCTTGAGTTACTAGATTCATTCGAAATCTATCTCCTTTGACAGGGTTATAGTGCCACACAGTACAATAGAATGCATTCCCATTGTGAAAGTGGGACTTGGTCTTCACAAGTACTGTGCAGTGGTCACTCTTCCAGATACTGTCGTAAGATGTATCTGCAGCAGGCAGATTGGTGATGGTGAGGTTAAGTATGTTCTTCCCTCTTGTTGGTTCCCTCATCACCTACTCTGACCCAATCTAGCAATGATGTCTTTTAGGACTCGATTAGATTGAATTATAATGCACCTGCCGAGCTACACTTGCTTGTTGACTTTGAAGTCTGATTCAGTTGAAGACTGGTTCACAAGTTACAAAGTGTCTGACTTATTGGTTAAAAGCAACTGCTTATCACAACTGGTGGGGGAAAAAGTACTGGCTTTCTTTAGCTTCAGTTATTTTACTGGAGAGAGGGAGGCACACTTCTTTCCAGATGTCGAAGGCTGCTCAATGTATCGTTCACAGCCACAAGCTATTCAGTCACTTAGGAACCAATCAGAGCGTTGTTGTCAGGCTGATGACCTTTGGCATCCATGACTGGTCAAAAGTAGCTACATCAATCAGCTACTTGGTGCTGATCAAATCTCATTTTGTTCATGTGCTTTCATGGCATGCTGTTGCTATCTATTTACATCTACACCCATTGCTTGAGAAGCAACAGTAGAGACGTGATTTACAATGTTTCAATAACTTGCTTTTTTAAAGGATAGCAATTCCTTCCTCCACTAGTTTGTTGCAAAGCAGTCTTTTTTCCCAATTCAGTCACAATCAAAGATAAAGTAAAATAAAAGATGCCGTCTTTATAGTGTATAGCTTACACTAATTAGTAAAGATCCTCCTAACAGGCCAATTCTTGACCTAAATGTCAGCGATGGTCCACACAAAAATTGTACTATTTTACCTTTTGTTATGCCTGTGCTTTAGCAATTGGTTCTGTTTCTTAGCCATATGCCAGCCGTCAAATATTTAGACCATACTCATTTCAAAAGCCTTTTGAATCAAAGACAAACATGATGGTTGAAAGGGAACTCCCTTGATGAGCTTGAAGCTGTCTTGTGAGACAATATGAAAGCCCCTAGCACTTACTAAATATTTCAAGCAAGTCATCAAGATGACAGAGAACTCAGCCAACATGCCAGAAGCAAAAATAAATGTGACAGTATGTGTATATTAGGAACAAAACAATGCAATCAATGTGCTATTAAAGTCTTTGGGAAAACTGGGTGCAGTTTTGTCTCTAACAAAAGGTATAAGCAGTCTAGTATTGCTGTCAAAATAAATTTCATACTTTAGATAATACATTGGAGACTAAACTGGTTAAGGTTGATTGGACAAATAAGGCAATAAACATAAATATTTAAAGAAATAATTCATTAAATTCAATAAAAATATATTAATCAAAAATATTGTTGTTCAGAGTTAATTGAAAAAGGGTTAGCTAATATGTAGATACACCAAGCAATTAGGAACGGAAATGGCATGTTGACATTTATTACATGATGAGAGTACAAGAATAATTAAATCTTGTGACACCTGTAGAGGTGTTTTGGTGAAGAAATAGGAACATGTATCAACCATACAGCCCACTGCACTGAATTGACATTAAATGTGATCTGAACTTTGGCTCCATTTCCAAAAATCTGTCTATCTCAGCTTTAAACACCCACAGCATTCTGAGGTGAAGAATTCCAAGATATTTAAATGAAGAAATTCCCTCCGTCCAGAATGATTGTCCCCCTTATCCTGAGACTGTGCCTATCTTTCTAGATTCCCAGAGCAAGGGAAATATCCTTTCAGCAAATATCCTGCCATGTCCCTTCAGATCTTATGTGTTTCAACAATATCATGTCTCCTTCTTCGATAATCTACAGAGTATAGAACCAATTTACTTAGCCTCTCATTATAGGTCAATCTGGAACTCCCTCCACATAACACCTGTCTGCCTCTTTACCTGACTTTCATTACCTTGCGAGGTAGTATTGGAAAAGGTAATGTTGCTGGTCTAGTAAACCAAAGACCCCTAGGCTAATGCTATAGGGACATGGGTTTGAATTCCACTATGGCAGATGGTGAAATTTGAATTCAGTAAAAATTTGGAATGAAAACCTAGCAATGCAAGTGGATGAGGTGGTCAAGACGACACATAGTGTCTTTGCCTTCATCAGTTGGGGCACAGAGTATAAAATTGGCAAGACGTGTTGCAGCTGTATAGAACATTAGTTAAGCCACATTTGGAATATTATACACAGTTATGGTCACCATACCACCAGAAGGATGTGGAGGCTTTGGAGAGGGTACAGAAAATGTTTACCACGATGTTACTGTTTTGGAGGGTATTAGCTGTAAAGAGAACTTGGACAAACGTTGGAGGATGAGGGGTGAACTGATAGATGTTTATTGAATTAATTGAGGCATGTCAGTCTTTTTCCCAAGGTAGAAATGTTAATTACTAGGGGACATAGGTTTAAGGTAAAAAGGGGTAAGTTTAAAGGAGATGTGAGAGGCAAGTTTTTTTACACAGGGTGGTAAATGTCTGGAATGTGTTGCCAGAATAGGTAGTGGAGGCAGATGCAATAACAATGTTTAAGAGGCATCTTGGCAGATATATGAATAGGCAGGGATAGAGGGAAATGGACTGCATAGGGGAAAAAGGTTTTGCATTTAGAAAGGCATCATGTGCCAGCGCAGTCTTGGTGGGCTGGAAAGCCTGTTTCTGTGCTGTACTGTCCTTTATCCTTTGTTCTAATGACAACTGTGAAACAACTGCTGATGATTGTAAATGACTTGTTAACCAATTTTTTTGGCCATCTGACCTATCATCTCCTTGTGTGGTTAGGAGTCGTTCACTTCATTCTATAATGCTTTTGTGAGGCATGTTTTCTTGAGATGTTTCATTGCTTATCTTTAAATATAAATCCTTTACCATAAACATCTTGGGGGCTTACCATTGACTACCAGAAATTTAACTGGTCTAGATATATATTTAAAGGCAAAATACTGCAGATGAAGAAACTCAGTGGGTCTGACAGCATCTGAAAAGAAAAATACAGAGTTAATGTTTTGAGTCTGATATGACTCCTTCAGAAGAGTATTCTTCTGTATGCACGTTGACTATGACAGCAAATTGAGAATTCTGTGGCATGAATCCCATATATTAATTCTGTAAACCTGTCCAATATCTAATGTCTGATAATTTAGGAACCGTGAAGAAGTTAAGAAAGGTGTTGGTGAGGAAGATTTGGCACATGTCAGGACTTTGCTTCCTAAATTGAATATGGATATTGCTGGCAACTCAGCATTTATTACTTACTTCTAATGGCTCTCAGGTGTGAGGTTAATTATATCCCTAGTGCTGTGTGGAATGGAGGATTTTGACCCAGTGCCAGTGAAAGAATGGTGGCATAGTTCCAAACCAGGTTGGTGTATGGCTTGGGAGGGAACTTGCAGTGGTTATATGATATTCATCTGCTTCCCCCTTCTTTCTAGCTGGTTGAGATTGCAGGTTTGGAAGCTCCTTTAGAAGGAGCCGTTGTAAGTTACTGCATTGCATTTTGTAGTTGGTAGAAACCACTGCCACTGTGTATTGGTGGCAAAGGAAATGATGTCAGTGGTAATACAGTCATACAGAATAGAAACAGGCTCTTCGGCCCACCATGTCAATATCAACCAACAAACACCAAACTAATCCCATTTACCTGAACTTGGTCTATAGCCAAACATGCCCTCGCATTTTGTGCTCACCCAGATGCTTCTCAAACTTTGAGAGTACTTTTCCATGGGGAAAAGATGTACCCTGTCTTGCCTCTGATCATTTTGCATACCTAAATCAGATTCCCTCTCAACTCCTCTGCCCCAAGCAAAACAAACCCGGCCTATCCAGTCTCTCCTCATAACTGAGACATTTCATCGCAGGCATTTTCATGGTGAATCTCCTCTGCACCCTGTCTGGTGCAATCATGTCCTTCCGATTGTGTGGCAATCAGAACTGCGTACAGTACTCAATCTGTGGCCTAACCAATGCCTTATAAAGTTGTAACAAACCTTTCTTGCTCCTATATTCTATGCCCTAGCTAATGAAGACAAGCATCCCATAGGCCTTCTTCAGTACTCTGTCTGTCTGTGTTGACGCCTTCAGGAAACGATAATTTGTACACCAAGATCCCTTTTTTCTCTCTGTATTCCTAGGGACCTACCATTTATTATATACATCCTTTTTTAGACCTTCTGAAATGCAATACCTCACACTTATCAGAATTAAATTCCACCTGCCGAAGCTCTGTGAATAGAGTGTCTGATCAATGGGTCTGAGACCGTCCTTCTCACTATCAACAACACCACCAATTTTGTATTGTCTGCAAACTGACTAATTATACCTTCAAAATTTACGTCCAAGTCATTAACATACATAATAGCAAGAGTCCCGGCATTTTGGTAGACTGCTAGTCACAGGCTTCTAATCACAAAAACAATCCTCCACCTTTGCCTCCTACTTACATTCCAATTTTGGATATAGTTTGCCAACTTGCCTTGGATCCCATGGGTTCTTATCTTTTGGACCAGCCTTCCATGTGGGGCCTTGTCAAGGGAAGTCCATGTAAACCACATCAACTACACTACCCTCATCAAAATATTTAGTCACCTTTTCAAAAGACTCAATTAAATTAGTCAGACATTATTCCCTTCTAATAAATCCATGCTGATTATTCCTGATCAATCCCTGTCTTTCCAAGTGTTGATTAATCCTGATCCTCAGAATTGTTCCCAATAATTTCCGGACTACTGACTGAAATAACTCCATAGAGGCTGGTTTTCCATTGCAAGTCACCCTTTATTTACACGTGGAAAGTCCTTGACTCTGGCACAGCTTTGTCAGAGACAGCACCCAGACTGTCAGACTCTCTGACACTCCTCTTTTTTATCTGTCAGCTCGAGCTCCCTGATTGGGGCTGTTAATCTGGTACAATCAGGGAATTCATATTCTGTGAGGTCCAGCTGGCTGATCTTGTTACAATCACCACATTGACATCAGGCTGACTGGTCTGTAATTATCTGTCTATACCTGCTGCCCTGCTGGAACAAAGGAACCACATCAGCTATCCTATAGTCATCTGGCACTTTACCTGCGGTTAGCGAAATATTAAATGTCCATGGGCCCCACCAATCTCTCCCTTAGCTGCCTGGGAATCATCACATCAACCCTGGGGAATTATGCACTTTTAAGCCTGCTAAAACATCTAATACTTATTATTAATGTTAACATGTTCTAGAAACTCACCATCCCAACTGAAATCGACAGTTGTCTTTCCCTTTGTGAATTTAAGACCTCACCCATATCCTCTGGGTCTACGTGCAGATTGCTCCTTTGGCCTCTAATAGGCCCCACTATTTCCCTGGTAATCCTACTCTTAGTATAACGTAAACTTCATTTTAACTGGCACCTTATGAACCAATATTCTTGATAAACTAGCAAAAAATATATACCACAAATACCATGAAGTTTACTGTATTATTCTATCCACTTATTATAATTTTTAATTTGTTTATCTCACTGTAAATATACTTGTTCAATCAAATGGCTACATAAAACATCAACAGTTGATTCAATTTTGAGTCAATTTCTTATCGTATAGCGTGATCTACTGCAATGGCTGAGTAGTCATTTAAGGGTGTGTGTGAGAAGTCTCTGCCAGTATGTTTTATTTTAGACAAAGTTAACTTATTATTTAATTGGATTATATTGTAAATAAAGTATAACAGTGATCTGTATACAACCTGCGTTATATTTCTATTACTTAGCGTGTGTTTTTACATTGATCATGTGGATCTTTTGATTATCTGGAATATTTGATCAATGGTATATGCTTGGTTCCATAGGTGGCAGTTAATAAAACGTTTGCTTAAAAAATACCTTGGGATTTACCTTAATCCTATCTGAAAAAGATATTTTATCCCCTCTTTGTCCTTCTAATGTCTTTTTAAGCACCCCTACACTCTCTATACTCCGGAAGGGCCACCCCATTTTTAAATCTGCTGTACCTAATAAATGCTTCCTTCTTTTTCTTTATGTAACTCTTGATATCCTTTGACTTTCAGGGTTCCCTGGATTTGCTGCCCTTGCCCTTCACTGTGAGAGGATTACGCTGACCCTCAGTTCCCACTATATTACTTTTAAACAACTCCCACCTTCCAAATGCAGACGTACCTGCAAGTAGCTGCCCCCAGATTTGCCAGATCCTGTTTAATTGTTGATTAAAATTGACCTTCCCAATTTAAAACATAACTTCTGCACACTCCTTATCCTTATCCCATTCCATAATGACTTTGAAACTTAGAGTTATGGTCACTATCCCCAAAATGCTCGCCCACTGAAACTTTAACCATTTGCGTGGCTTCATTCCCTTGGAATAGGTCTAGCACTGCCCCATCTCTAGTAGAATATCTACCTACTGGCATAAAAAGCTCTCCTAGATGCACTTAAAAATTCTACCCAGTCTAATCCTTTCACACTAAGGCAATCCCAGCTAATGTTAGCAAAGTTGAAATCTCTCACATCTTTCTGTGATCTGCCTACAAATCTGCTCCTTTATCTCCCTCTAACAATTGGGAGGCCTATAATATAATCCCAGCGGAGTAACCTTTTTTATTTCTAAACTGTACCCAGATGGCCTCATTTGAAGAGCCATCTAGGATATCCTCCTCCAGTCCTGCAGTGATGGTTTCCTTTATCAATAATGCAATGGTCCACCTTTCTTACATTTCCTATCCCGTCCCACATCCCACCTGAAACTTCTATACTTGGAATGTTGAGTTGCCAATCCTGCCCTTCTTTCAACCACGTTTCAGTGATTGCAACAAATACACATTATATGTGCTGATCAGTGCTCTAAGTTCATCAGTGAAACTTCTTGCATTAAAACAGGTACAATTTAGTTCTCCAGACCTCCCATGTGCCTTATAATGCTCAAGTCTTTGCCGCTTGCTGGGCTGTCTTTGCATTCCTTTAATATCTGATTGGACCTTGCTCCTGACTATCTATTCTCTGCCCATTCCCTAGCCAAATTAATTTAAAACCTCCCTAACAGCGATTACAACTTTAGTAGTCCACCTCATAAATCTACTGTCTAACTCTCTAAATTCTGGCTGTCGGATGTCATTTCTTTTTTGCCTGTGTTATTGGTACCAACATGTACCACGACTGCTGGTTGTTCACGCTCCATCTTCAGAATGCCCTGCAGCCTCTCTGAGTCACCCCTGACCCTGGCACCAGGGAGGCAATACCATTTGAAAGTCTCGTTTGCTGTCACAGAACTACCCATTGGTTCCCCTTATGATTGTGTCCCCTCTCCCTAAAGCTCTTGCAACCTTTTTCCTCCCCTGCTGTGTAGCACAGCCAACCGTGGTGCCACCAACTTGGCTATTGCTGCTTTCCCTGAGAGACAATTCCTCCCAACAGTATCCACTATGGTTTATCTGTTTGAGAAGGGGATGTCCATAGGGGAGTCCTGCAGTACCTGCTCATGCTTATTTGTCTTCCTAGTGGTCATGGAATGCTTTTTTCCCTGTGGAGCTCTTACTTTTGGTGTGACCAGCTTGCTAAACGTGCTATCCACGATGTCCTCAGCATCATGAATGCTCCATAGCGAGTGATCCACAGCTCCAGCCACTCCGTGTGATCAATGAGGAGCTGCAGCTGAACACACTTCCTGCATACATGGTTACCGTGATTTCTCATATATTGCAGGAGGAACATTCCACAGGACTGAGTTCTTCTACCATTGTCAACTTTACCAACTACAAACAATAAACAATGAACTAGGAACAAACCTTTACCTACTACTTGCCAAATCAAACTTCTCTCGCTCTAACAAACTACAAATCACAAAAATTAGGAATTTACATTCTTTCTGCCTTCCTATGCTATTCACTAAGTCCCTAAAGCTGATTACAAAGTATCACTTACTAAACTGTCACTTCAGGAGCTCTGCCTTTGGATTCAGTGAGGTTCGCTGTGCTCTTCTCCCGCCATTGCACTGATTGAGTTTGATCTGGGCCAATCAAGTTGGTGCCAGTCAGGTGAGCTGTGTTGTCCTGTGTGGTTTCAAGAATGTTGTTCAAGTTGCACTTACCCAGGCAAATGGAGAGTATTGACTCATACTCCTAACTTGTTCCTTTTAGATGGTGGATAGGCACTGTGGAGAGCGGAGGTGAATCATTTGCAGCAGAATTGCTAGATTGTGATCTGCTCTTGTAGAAACATTATTTATATGGTTTATTAAAGCTTCTGGTCAATGGTAACACCCAGATTGTTGATAATGGGGGATTCAGTAATGATCATGCCATTGAATGTTGAGGGGCAATAGTTGAAGTCTCTCTTATTATGTATAGTCATTATTTGGCACTTGTGTGGTGTGTTGCTACTTATCAGCCCAAGCCTGGACATGGTCTATATCTTGTTGTATGTGGACACAGACTGCTTCAGCATCTGAGCAATTGTGGACGGTGCTGAACATGCTTGTGTAATCATTAATGAAAAGCTCCACTTTTGATTTCATTATGAAGGGAAGAGCAATGATGAAACAGCTGAAGTTGGTAGGGCAGGAAGTCCTGCTGTTATTTCCTGGGACATAGGTGAGTGCAGCTTCAACTGTATTTGGGATGTTCAGCACCTTCCAGAACACAGCAGTTGTATTGATTGGGATCTGATCCACCTTCCTTTACTCTCTTTACCACAGTTGCAAATTGAACTTCAGGAATTTTGCTAAGGCGCCTTTGAGAGCACTTTCTAAATACACCAGAATTGTGTGAGAATGTGGTAAAACTAGCGGTGAAGTATGAGTTGTGATCGTTAGGAAATATTTGGTAGTTGAGTGTGCAAGCATAGTGAATTGAGCACTGAGTGAGGCCAACTGGTTAATTTACAAGGATATGGAATTTGAAAATGCATACATACACATTTATGTAAGGCACTGCATTTGTGTCCTCATGGTTAGAATTGATTGTGATGGCTATAATCCCATTATTTCATCAGTGTCTGTCAAGGGTCTCCTTGCTCTCCATGGATACAGGATCTCTTTCCTCATGTTCTCACTTCTCACTCACCTCTCACCATGGTCTTTGCTGGTAAAGCTCAGCAGGTCTGGCAGCATCTGTGGAGAGAGATCAAAGTTAACATTTCAGGTTGAGAGACCATTCCTCAGAATTGGTAATAACTAGGAAAATGTCAGTTTATATGCGGAAGATAGGGTGGGGATAGAGCCCAAAGAGAGAGAAGAGCAGTTAGACAGATAAAGGAGTGGATAACAATCTGGCTAGGAGGGTGAATAGCTGTTAATGGTGACTGTTAGTAGCTAACAATGGGTGGTGTGTAATAGTAGACTGTGATAACAAGGCCTGGTTTGGGGGCTTTGGGGTTTGGGATAAGGACATGAGAGAGCTCAAGCCCTAAAGTTATTTAACTGGATATTGAGTCCTGGGGAAGCAGGGCTTTACCTGCACTTCAGCATGTTTAGTCTACTGCATTTGCTGCTCACAATGTGGTCTCCTCTACATTGGGGAAACGAGGTGTAGACTGGGTGACCGCTTCACAGAATATGTGCATTCTGTTCCCAAAATAGACCCTGAAATTCCAGTTGCCTGCCACTTCAACACACCACCCTGGCCAACATTTCTGTCTCAGGCTTTCTGCAGTGCTACAGCGATGCTCAGCACAAGCTGGAAGAACAGCATCTCCTTTTCCACCTGGGAGACCCTGCAGCTTCTGGACTCAATACTGAATTCAACAACTTTAGGAACAACTTTAGGGCTTGAGTTCTCCCATGTCTCCCTAACCCCCACACAACCAGGTCTTGTTATCACGCTACTCACCATCTGTTATTAGCCATTAACAGCCAATCACCCTCCTAGCCAGATCGGTATCCACTCCTTTGTCTGTCTACTCTGCTGTTCCCTCTCTTTGGGCTCTATTCTATTCTTTACTCCTTACCCCCTCCCCCACCCTATCTTCTGCATATAAACTGACATTTTCTCACCTATCGTCAGTTCTGAGGAAGAGTCACTGGACCTGAAATGTTAACTCTGATTTTCCTCCACTGATGCTGCCAGACCTGCTGAGTTCTTCCAGAAATTTCTATTTTTGCCTCTGATTTACAGCATCCACAGTTCTTTTGGTTTTTCTCACTATGTATCAGAGAATCATGGAGCCTACCTTCTGTGTTGTCCTGTGCTTATTCTTCTTGTAGGTCAGACACACTTCCCCAGTCAATTCTCCTGCTCTGCAGCCAGTAATATCTTTATGTAGAAGATTGATGGTATGCGGAATTCTTTACCAAACGTTACTGTTGAAAAAGAAACAGTAGATTATTTTCGTAGAAAAATTAATAGAAAAAAGAAAAGTATTGAAGAATATAAGTGATACATAAGCTTAGAATTAGCTTAGATTGGGTGGATCACCAGAAAAATATTGTTGGCTCAGATTTGATAGCCCAACTCTCTTATTTCTGTACTGTAACATTCTTCAATTGTGTCTTGAATGCCTGATTAACCACACTGCTGGAAAATTCTTTGGATGCATCCAAATCACAGTGTCTCATACTTTCAGTGCCGCTTTATGAATAAAGGCTACATTCAGCCAGATCCAATCTATTTCTAGCATGCTACAATGCAAACCTTTGAGAATGATGCATGGACATGAGAAATTGGCTGCCTCCTTTCACAACCATCTCTAGCAGTATCATCTTCGCTTCAAAAGCCATCAAACAAGGACTGAATTTTATCAAACTCAGGGTGCGATGATTGGATGTGGGAAGAGTTTGGTAACATGCAGATGCAAATTGGGGGAGCAGAACCCCATCTCTTGTCTGCTGCTGGCTTGTGTTTCAGATAATCGTCAAACAGTTGGCCAGGAGCATGCACAACAAACAGGCATTTATAGTTCTTGAATTATAAAATGGCTATTGCAGAGAAAGAGCCCATTCACTGATTGTGCCTGTGCTGTTTCTGCAAGAGCAATTCAGCATGTTCTCTCCTGAGCCATAGCTTTGCAATGTTTTTTTCTTTCTACAATTATCCAATACCCCTTTTATAGCCAGGATTGACTACCTTACAGCACTCTTGCAAAAAAAAACTTGATGGTGCATACAGGTTTGGTACAGGATTGCTCCATAATAATGCTTGGCTTCCTTTCCATTCATTGTTGTTATCATTTCTTAGCCCAAAACAGTGTTATTCAATACATTAACTGTATTCTTTTAAAACAGAACTTTTTACAGTGAGCAACTTAAAGAATATATGAAGAGTGGGTTGGGGGAGGGGAATAAAATAGATGTCTCAAGTTGAGAAAAACATGAGTGCAAGCTTGATGGACTGAAAGAACTTTTGTTTCTGCAGTTTTCCATGATTCTATGAAGTTAGGATTAGAAAGTACAATCAACAGTTTGAGCTACTGATCCACAATGAAGATTCCTCCTGACTTGACCTAATACGAAAGATTATTTCCAAGATCCAGCATACATTTAGTCCCTGATCATTTGTAGCTTACTGCAGCAGGACATGTGGAAAAAGGCAGGGATTTTTAAAGCAATCTTTTGTCCACGAATGTTAACATATTGGGGTATATGTTAATTTTGATCCAAGTTTGACATATTCCAGGGGGCTCCACATAATTTCCTATGTCCAACTTTCTCACCCCTGCTCCTGTTCCCCACTTCTGCCCCACTCCACCCCATCCATGGTCCTATTATTTGTCACTTGATTTGACCATCCTCACCGTGCATCAGATTTCTACACTATCAAAAAGTGAATACATTCTTCTCTGCTTTGTTGGCTAATTCTTGATTATCAAACAAACCTTTTATCCCTTGTCCAAATATTTTTTTAGAATTCGTCAACTAGCATGATTGAAGACTATATTTTTAAAAGCCAACATTTTTTGGGTACCATGATCTTTTTTTTGGCTGCTGACAGCAATAACCTGGAGATTAGTTTTTAATGCCTTGAGATTCTGCAGAAATGCGAAGGATTGAAATCTACTTTCATTGCTAAGTGGCAGTTGATTGGCTACTCACAACACCCAATTCTCTTTCCTGCTACGTAATGATTAACACCATTAATGTCTATCCCATTATTTTATGAATGCTGAGATGGATCTTACTGCCCTGAAAAGAAAGCTACTTGCTGTATTATATGCAATCGACTTTTTGATTGAAGAATTTGATCATGACCAGCTACAACAACAAAAATAGTAGAGATGCAAACAATCAACTGTAAACTGTCATATTTTCCACTGAAGGGGAGAATCATGAATTGAAAATCTTTCTCAATATTAACACATTCCGTTGAATCATTTTGGAAAGGAATCATATTCTTTAATCAGTTTAGGATATGTATTTCAAGCTGGTCAATGCAAAACAGCATTAAGAACCTGTCATTATTTTTAAAACCATGCCAATATTTCCACGTCACAGCTGGATACTCTCATGTTGTTGTCAGGCTCAGCACAAAAAGATTTTAAATAGAAAATTGTTGCTGCATATATTTCTGCAATACCACTGGATTATTGAAAATTTAACAAATATAGCAGCCATCCAGCATGTGTAAAATAAATAGGCACTGCCTGTGTTAGTTTCTTGCAGCATGATTTTTAAAACTGACTGTTTATTCATAAAATATTGTGGTGAAATTATTGAGTCTGTGAGGTACAGAATTTTACACAGTGCTATAACAAATTTTAAGCCTGCTGTTTAATTGATTTCACTGAGAGCACCATGATTAGATTCTGGCAAATCATTGAACTATGAGTCACATCATAAAAACTAATTAGAGTTTGCTTGCCAGTTTATCTTCCTGTTGTGGGTAGCAGTTAAGTGGCATCTTAGATGTTGTTGCCAGTTTGCTCAGTTTAGTTTTTCATAAAAAAAATCATTTGACATAGAAGAGAATTTATTTTACATTTAATTTATTAACTTTAAAAAAAAGTTATTTGAGAAATACAGTTGTATCTAGAAGTATTTTATGTTTACACATTCTTCAGTTATTACTAAATTTCCAAATATTTCAGAAGTGCATAAAATTCATTTTTCTCTCATAATTACCTTAAGTCTAATTTTTTTGAAATGACAGACTTTGGCCAAACCAAAATGGTGCTAATGTCCTAAATCTGGATATCCCGCTCTGAAACCAGAGCCATCATTTTAGGTGGTGGAGGTTAAAATGGGTGAGTTGTAGACTGTATACTCATAGGTGACTAACTATCAGGAATGTCGAGTGTTGAGGTTAATCTCCTACACAGACCACAGGAAGATTCAGGTGTGAATGCTAACTTACCATTTACTCAAGCAACCTGAGAGAATGAGAGTCTGTCTTAAACTGGCTAAACAGAACACTGATAATCTGTGTCCCACCTCTGTTTAATACAGAAGACCATCAGCCTTTATCTGTTCCCCAGTTATATACTCATACATTGTTTACTTTTCATTCTTATATGATAAGCAATCTTCTGACCTTGATCTTTCTCTCATCTAGTCTTCAGGAATCTATTTACACTTTCTAATTGCTCCTAAGGCTGTTACAGACCATTGGGTGGATGAGGCTTTCCATTCCAGTGACACTTGCTGATGTTCTTATTTCAGAGACAAAGTGATCGGAGTCTGTTTCAGATTCTCTGGTTCTCAAGTACTTTGTCTCAGAAGATAACAATGGCCTTACTGATCAAGGCCAAGTCTCTGAAAGGCAAAGTCTTTAGTCCAAATCTAATGTTTTTAGGTAAATTCTTGAATGTACAAGACTCCTGGGTTGCTTGTATTGGTACTGGGTGGCTCATGAGATGTGGTTAGAAGCATAAAAACACAAAATCTACCATAGCTCTGTTTAGAAACTCAATGGTTTAAAATTCTGTCATACCTATAAATTTAGAAATGTCCAAAATTTAGTATTGTCAAAATCACATCTAGCAATATGGAACACGTGGTAAAATTTAAAAAATAGCTGGCAGCAAAATGAGTTTACTCTCTGCTGGCTTAAAAAGAATCAGACCCAGACCACCAGGTGACATTGTGTCATAGTTTTATGTAATTTGTTTTAATTCAGCTCATCTGTGTGTTTCAATTCAAACTTGTTACAACAGAGAAAGGTTGTTTTCAAGTTGAATTAAAATTAAAGTTCACACCATTTCCAAACATTTGTCCAGATTGAACTTCTTTGTCAAACCAGTTTTGAATCTTTAATGTTTGCGAACAGCATCCTGTTTTACCAATGATTTCACACAAATGTAAGGGACACTCTCATTGTAGTAGTCATGGAATCTCTTTACAAATATGTAGTAATTTTCACAGCGGGGTCTCTTTAACTTCACTAGGGGAAAGGAGCTTCTCTAACTGTATTTGACAGACCTTCACCTGCCCTTCTGCCCTGTTTTGGGTGACATAACACAGTGGCTTTATCCCACAAAATAGAGCCGTAGGGACGTGCTCTTGACCAAGTTCCCAAAGCTACCAACTTTGTTGCATGAAATGGCAGTTGCAGCAACTGTTTATTCACAGATTTCTGCTTGAAATGTTTTAATTTTGACTAAGTCTGGGAAAAATCCATTTCGTGATCCATCTGTAAATCAATATCCAGTATATTCAGCTGCAACGTTGCATCTACATGCTGTTTTTTCCTATGTTACAGAGTGCATTGTGTGGTACAGTGTTTTCCTGCTGGTCGTCATTTTCACCTTGATGCTTTTTTAAAAAATCAGTTCCTGTGGCTCTTTACTTCCTTTATCCAGCTGTAAAGCACACAAGTGGGCTGCATAGACTAATTTATTCTAGATTATTTATGGAATAACCAAATTAATTGATTGACATACTTAAAGGATCAGTATAATTAAAACTAAATCTTCAAAGAACACTTATTAAGTTCAATTTTAAGTAACATTCTTGGGGCTGAAGAAACACTGCAGTTCTTGTAGTCCTCACTGGTTGTGAAAGGGTAAGATGGGTCGGCAGACACTGTGTTCCCTCTCAACGGATAAACAGGTGCAAACATAAGCTTGAATGAGAGGCAGGCAATTGGGTCCAATAACCCACTCAACTGTACATTGCTTGAATCTGTAGATGTTTATCTTGGTCAGATCCAGATGCAGGTTAAAAAGGGGGTCTTCTGCACAGTGTGAGCCCTCTGCACATGGTGAGCAATACTTACGGGTATGAGGCTGTGAAATGCAGCCAGAAATTAAGGAGCTACCCTTAGTGTCATTTTTACCGACTATTAAAATTTAGATATTGAGCTTAGCATTGTGCTATGTTTGGATTTTGGCGTGGCTACAATTTTAACCTTGTGCATGAGTAATAATACATGTTTAATAAATCTAAGGGATATCACCTCAGTGTTCATAGGTTTTATTGTAAACCCTAAATGTGCCGTGGACTTTGAACTTCCACTGTGAAATAGCTTAACTCATTTACATGTCCACAAGGGCCCAGTATATTCCAATAAGGATAGAGAGTGGGGACAAAAATCCTGTGAACCCTGGATCTCAAGGGACATGCAGGCTTCGATGAAGAGAAAAAGTGAGGTTTATGGCAAATATCAAGGTCTCAAAACAGCGGAGATTCCTCAGGAATATAGATGGTGCAAATGGGAACTTAAAAGGAGGGAGACAAAAAGTGGGTATCTGCAGGCTGATTATTCTAACATCTATTGTTGGAAAAGTATTGAAATTAATTATGAAGGAAGTAATAGCAGAACATTTGGAAAATCATAATCTAATCAAGTAGAGTCAGCATGTCTTCATGAAAGGGAGATCATGTCTTACGAATTTATGAGTGTTTTTTGAGGAAGTCTCATGAGAGTAGATAGAGGGGAGCCAGTGGATGTTTGTATTTGGATTTCCAGGAGACATTTGACAAGGTATCTCACAAAAGGTTAAGTCATAAGATTGGAACCAATTGTATTGGATGTAGTATATGGCAAGGATAGAGAATTGACGAATGGCCAGGAAACACGGAGTGTGGATTAAGGATTTTTTTCCAAATGATTGACCACTGGGATTCCATGGGGATGAGTGCTGAGACTGCAACTGTTTACAATATATTTTAATGACTTGGAGGAAGGAAGTGAATATACTGTAGCCAAGTTTACAGATGACGCAACGATAGCTGGAAAAGGAGGTTATGATGGAGTAAGTGGGCAAAAGGTTGGAATAAAAGAGGCGTCTGTCAGTTCAGTTTAGATAGCTGGTTTGCAATACAGAGTAATGCCAACAGCATGGGTTCAATTCCCGCACTGGCTGAGGTTACCAAAGAAGACTCTCCTTCTTAGCCTCTTCCTTCACCTGAGGCATGGTAACTAGGGAAAGAGTAGGGCACATTAAGGACTCAAATGGTAATTTCTGCATGGAACTGGAAGATGTAGGTAGGATTCTAAATGAATACTTTGTGTTGGTGTTTACTCATGAGAGGGACGATGTGGGAACAGAAATTGGAGAAATATCATAATATAATTAAAGTAGCATAGACAGAGAGGAAGTTCTAAGTGATCTGGCTGGCTTAAAATAAATAAATCATCAAGATCAGGTGAAATGTATCTGGCTGTTGCCTGAGGCAAAGGAGAAAATTGTAGGGTCACTGGCAATGATTTTCATTTCCTCTCTGGCCACAATAGAGGTGCTAGATAACTGGAGCACAGCCAATGTGGTACATTATTTGAGAAGGGAGAAAAGGATAAACTAGGAACTACAGGCTAGCAATTCTCAGGGACAGAATTAATCTAGAGAGACAGGGATTAATCAAGAACAGTCAGCATGGATTTGTTAAGGGGACCAATTTGACTTAATTTTTTGAAGAGGTGTGTTAATGAATTTGGCATAGTCTATTTGAACTTTAACAAGGCTTTTTGATAAGGTCTCACATGGGAAACTGATAGTGAAAACAAGAGCCCGAGGAAAATTGCGGCACGGTGGCTCAGTGGTTAGCGTTACTGCCTCACAGCACCTGGAACCTGGGTTCGATTCCAGCCCCGGGTGACTGGCTGTGAGGAGTTTGCACATTCCCCCTGTGTTTGCATGGGTTTCCTCCAGGTATTCTGGTTTCCTCCCACAGTCCAAAGATGTGCAGGTTAGGTTGATTGGCTGTGCTAAATTGCCCGTGTTGTTCAGGGATGTGTAGAATAGGTGGGTTAGAGGGATATGGGTCTGGATGGGATGCTCCAAAGTTCAGTGTGTTGGGCTGAAGGGCCTGTTTCCGTACTGTAGGGATTCTATGAGTCTGTGGATCCAGAATTGGCTGAGTGGCAGAAAGCAGAAGGTGATGGTCGAGAGGTGTTTTTCTGATGGGAAGCCTGTGTCCAGCGAAGACCCACAAGTGCTGGGCGTCTTGCCATTTGTGGCATGTATAAATGATTTAAACTTGAATGAAGGAGGTTGATCAGTAAGTTTGTGATGGTACAAAAATTTTTGGCTTAGTAAATAGTGAGGAAGATAGCCTTAGGTTACAAAAAGATATAGAAGGCTGATCAGTAACAAATATGATTCAATCCAGATAAATGTGAGGTGATGCATAGAACAGACATGAAGAAGGGTCACTAGACCCGAAATGTTACCTCTGCTTTCCACACATGATGCCAGCCCTGCTGAGTTTTTCCAGAAATTTCTGTTTTGTTTCTGATTTGCTGTTCTTTGGTTTCTTTGGCACAGATTTAACATAGAACATAGAACATAGAACATTACAGCGCAGTACAGGCCCTTCGGCCCTCGATGTTGCGCCGACCTGTGAAACCAATCTGAAGCCCATCTAACCTAAACTATTCCATTATCATCCATATGTTTATCCAATGACCATTTAAATGCCCTTAAAGTTGGCGAGTCTACTATTTTTGCAGGCAGGTCATTCCACGCCCTCACTACTCTCTGAGTAAAGAACCTATCTCTGACATCTGTCCTATATCTATCACCCCTCAACTTAAAGCTATGTCCCCTCGTGCTAGCCATCACCATCCGAGGAAAAAGGCTCCCACTGTCCACCCTATCTAATCCTCTGATCATCTTGTATGTCTCTATCAAGTCACCTCTTAACCTTCTTCTCTCTAACGAAAACAGCCTCAAAACCCTCAGCCTTTCCTCATAAGACCTTCCCTCCATACCAGGCAACATCCTGGTAAATCTCCTCTGCACCCTTTCCAATGCTTCCACATCCTTCCTATAATGCGGTGACCAGAACTGTACACAATACTCCAAGTGCGGCCGCACCAGAGTTTTGTACAGCTGCAACATGACCTCATGGCTCCGAAACTCAATCCCTCTACCAATAAAACCTAACATACTGTACGCCTTCTTAACAACGCTATCAACCTGGGTGGCAACTTTCAGTGATCTATGCACATGGACACCGAGATCTTTCTGCTCATCCACACTACCAAGAATCTTACCATTAGCCCAGTACTCTGTATTCCTGTTACTCCTTCCAAAGTGAATCACCTCACACTTTTCCGCATTAAACTCCATTTGCCACCTCTCAGCCCAGCTCTGCAGCTTATCTATGTCCCTCTGTAACCTGCGACATCCTTCCGCACTATCCACAACTCCACCGACTTTGGTGTCATCTGCAAATTTACTAACCCATCCTTCTACGCCCTCATCCAGGTCATTTATAAAAATGACAAACAGCAGTGGCCCCAAAACAGATCCTTGTGGTACACCACTAGTAACTGAACTCCAGGATGAACATTTCCCATCAACCACCACCCTCTGTCTTCTTACAGCTAGCCAATTTCTGATCCAAACCGCTAAATCACCCTCAATCCCATGCCTCCGTATTTTCTGCAATAGCCTACCATGGGGAACCTTATCAAACGCTTTACTGAAATCCATATACACCACATCAACCGCTTTACCCTCATCCACCTGTTTGGTCACCTTCTCAAAGAACTCAATAAGGTTTGTGAGGCACGACCTACCCTTCACAAAACCGTGTTGACTATCCCTAATCAAATTATTCCTTTCTAGATGATTATAAATCCTATCTCTTATAATCCTTTCCAACACTTTACCCACAACCGAAGTAAGGCTCACTGGTCTATAATTACCAGGGTTGTCTCTACTCCCCTTCTTGAACAAGGGGTCAACATTTGCTAGTCTCCAGTCTTCTGGCACTATTCCTGAAGACAATGACGACATAAAGATCAAAGCCAAAGGCTCTGCAATCTCCTCTCTAGCTTCCCAGAGAATCCTAGGATAAATCCCATCCGGCCCAGGGGACTTATCTATTTTCACACCTTCCAGAATTGCTAACACCTCCTCCTTATGAACCTCAATCCCGTCTAGTCTAATAGCCTGTATCTCAGTATTCTCCTCGACAACATTGTCTTTTTCCTGTGTGAATACTGACGAAAAATATTCATTTAGCACCTCTCTTATCTCTTCGGACTCCACGCACAACTTCCCACTACTGTCCTTGACCGGCCCCAATCTTACTCTAGTCATTCTTTTATTCCTGACATATCTATAGAAAGCTTTAGAGTTTTCCTTGATCCTACCTGCTAAAGACTTCTCATGTCCCCTCCTGGCTCTTCTTAGCTCTCTCTTTAGGTCCTTCCCGGCTAATTTGTAACTCTTAAGCACCCTCACTGAGCCTTCACGCCTCATCTCTGCGTAAGCCTCCTTCTTCCCCTTGACAAGAGGTTCAACTTCTTTCGTAAACCACGGTTCCCTCGCTCGACCACTTCCTCCCTGCCTGACAGGTACATACTTCTCAAGGACACGCAGTGGCTGTTCCTTGAACAAGCTCCACATTTCAATTGTGCCCAGCCCCTGCAGTTTCCTTCTCCATCCTATGCATCCTAAATCTTGCCTCATCGCCTCATAATTGCCTTTCCCCCAGCTATAACTCTTGCCCTGCGATATATACCGATCCCTTTCCATCGCTAAAGTAAACGTAACCGAATTGTGGTCACTATCACCAAAGTGCTCACCTACCTCCAAATCTAACACCTGGCCTGGTTCATTACTTCATTAAAGTCAGGGGCAGAGGGTTTAGAGGGGATGTAAAGCAAAATGTTTTCATCCTGAGTGTGGTAACGATCTGGAACTCCATGCTTGCAAGGGTGGTACAAACCTAATCTCTCATAACAGAAGGGCTCATAAGCAATGCCATGGGGATGAGTATAGTTAGATGCTAAAGTGAATAGCCTCACATTTTCCCACACAATATTCAATCTGCTAAGTTTTCACTGATTTAATTAACCTGCCTATATTCCTCTGTGGACTCTGTATCATCCTCATGCCTTCCCACCTACTTTTGTATCATTAACAAACTTGACTGTTGTCCATTCCCTTTCCTCATTGAAGTCATTAATATATATTATGACCCCAGCACTGATTCCTGTGGCACTCCAAGAATTGCAGGTTTGCACCCTGAAAAATGCCCAACTGTCTGTCCTCAATTAGTTAGCCAGTGGTCTATCCATGCTAATCTGAAACTGAGCATTATTGTCCAGTACTAATTTTTAGCTTTTACCCCATTTCTTTATACACTATTTTAATCCAAATAGCCATGCAAAGCTCTCTTAAATGCCTCAGTTGAATCTTCCTCCTCTGCACTCGCAGGCAGTGCATTCCATACCCTGCCTACTTGCTGAGTGAAAAAGATTTTTCTTACTTCGCCTTCTTTTGCAGATCTCTTTAAATCTATGCTCTCATGTTCTTTTCCTTTTATGAGCTGGACGCAAAACTGAAATTCCGCATCCTTGGAACCATTCAAAGCTAAGGATTATTGTAAGCTTTGCTTACTGCTTACTTTACCACTGCCCCGAACCCCTCTGAGAATTACACCCACGATTTTCTACTGTGTTACAACATACTCCTGCCAAAATGCATTACCTCTCACTTTTCTGCTTTGAGCTTCATGTGCTACCTATGTGCTCATTTCATCAATTTGTCTATGTGCTTCTGGGGATTCTACACTGTCCTTCTCACTATTTATAATTCTTCCAAGTTTCGTGTCATCTGCAATCTTCAAAATTGCACACCAAATCTGCACACCAAGATCTAGGTTGTTACTATATATCAGGAAAAACAAGGGTCTCAATACCGACTCCTGGGGAAATCCACTTCTTCAAATCAGTCCTGAAGAAGTGTCACGGACCCAAAACATTAACTCTACTTTCACAGCACAGATGGGCTGCCAGATCAACTGAGTTTCTCCAGCAATTTCTGTTTTTGTTCTGTGTCAAACCTTCCTCTTGTGCAAAAATTATCCATTGATCATTACTCTCTGAATCCTATCACTCAGCTAATTTTGTATCCTTGTTGCTATTGACCCTTATGTTCCATGACCTATGACCTTCCTTCTAAGTCTGTTCTGTAGCACTGTATCAAACACCTTCAGAAAAGCCATGTACAACACATACCAGCATTACCCGTAATGAGCCTTTCTGTTGTCTCTTAAAAAGACTCCAGATAGCTCGTTGAAATCCATGCTGACTGTTCAGAATCAATCACCCTTTTCTGTGTAACTACTATTTCTATCCTGAATAGTTATCTCTAGAAATGTCCCCAATTCTGAAGTTAAACTGACTAATATAAATAAGAATGTAACTAACATACTAATCACACATCGCGTCCTCTTACCTGATTAGTAGCCTAAAGTGCCATACTTTATAAAATGTCTTTTGGACATTCAAATATATTACATATATTTATCAACCTTTATCAACCCTTTATCAATCATGATCTTGTTGAATGGTGGGGAAGACTTCAGGGGCCAAATGATCCACTCTTGTTCCTGTTTCTTATTTTCTTATCCTACTTGTTACCTCCCCAAAGAATTGCAAAGTATTTGTCAGGCATGATTTCCCTTCATGAAGCCATACTTGATTAGATCATATATGTTTAAGTGCTGTGCTCAACTCTAATGTTTTCCTAATAGCAGATGCTAAACTAACTGGGCTGGTTCACTATATGTTGAACTCAGTGTTAAATCTAGAAAGCTGTAAAGTGCCTAATTAGAAAATCAGATGCTGTTTTGCAATCTTGTGTTGATCTCCACTCACTTTTGCTGTAGACCAAAAACAATGGGCAGAATCTTCCCAGATCCTGAACGTGGGCTATGGTGAGAAATCACATGAGAAGTCCAGCGAGACCTTTCTCAATGTCATTATCAACAATTCACATATTCCAATGAAATTCTAGTTGAACTATGAAGTGGTGAGAGGCTTATTAACAGAGATTGTTGTTCATTGTGACCCTCATTAAAACTTGGTCTCACCTCATTAACAAGCAATTCCCATCCAAGGTAGAAATTAAATGCTAAGAATTCCTGACATGAAAGTCAAAGAAGTCAACAGGTTTCTGTGTTCTGAGGAAGGGTCAGCGGACCCAAAACGCCAACTCTGTTTTTTCTTCCACAGATATTGCCAGACCTGCTGAGCTTTTCCAGCAACTTTGTTTTTGTTCCTGATTTACAGCATTCTCAGTTCTTTCTGTTTTTATTTAGAGTTACCTTACAACTTCAAGTAGCCGATTGTCCCTCCGGACTTTCATTTGGACATTAGCTGCCATTTCAGAGCATACTTCGTAGGCAGTGAACATGTACTCTACATCCATGGGCGTTGGCATCTGACACATGCCAGTCTCTTTGTACCAACATGGCACATCACCATGCACTTACAGTATTCTTCTGCATTTCAATGCTGCTGCATTATAAGCAGAGACTAGACCAGACTGCATCTCAGGGTTGCTTGCTTGCATTCTTAGTGCTCACTCACTAAGGAACGATCAGGATGGTCACAGCCTCTCTGCCTTGCCATTTTGCACTTGACCCCCTCAACCAGAGCTAACAGATGCACAGTACTTCTATGCACATCATGGAGAGGTGATGACCTCGTCGTATCATCTTTAGACCGAGATACTATTCTGGGGACATGTGTTCAATTCCCACCATTACAGATCATAGAAGTTGAATTCAATAAACATTTGGAATGAAGGGTCTCATGATGATCATGACTGAAAGGACATAGCTGCCATACTAGGTGTGTGTGTAGGTGGTGAGGGAACCAACAAGAGGAGAAAAGCATATTTCACCTCATCACAACCAATCTACCAGCTGCAGATGCATCTATCAATGACAATATTGGTAAGAGTGACTATTGCACAGACCTTGTGGAGACAAAGTCCCACTTTCACATTGGAAATACCCCCCCTCATCTGCACACGCCCACATCTGTACTCTGGGCAAGTGAGGGGTGAGTAATAAATGCTGCCCCGCATCCTGTGAATGAATTAAAAGAAAATCTTGATGCCAGGAAGCTATTTTATTTATTCATGAGATGTGGGCATCACTGACTGGGTAAGCATTTATTGCCCATCCCTATTAGTCATTTGGAAGGTTAAGCTGCCTTTTTTAACTCCTACACTCTATTTTTTGTGGCTATACTCACAATGCTGTTAGAGAGGGATTTCCAGGATTGTGACCCAGCAACACTGAAGGAATGGCAATATATTTCCAAGTCTGGATCTCAAGTGGTTTGGAGGGTAACTTGGTGATGATCCACGTATCTGCTGCCCTTGTTCTTCTAGATGGTAGTAGATGTGGATTTGGAACACACTGTCTAAGGAATCTTGGTAAATTACTGCAGTGCATCTTATAAACAGTACACACTGCTGCCACTAAGCATCAGCGGTGGTGGGCTGAATGTTTGTGCACATCATGCAAATCAACTGGACCGCTTTACCCTGGACAGTATCAAGCTTCGTAAGTGTTGTTGGAGCTGATCTCATCCAGGCAGGTGGGAAGTATTCCATCATGTTTCTGACTTGTGTCTTTTAGATGGTGGACAAGCTTTTGAGAGTTGGGAGGTGAGTTACTTGCTGTAAGACTCCTGCAAGTACTACTCCTGTACCCACAGAACTTTTATAGCTAGTCCAACTTAATTTCTGGTCAATAGTAACTGCCAAAATGTTGATAGTGTGGGATTCAGTGATGGTAATGTTGTCCAATGTCAAGCACCACTGGTCAGATTCTCTCTTGTTGAAGATGGCCATTGCCTGGAATTTGTATGGCACAACTGTTAGTCTCTAAACTTGAGCTGATAAGTGAAACTGTTTGAGCATGGACTGGAGTCATGAATGGTGCTGAACATTGTGCAGTCATCACTGAATATCCCCACTTCTGACCTTATGATGGTGGGAAGGTCATTGATGAATCAGCTGAAGATGATTGGGCCAAGGACACTATCCTGAGGAACTCCTGCAGAGACATCCTGCAGCTAAGATGACTGACCTCTAACAAGCACCATCATCTTCCTCTGAGTCAGGTATGACTGTTGACTCCAGTTTTACTAGAGCTGTTTGATGTTAACTGTTTCTTTCTACACAGCTGTCAGACCCATGACATCTGTCAAGATTGTCATAATGGTGGTTACAGCCTTGGATCAGAGTAAACCATGAGAAGAGTATGCATGTTGAGACCTGAGTAGAGAACTGCATTTACAATGTGCAGCTTCTGACTTCCCATTCATGCTTGAGGCAACATTCTCAGCATTTTTCACTGTTGGACCAAGACATTGTGTGATATTATCTGTAAAAGACTTGAGTTAATATCTCCTACAGCTACATATTGTTCTAAAGGCAGCAATACCAGGTGTTTAAATTATTAGTAAACCCTTCTGAACATTGCCACTTGAATCCAGGTTCAACCCTGCATAAAACTCACACCTTGTTTTGTCTTTAAAGAGCTTTATTGCTTCCAGCACTAATTTGTCAGATTCCTGGCATTACTGCAGAGTTTTTAGCAGCTGTGAGAATACATAGGTGATGGACAGAATAACAGAGTTAGGTCACAATCAGATCAATCATGATCTTATCAAACTGCTGAACAGATCTGGGGTCAAATGTACTATTCCTGCTCCTCACGTATATATTTTTATGTTACTGTTCTCTGCTAATGAAAGTACATGGTGCCAGTATTAAACCGGGGTGGACAAAATCAGAAGTCACACAACACCTGGTTCTGGTCAACAGATTTATTTGAAATCATAGGCTTTCGGAGTGCTGATGCTTTGTCAGGTAAAGGAGCAGAGCTTAGAAAGCTTGTGATTTCACTATAACCTGATGTCGTGTGACTTCTGACATTGAGAGTACACTTCTCATTCAAGCACAGATATACTTGGTGTCCTCCTGCCTCATGGCCCAGCTGGGTTGCCCACTCTATGGATGTTAAGATATAGCACCGCCTCGATTGTATAAGATGGAATCGTAAATGGGAAGGACTTGAAACTTCAGCTGACATTCAGCCAACTTATTGCAGCTTTCACCCATTGCTGACAATACTGTCCAGATCTGCATGAAATGAGTGCATGTATTCATGCCTAGCCTCATGCATTGGTCTGCCATTTGGTCGCATATTTCAGGGGCACCTTTTAATTCGTACTGCCCTCCCACTTCATTATTTTAAAGGCCCTAAAGTTCATTCACTATTCCAGACTGCATCATGTTACTAAGTCTCTTACAGCACTGGTCTCAAGTTCTTGTGGCTTCCCAACTTGCTTAACCACTCCCAAGCATACTTCTTCATCAGCTTTGCGATGTGTTTGAAAGTGCATTCTTCTCTGTTGCCTTGCTGCCTGCAAGAACATCTACAAGGAAGCATCACAGAATCTTTGAAGAAACATTTCTATCAGTGAAGCTCTTCCTTAGCAGTTGTATGCCTCCACACCCCTGCCTCAATGTCCTGAATGTTACAAACCTCCTTTATCAATTGTGTTCTCAGCTGTCACTAGAACCCACCATGACCTCATGGGATGTAGGCTGGGTCAGTATTTGTTGCCAATCCCTGGATGCCCTTGAGAAGGTGAAGGTGAGCTGCTTTCTTGAACCACTGCGATCTATCTGATGCAGGTACATCCACAATGCCAATAAAGAGGGAGTTCCAAGATTTTGATTCAGTGGCACTGTAGGAATGATGTTATATTTCCTAGAATGGATGGTGCATGGCTTGGAGAGGATCTTGTGGGTGGTAGTGTTTCCATGTATTTATTGTCCATGGTCTTCTAGATGGGAGTAGCGGTGGGTTTCGGAAATGCTTTCTAAGGAACCTTGGTGAATTTTTGCAGTGTATTTTGTAAGTAATACGTACTGCTGCTACTAAGCATCAGTGGTGGAGGGACTGAATGTTAATGGATGTCATGCCAGTAAAGTGGGCTGCTTTGCCCTGAATGGTATCAAGCTTTTTGGCATTTTGTTGGAACTGCACTCATCCACGAAAGTGTGGAGTATTCCATCACACTCCTAACTTACCTTGAAGATGGTGGGCAGGCTTTGGGGAGTCAGAAGGTGAAATATGCATTGCAAGATTCCTAGCCGCTGAACAGATGCTGTACGCATGGTACTTGTATGTTGAGTCTCATTCATTTCTGGTCAATGGTAACCTCCAGGATGTTGATTGTGGAGAAATTCAGTGACAGTGATGTCATTGAATTTCAAGGAGTGAAGATTGGATTCTCTCCTGTTGCGGATGGTCAGTTCTTGGTGCTTGTGAAACATGACATTTGTCACTTGTCAGCCCAAGCCTGAATATTGTTCAGGTCTTATTGCATTTGGGCATTAACTGCTTCAGTATCTAAGGATTCGCAAATTGTGCAGTCATCAGTGAACATCCTCACTTCTGTCCTTATGTTGGGGTAAAGGTGAAGCAGCTGAAGGTGGTTGGGACATGCACACTTTCCCGAGGAACTCCTGCAGAGATATCCTGGGTCTGAGGTGACTGACCTCCAACCACTATAACCATTTTTCTTTGTGCCAAATATGCTTCAGCAGAGGCTTCCTTCTGATTCCCATTGATTCCAGTTTTGCTAGAGCTCCTTGATCCTACACTTGGTCAAGTGTGGCCTTGATTTCAAGTGCTGTCACTCTCATGTCTGGAATTCAGTTTTTTTTGTCCATGTTTAAACCAAGGCTGTAATGAGGTCAGGGGTGAATGGAACTGGCTGAACTTAAACTGGGTATCAGTGAACAGACTATTGCTAAACAATTGTGGATTAATAGCATTGCTGATGACACCTTCCATCACTGTATTGACAATTGAGCACCAACTGATGAGGAGGTGATTGGTCAGGTTGGATTTTTCCTGCTTTTTATGAACAGGAAATAATTGAATAATTTTCCTCATGGTCAGGTAGATGCCAGCATTATAGCTGTACTGGAGCAGCTTGGCTACGACTGCGGCAAGTTGTGGAGCATAAGTCTTCAGCACTACTGCTGGAATGTCTTTAGGGCCCATAGCCTTTTAAGTATCCAGTGCCTTCAACAGTTTCTTCACATCACATGGAGTGAATCAAATTGTTCGAAGCCTGCATCTGATATGATTTATTTTATTTATTTGTTGTCACGTGTATTTTTTTTGACAAAATACAGTGGAAAAGTGTTGTATGGCATTGCCCCTCTCCAGCGCCATCTTGAAACACAGAAAAATAAACCAAAACATAAAATACAAAGGCAGAAAAATAAAGAAGTAAAGAAAAGGTGTTCAACTTTACGGTCCTTCTTGTTAAGTGCTCCACCATGGGCCACAGGCCTGGTGGCCAGGCACAAGTCCCCTTCGCAGTGTCGCCACTGCTGGAATGAAAGTCACCACTCTTCAAAGTCATCTTGCCTTTATTGACACCCTCGCCAGTATGAGTCCTCGCCAATGCAGATGCTATCCATACCACTGGGAAATGCAGCAGCCGAACCTTGATCATTGTCATGAGTCCATCTCCTGTCCACCTCTCCGATGCAGCCACAGCCGATCTCATCAACTGTGATTCTGAAGCCTCAAGAAGAGGTGAAGATGGATCACCTACTCAGCATTTCTGGGTGAAGATTGTTGAAAATGCTTCAGCCTTATTTTTCACACTGATGTGCTGGGCTTCCCCACCATTGAGGATCAGATTCCTTCAGTGTAATTGAACCAAAATGCTGGAAGTCTTCCATAATGGCATTACAGATTTACCTACAGCACATGGACTGCTGTGGTTCAAGAAAGCAGCTCATCATCACTTTCTCAAGAACAGCTAGGGGTGGGCAATAAATTCCAGCCCAGGCAGTGATGCCCACACCACACGAGTGAATAAAAAAAAGGTAGCCATACCATCATTTATTTTACTGTTTTAAGTTAGGATTAGGACAGACCAAACAACTAGTTTCTACCCTTGTCATAGATTTAAGAACCAATTCCATACTGCCAAAACCATACCTTTCTTTCAGTCCTCTTCTAACTGATGCTGACTGCCTCCTGATGCTCCTTTTGTTACTCTTCAGTTCAGTCTGTCTTATCAGATTTTGCTTTTTTATTTACTCTAGATAGATTGTCACATCCTACTGGAGTTAGCTCTTCTCCAATTTTGAAGTTCTACTTAGATTACACCTTGCTGCTCTCCATTATTAATCTAAACCTTGTGGTACAATGATTACTCTACTCTTCCTCCACATGTTGCACATCATTTGCCAGCACAAGATTCAGAAAACTATCTTCCTCATTGGACCTAGCGCATAGTAGCTCAGGATGCTATCCAGAACATTTCTAAAATATTTTCCTCCTTTCCTGTTATTTGAATACCATCCCAGACGATATTTGGATAATTGAAGTCTCTCAGTATCACCTGCCTTATAGTTCTTGCAAATCTCTGTTACTTCCCTACAGATTTGCTCCTCAACTTCTCTCTCATTAGAGGCTAATAGAATTGCCTCAGTAGCAACAGCATCCCCATTTTGTTTTTGAACTCTAATATAAAAGATTCTGTCCTTGTTCATTCTAAAAATAATATGCTATCAATACTACCAATGGAGTGCCTGTAAATTTCCACTTAATGTTCAGCTCCTCTATATATAAGTGGAGCTGAAGATTGTTTATCTGCTTCTTTAGTGTGAGCAGGAATTTAATGTAAATATGTTACAAATATTTAGTTAGGCTGAAATAACAAGTAAATGTGTACTTACATGGACCAATTTTAGTCTTACTTGGTGCTGCAAACATTAGTAAACAGGGGTAAAAGAGTGCTTTTGTATAATGCGGAAACCAAATACACCAGTGTGTAGCCGAAAACAACATAAATTAATGCCACATCCCCCATTTGTGTTTTAATATTTTCAAAAATATTTACACAAATTTTTAACAGTTTTCTATATAATATCCTTCTATTTATCCATGGACTTGAAATCCAAACGTGTTTGTGGTTCCCTGTACTTTTTCTTGACACAATATCCAACATAACTTTGCCAGCAAAAGAAATTCATTTTCACATTAAGGCAGTGAAAAAGCCAATTTGTAATTCCAAAAGTAAAAGCTTGCACCAGTTATGTAATATAATATAGCTTTGTAGCTATTTTTTGAAATTAGTTATATTGAAAATAGTACATTGATATGGATGACTCTCACAAATACAATTCACCTGAGCACAATGAATAGGATGAATGGATAAAAATTAGATCTTTTTGAATCCTTTTCAGTGCGTAAAATGGGAAGCAAAATGGGCTAATCGCAAGGTTATAACGACAACTTGAATTTATGTATTACATTATTTTTAATATGGTAAAAAAGCCAAATTCTATATTACCAGAATGCCTGAAATGAATCTGACCTGGGTATTGAACAAAGAACTGTACAGCACAGGAACAGGCCCTTCAACCCACCAAGATTGTGACAACATATGATGCCTTTTTAAACTGATATCCTTTTGCCTGTATGTTGTCCATATCCCTCTATTCCCTGCCTATTCATACATCTGTCAAGATACCTCTTAAATGTTGCTATTGTATTCGCCTCCACCACCTTCTCTGGCAGAGCATTGCAGGCACTCACTACCCTCTGTAAAAACAAAACTTGCCTCTCACTCCTCCTTTAAAGTTTCCACTTTTATCTTAAACTTATGTCTCCTACTAATTGACATTTCTAGCCTAGGACAAAAACTCTGACTATGCATTCTATAAAATGTCCTGTTCCTTTTTAAGAAATCCATCAAGGGTGCCACTATGCTACTAAAGTTTGGTACAAATTTCCTGTAGAATCCGCTCAATCCTAAAAATTATAGCAATTCCTTTTTTGAGGATGGTCTTGAAAATTCCTTGATGGCCTTTGTCCTCATGTTCCTTGGTGTCATTCTTCCATGTCTGATGTTGTACCCTAAGCATCTCACTTCTGCCTTCATGAATTCAGTTTTTGCCAAGTTTCTGACCAACTTTGCCTTCTATAGTCTCTCAAAGAGCTCTGCCAAATGCTCCATGTGATCTTTCCACGAATGGCTAAAGATTACTAAGGTCGTCTATGTAGACGGCACAATTCGTCAATCCTGCAACAACTCTGTTCATAAGCCTTTGAAAAGTGGCTGGTGTGTTTTTCATTCCAAACGGCATTACTTTAAATTAACATAGTCCATTTGGGGTTACAAAAGCAGAAACCTCTTTCGCTGATCCGACAAAGGTACTTGCCAGTTACCGTGAGGTAAGTCCAATTTTGTGATGTAAGTGGCTTGTTCTACTTTTTCCACACAGTCCTCCAGCCTTGGAATTGGGTTTGAGTCAGATTTGGTCATAGCATTGACTTTCTGATAATCTATGCAGAATTGTTGAGTACCATCAGATTTGGGAGCTAACATGATCAGTAAATTCCACTCGCTTAGACTCGGCTTTATGATTTCATCTTGGAGCATCGCTTCCAATTCTTTCTGAACCTGCGCTGCTTTGAGAGGAATTAAACCTGTAGGGATGTTGTTTTATCAGAACAGCATTCCCTGCATCAACCTCATGTTCTATGGTGTTAGTCCTCCCCATTCTATTTCTATCTGGGTCCACATAGTGCTGTAAAAAGTCTTTCAATTCAGTTCTCTGCTCCTGGGACAGATAGCTCACTACCCTATCCCATCCCTTAAGGACTTCTTCATTATTAAATTTATTTTGAGGCACTTCAAAACTCAGATCATCTGGATTTGATTCATCACTCTGAGTTGCAGTAACTGATACCTGTTTCTTTGGTTACCTGTCCCTGTCATAATAATGTTTCAGCATGTTCACATAACATACCTGATAATTTTTTTCTGATCTGGCTTCTTTACCAGATAATTTACTTGACTTAATTTCTTCTCAATCTGATAGGGACCAGTAAACCTTGCTTTGAAGGGATTTCCTACCACTGGTAACAGCACGAATACTTTATCCCCATGGGCAAATGTACGAATTTTAGATTTCTTATTTGCTTCTTGCTTCATTAGGTGCTGTGCTGCCTTCAAGTATCGTCTAGCTAATTCACCTACTCTGTTTAATCTTTCCCTCACCTCAGATACATAGTCCAACTGTGAGACCTCTGACTTTGGACCGATCAACTTTTCCTTAATTAATTTTAAAGGTCCTCTTACTTTGTGTCTGAATACCAATTCAAATGAAGTAAACTGAGTCGATTCATTTGGAGCATCTCTCATAGCAAATAATATAAATGGGATACCTTTATCCTAATCATTGGGTAATCCTGGCAATAAACACTCAGCGTGGTCTTTAGGGTCTGATGTCGCCTTTCCAATGCTTCCTGGGATTCAGGATGGTATGCACTTGATTTAAAGTGTTTGATGCCTATGCTATCCATGACCTCCTCAAATAATTTGTCAGTAAAATTAGACCCTTGGTCTGACTGAATCTCCCTGGGTAGTCCATAACGGGTAAAGAAAGCAAGCAACTCTTCCACAACTTTTTTTTCCTTGACATTCTGTAATGGAGTTACCTCCAGAAACTTGGTAGACACATCCATTATGGTTAGTAAGTACTGGTTCCTACTTTTGGTTTTAGGGAGAGGGCCTACACAATCAACCATAATCCGCGTAAAAGGTTCTTCAAATGAGGGAATTGGCATCAAAGGCACTGCTTTTATTACTGCCTGTGGCTTTCCTACCACAGGTATGATAGATACGGCAAGATACCACCACATCTTTATGTAATGCAGGCCAATAGAAATGTTTTTGTACCTTCGCCTGAGTCTTCCTCACTCCTAGATGACCTCCTGCAGATAACTCGTGCGCTACCAGCAATACTTCCTGTCTGTATTTCACTAGCAACACAATCTGGTGAACTTCTGCCTATTTCTCATCTGCACTAACCTGCCAAGGTCTCCATTTCCACCTTAAGATTTTATCCTTAATGTAACAGCATTCTGGAATACATTTTGATTCCTTTTCCAAGTAGGCTTTACGATATAAATCCTTTCTAGTCTCATCATTTAGTTGTAATTCCATTAATCTTTCAAAACATAAACACGTCCATCTGATCCTCTACCTGCTTAGGTTTTTCCTTTATCATCTCATCAAACAGAGTGTCAGCTAATTGGACCTTGACTCCTTCATCTTTGTCTTTTGTTTTCCCATCTTGCTTTAACTTATGGCTGTGGGATCTTGTCACCACACAGTCCAGAAAAATTCCAGGATATTTTCCTTTTAACTCCTCAGTTCCCTGGTTTTCTTTTGACTTTTCCACTACAATGGGCATCACTCCCATCTGTGATCATTTCCAAGAATAAACTAACCCTGGAATAGCCAATTTTTTAATCACTCCCACTATCACTTCCTCAGTCTTGCTTGGACTTTCTAGCTTTATCTTTCACAGGGGAACACTAATTCTCTCTCCATTTATTCCACAGATTATCACTTTCTCAGGCAACGTTTCAGAAGGCGTGCAAATATTTTCATCTCTTACTATAAGAGACTGATCAGCTCCCATATCTCTCAATATTTGAACTTCTTTACCTACTCCCCTGTTCTACCTGAGTAAACCTATTTAACCACATCCTTTACGCCAGTGCCTTTCTTAAGCCACCGGTACTGTGACTTTATGTGTCCTACCTTATTGCAGTGAAATCACTTGAAGTCTTTCACCTTTTTTCCTCCCTCTTGGGTTATTTTTTCTCTTGTGGTAAACTGTTCCCAGTGTGATCTACTTTTTGTTTTACATTGAAGGATCTCCCTCTTTCCCAATTTTTATTCCTCATGGAATGAAATTGTTGTTGGAAGCTAGATTTTGATTTAGGCACTATATGTATTCATCCGCTATCTCTGCAGCTCTTCTTGCTGTTTTAACTTTCTGTTCCTCAACATGAGTTCTTATCACTTCTGGAAATGAGTTTTTAAACCCTTCCAGAGGAATAACATCTCTAAGATCCTCATATTTCTCTTCTTTCCTTAATGCTGTCATCCATCTATCGAAGTTACTCTGTTTAATTCTTTCAAATTCAACATAAGTCTGACCTGGTTCCTTTCTTATATTTCTGAACCGTTGTCTATATGCTCTGGCACCAATTTGTGGGCATTCAAAATAGCCTGTTTTTCTACTTTATATTCTCCTGACACCACCTCTGACAACGCTGCAAATACCTCACTAGCCCCGTCTATCAACTTGGTCTGAATTAACATTACCAGCACAGTCTCTGGCCAGATCATCTGTTTGGCCAGTTTCTCAAAGGAAATGGAAAAGGCTTCTACATCTTTTTCATTGAATTTTGGCAATGTTTTGACATATTTGCATATATCCTTCCCAGGTCTTTGGCTACGATGGGTTTGCTCATCATCACCCTCCTCCTCACTAAGCCTATCTTTTACCTTCATTTCCATCATTTTAAGTCAACTATCCTGTCTAATTTGCAACTTCCTAAGTTCAAACTGTCTCTTTCTCCCTTCTCTCTCTTTTTTTGTCTTTCCTCTGCTTGTAATTGTAATTCAAATAGTTTCAGTTTCCTTTCCTGTTCCTTTGACAAAGTCCTTCATGGTAGACTGGTTAATAAGGTTAAATCACATGGGATCCAAGGAGAGAAAGCCAATTGGATACAATATTGGCTTGATGGTAGAAGACAGAGAACCGTGAAAAAAGGTTGTTATTTGGACTGGAGGCCTTTGACCAGAGGTGTGCCGTGAGAACCAGTTCTGGTCCATTGTTGTTCGTCATTTACATAAACAATTTGGATGAGAATATAGGTGGTATGGTTAGTAAGTTTGTGGATAATACCAAAATTGGTGGTATAGCGGACTGTGAAGAAGGTTATTTAAGAGTACAAAGAGTTCTTGATCAGATGGGCCAATTGGCTGAGAAGATGGAGTATAATTTAGATAAATGCAAGGTGTTGCATTTTGGTAAGGCAAACCAGGGCAGAACTTACACAATTAATCGTTGGACCATGGGGAGTGTTTTTGAGCAGAGAGATCTAGATGTGCAGGTTCATAATTCCTTGAAAGTGTTGTCACAGGTAGGCAGGTTGGTGAAGAAGGTGTTTGGCACGCTTGGCTTCATTGGTCAGAGCATCGAGTATAGGAGTTGGGACATCGTGTTGTGGCTGTAAAAGACATTAGTGTGCCACTTTTAGAACACTGTGTCCAATTCTATACCCTGCTGTAAGAAGGATGTTAAACTAAAGGGTACAGAAAAAAATTTACAAGGATGTTGCTAGGACTGAAGGTTTGAGCTGTAAGGAGAGGCTGGATAGGCTGGGGCTTTTTTTCCCTGGAGCATTGGAGGTTGAGGGGCATAGACAAGGTGAATAGCCCAGATCTTTTTTCAAGGTACAGGAGTCCAAAACTAGATAGCATTCGTTTAAGGTGAGAGGGGAAAGATTTGAAAGGGACCTGAGGGACAACCTTTTCACACAGGCGGTGGTGCATGTATGAAATGAGCTGCCAGAGGAAGTGATAGAGGTGAATACAATTAAGGTTTATCCAAACATTCACACCCACAAGTTGTTCAGCTGCAAGAATGCCATCCCCTATTCCCAATTCCTTTGCCTCTGCTGCATCTGCTCCTGAGATGAGGCATTCCAGTCCTGGACATCTCAGATGTCCTCGTTTTTCAAGGATTGCAATTTCCCCTCCATAGTGGTCGAAAACACCCTCGACTGCATCTCTCGCATTTCCGGCAACTCATCCCTCACGCCCCCTCCCCGCAATAACAACAATAATAACAGAATCCCCCTCGTCCTCACATATCACCCCACCAACCTCCGGATTCGACGCATCATCCTCTGCCACTTCCACCACCTGCAATCTGACCCCACTGACAAGGACATTTTTCGCTCCCCACCCTTATCTGCCTTCTGGAGGGACCACTCTCTCCGTGACTCCCTCGTCCGCTCCACACTCCCCACTAACCCCACCACCCCTGGCACTTTTCCCTGCAATGGCAGGAAGTGCTACACCTGCCCCTACACCTCCCCCCTCACCCCCATCCCAGGCCCCAAGTAAACCTTCCACATTAAACAGATGTTCACCTGCACATCTGCTAATGTGGTATATTGTATCCGCTATTCCCGATGTGGCCTCCTCTACATTGGGAAAACCAAGAGGAGACTTGGAGACTGCTTTGTGGAACACTCGGTTCATGACAAATGACTGCACCTCCCAGTCGCAAACCACTTCAACTTCCCCTCCTACTCCTTGGATGACATGTCCATCCTAGGCCTCCTCCAGTGCCACAATGATGCCACCCGAAAGTTGCAGGAACAGCACCTCATATTTCACTTGGGAACCCTGCAACCCAATGGTCTCAATGTGGACTTCACAAGCTTCAAAATCTCCCCACCCCGACCTCATCCCAAACCAAGCCCAGCTCGTCCTCGCCTCCTTGACCTGTCCGTCTTTTCTCCCACCTATCCGCTCCTCCCACCTCACTGACCAACCCCCACCCCCACTTCCTACCTACTAGCCTCATCCCTGCCTCCTTGACCTGTCCGTCTTCCCTCAACTGACCAACACCCATCCCAACTCCCTACCTACAGTCACCTTTACTGGCTCCATCCCCGTCTCTTTGACCTGTCTGTCTTCTCTCTACCCATCTGCTCCTTTATCCACCTTCCGTCATCGCCTCCCAGCTCGCTCTATTTATTTCAGAGTCCACTTCTCCTCCCCCATTTCTGAAGAAGGGTCCAGACCCGAAATGTCAGCTTTCCTGCTCCTCTGATGCTGCCTGGCCTGCTGTGTTCATCCAGCTCTACACCTTGTTATCTCAGATTCTCCGGCATCGGCAGTTCCTACTATCTCTTGCCTGATTTGTCACTTTTTCCTTCTCCAGGTACTTTCACTTGCAAGCTGGAGGCACAGAGTGGCTGGTTCACACTTATGAAATATCTAATATATTGGTTAAGTGCTACATTTTATAACAATTGATGACAGAAAGTAAACTGGCTTTCTTCAGGCTTGAGATATTTTTATTGCAGAGAGAATGACAGCTCCTTGCGTTCTTGAAGTTGATCATTTCAATCTGCATCATGGCACAATGTGAGACTCAGGGAGAGTAAAGGTAACATTGCCTCACAAAAAATATAGTGAGCAAAGGTTGTGAAGGAGAGGTTGAAAAAGGAAGAGACATAAATTTACCAGAGCAGGGTGGAGAATGGGGTGGCTTGAGTTGGTGCATCTACATCATTAAAAACCTTGATAGCTTTTGACCCAAACATTCACACCACAAACTGTTCAGCTAACAGTCCTGACAAGCCAAAACAATAATCTAAGTGAACTGTGGTGGACAGAGAACATTGAACTGTCTGCTGCCCAATCCCCAAACTGCAAGAACACAAATCCTGTACTCAATAGGATTATGTGCCTGACTTACCATGAAGAACCCTCTTTAAAGTAATCAGATCAGCTCCTTGACTAACTAAGGTCATACCCTTTGACTGATGTAAAGACCATACCTTTTTGTTTGTCTGCATTTTTGATTTTAATTGTGGACTGATATGGGAAATGGAGTGTTGTAAAAACCAAAAATGTGAAAAGGATTGCAGTACTTTTTAAAAGCAAGTTACCTGACCCTTAATGTAAGTGCTATTTGCGCCATTGATTGAGCAAAAGAGATTGTGAGATATCTCCATTCATTGAGGAAGAAAAATATAGTGTAGAAAGGCTTAATAATTTGAGAGGATGAAGTACATGAGTGCTATTGAGTGATGCATGTTATAGTGACAGCTGAGGTTCATGAGCATTTGTCAGATTCATGTGTAGTGGCACAAATAGTGTGAGTGCTTGCTCTGTGAGTATGAGGTATCACATGGTGACATAACATAGAAGGAATGCAGAAGATTATTGATTTTCTTTCTACACTGCTGAATATTCATTTTCACCTGGGACACAGTACTGAACTGGGTTTCAATCTGTGCTGTTGTCGGGAGTCTTGAGAACATCAGCTCCGGTTATCGGCTTGTATAGAGAGCAGAAGAGTCAATTCTCGTAACCTCAGAAATTACTTTATTAATGTATTAAACAAGACATGTGTTTTATCACAAAACTAGACCTTATGTATTTTCCCACAAACTGAACAAGAACCTACTTATACACCAACTAGAGTCCTCTGACACTCCCCAAGTAGTCACAGAATATAAAATCTAATACCCGATCCGGGTAGCTGCTGATGATGAGGGCTGACACGAGCCGTGCGCTGCACTCAATGTCGTCACCACGTCCTTGATGTAGGGTCTGCTTCTGTGATGGTTGGACTGGAGTTTTCATTGGCTGCATGCCAGAGGATTTTCTTTTTATTCTTTTTCTTATCTTTTCAAGTCATGCTGTCTTCTTCCTGTTGGCTCAGGCTAATTCACTTCTTGCATGCCTTTACTTTATTGGCCATGGCCCAGAGACTTAGGGAGCATTGACTCCTTATTTCTCAGCCGAATAAGACTTTTGCTTTAACTCATCTTTCTTTTTGCAGAACTTAGGTAATTCAAATCGGTTTAAATCGGCTCAAACTAGCACCTAGGCTCAGATCAGTTTTAGTTTACAAGCCGCTTCTTTCTTTGTGTCAACACCTCATGTTAGCGATGTCGGGGGCTGGTACCCCTCTCACGCTCTCTATCTTTCTGCAGCCTCTGGCTAACGTATCCCCAGGCAGCGATGTCAGCAGCTTGTACATTTTTCTCTCTCTCTATCTCCCTGCAGCCTTAGGCTAACATCTTCCTCCCATCTTGATCCAAAGATACTTACCTTAGATCATTCTTTGCCGCTTTTCTGTGGACCACACCTAAGATTGTCAGTGTTCTCCAGTGGGTTTAATACACCTACAGTGTTACATCGTTATAATATGTATAAAAATGTACATATAAAAAATTGCACGGTGACTCAGTGATTGGCACTGCTGCCTCACAGCACCAGGGACCCAGGATCAATTACACCCTCGGGCGACTGGCTGCATGGAGTTTGCACATTCTCCCTGTGTCTGCGTGGGTTTCCTCCGGGTTTTCTGATTTCCTCGCACAGTCCAAAGATTCGTGGATTGGCCATGATAAATTGCCCGTAGTGTTCAGGGATGAGTAGATTAGGTGGAGTATAGGGGGATGGGTTCTGGGTGGGATGCTCTGAGAGTCAGTGTGGATTTGTTGAGCCGAAGGGCCTGTTTCCACACTGTAGGGATTCTATGATGATGATGATCTATGATAAATGTGCACATCGGAAAGGACAAAAAAGCATACATGAAAAATGTTTACATAACTTAATTCACACAGTGTTTCCATTATGTTCCTTCTGCTTCATTATAGCCTCCACTTCCAATCTTTGTACGATTGCATTTTTCCACCTTCTAAGATGACATACATGGACTATGATGGTTACTAATGTACATAGGATCACGACTGCAGCAACTTGTGACAGAATACTGACCCATTGATGTATTTGAAACATTGGTTCCCCAATTCCATAACCTATCCCACAACCCGGGGTCCCACAACCACTCCTTTGCTGTTTCAGCATGAGTTCTAATTATTTTAATGTGTTTGGCCCATTGATGAATTATTTCTTTTGACTCTCCTATTATACTCGTCCAATCCGCTGTCAGGTGCGGGATGGGTGGTAGTTCAGTGGGAACAAACCTCCCTACGTCTTGATCGGTATCGGTATCGGTATATTGGATTATGAAGTTTTCTCTTGTTGCCACCCTGGTTATTAGCTGTGGCAGCATTTGTCCACCAATCATCCAATCAGAGGTCACATTATTAATAGCTACATTGTATCCTTCCAGAGGGCATTGTCTCCATCCCTCGATAGAATTCATGGCTGCTGTGGCTATGTAATATATTTCCCCACAAGGGCATATTGTAGAAAAGTCTGGTTACTAACAGGCAGAATGGATAATGAACAGTTTTCATAGGAGCTGAAACCACAATCTATAAGTCTCTGTCTTGTTATCTAGTCAGGACAGGCCCAGTGATTCCCTCCTTAGTAACATTTTGACAAATCTACCCCTTTGTCAGCACCATCCATTACCATAGCATGAGATGGTGGGGTACTTAAAGATATCCAGGTACCTTCATGGTACTTTCCCACATTATGAACTCTTTTCAAAGGGTAGGTCAGATTATTTCCGTGTCGGGGCATATGAAACACTGCCCTAACATAATATTTCCCTTTATCATTGTCACAAATACCCAACACCCTATTAGCTAAGGTCAAACTTCTGAGGTCACGAGGGGTTCCTTCTCTCGAACCCACTGTATTAATTGTTCATCCGACACCCAGTCTGGGACTTGGTGAGCGTGCAGTTGTAACAATTTAGCCCCGATCATAGTCAACACTCAGCTAGTGTATATGGCACACACCTCGGCCTTAGAAGTACTGGCCATATGATCAACGATTAAATTTGTTGTATCCTGTAAAGGTTTTAGAAATTTAACTGTGTCCTGTGTCACTTGTGATGTATTCTGGCCCATCTGGTTTGTTCATATCTGGTCTAAGTAACCTTCCCCAGTGATGACCTGCATTTTCTGCTGGAGAGATCGTATTTCACTTTCTAATTCTGCTTTGTCCAAAATGTTGACAGTTGCCACTCCTGATGCTTATCCTGCCCCTGCCAACTCCAATAGTCCTCTTTTCTTTCTATTCTTGTTGGACATAAGCTCACTCCTGCTCAATTGTTCGTCAAGGAAGGGGAAAAATAGTTGTTTTGTGGCAGATGGGCACCATTCAGGAGCAGTCATTTGAGTTAAATTAAAGACTATTTGAACTATCATGACAATATCCTGGTACCAGAGTGACCAATTCTCCTGTCTCCTCTAACACCGGACCCACACCTTTGATCCTGTACTGAGATTCACTACATCTAATTCTGGTGTGGTTTTAATCACTGGGGGACATGGGGTAATAAGCTTCTTATGGGTCCTGAAAATTATGAAGGGCCCTGGCCCCTGACAAAAACCTCTGTCTGCATCTCTCAACGCCTTTTGTTCTCTATCCCCCTCCTTTATTATGTTATCACCTGTACAATTGATGATGATCTAAACAATTCCCTTGAATTGCCTTTATTTGCCACCCCAGTCATTATGTTATTTGTATGCATTACCACCCTACGGTCCCAGTGAACCATAATTTTACATTGACTGTCATCCCCTGATGGTTACTCAATAAATGGACCTATAAATTGACTAGTAATTTGTCCTTCCAGGATTAGAACCAGTGTCACTTCCAGAACACTGTTACACAAGAATTGTACCCCTGTTCCTTCCGGTATACTCGATGTCTTTTCCTGCGCATGCCAACCCATTTATTCCCAAATAATACAGGTTTAAGTCCCCTCTGCTTCCTTTATTAGTTTGTATTATTTTATGCTGCGGAGCAGAGTCGTTCTTGATCACGGGATATTCTTCCAGCATTGATGCTGCCTGAGGCACATTCACTTGTTGTGTTGACTTTGATGCTGGCTCAACCATAGTTTCAAGCATGATCAGCCCAATAGCGACAAAATGTATTACTCCCCTCCTCCTAGATTAGACCTGTAACATACAAGTGTAATGTCTGCTCATATTTACAGTTTCTTTCTTATCTCTACCATAAGCTCAGGTTCTGCATTCTCTAAGCCAGATCGTCAGTTTCCTGTTCCCAATCTGTTTTGGATTCTAACTGTTTGTTTTGTCTGACCCAATTACTTCCTCTACCCTTTCTCTTTTTCTTTTGTCATTTTCCTTGGCTATCCTCTATGCATGGATGGCCAATATCAGGTCGCGTTCCAGTTATGTCTTTGGGGTGACACGGTGGCTCAATGGTTAGTGTTGCTGCCTTATAGCACCAGGGACCTGGGTTCAATTCCAACCACAGGTGACTGTGTGGAGTTTGCATATTCTCCCCAGTGTCTGTGTGGGTTTCCTCTGGGTGCTCCGGTTTCCTCCCACAGTCCAAAGATGTGCAGGCTAGGTGGATTTCCTGTAGTCTTCAGGAATGTGTAGATTAGGTGGGTTATAGGGAGATGGTCTAGGTGGGATGCTCTGAGGGTCAGTGTGGACTTGTTGGGCCGAAGGGCCTGTTTCCACAACGTAGGCATTATATGATTCCTTATATGATTCCTTATGGTCCTGTTCTTGCTGTCTCTGACCTTGGGCACTCGGAACATTGTTAGCATTGAGCATCACATGCCAGTTGTGGCTAGCTTGTTTCTATCCTACTGTGATACCAGCTACTCTTGCCTGGTGCTGTTAATACCTTGAATAAGGATGGGCTAGCCCTGTCTACTAGCTAATAGGGACCGGCGAACTTTGGACTCAAGAATGAGGTAGGTTGGTATATTCTTATCATTACTCTTTGTCCGGGACTCAATTTTATCGGGCTAGCTTTTGTGTCGAAATAGGCCTTACTTTGCTGCTGCTTCTTCCCTTGTTGGTGGGCTGCTACGTAATTTGCTTCCTTTACTGTTCCTACTAACTGTTGTACCCATTTTTCTGATATGATATTGTCTACACAGACAAGTTTGAACCTACCAACCCCTCCATTCCTCACATGTCCCTTCCTGTCATGAACTTAAAAGGAATGCAGCCTGTTGATGAACCCATTGTGTTCCTAAGTATCATTAACACATAGGGCAGAACAACCAGCCAGATTGTCTTATGCTGCTGCACCATTTTGGCAACCATGTTTTTCACTGTCCAATTTATCCTTTCCACAATTCCGCTCGACTGCAGTCTATAGGATATGTGGAATCCCTGATTCCAAGAAAGGTCATTGCATTTTGCATTACTTGGGCTGTAAAATGTGTTCTCTGGTCTGATTCTATGCTTTGGGGTATACTCCAAGGTGTGAATACCCGTTCCAACAAAATTTTTGTAGTATACCTGGCTGTGTTTGTCGTGGTCGGGAAAACTTCCACCCATTTGGTAAAACTGTCCACTATTACCAGAAGTACTTGTGTCCTCCTGGAGTGGCAGGTAAGGGTCTTATATAGTCTATATACCCGTTAGCACCCATGAGATTTAACATCTGGTCTTTTAAAGCCTCAGTTGTGTCTTTACCAACTTTCTGCTCTTCTGGTAAGGCAGAGTGTATATGTGGGTGCAGGCATCCTCAGCATTATCTAAACCATGTAATTCCCTCTAATGACTGACTGCTCAGAGCAGCTCCCTAGTATCGTTCCCGGGTGTGCATGTCCCTCAATGGTTGTACCCCCAGTGGGGTGAAATATACTACCCTCTTGCCCTCTGCCATCTGACCATCTGCCCACAATCCTCCTCTAGTGGTTACAAGGGGGGCCGTTAAGATGAAGCTGATGGGATCTCCAACCCTGAGTCGTAAACTGGTGGTGGATCCACTCGTGGAGGCTCCCTGTCATTATGACCATACCTAGCCACTTCATCTACTAAATCATCCCAATCTATGTTCCCTTCACTGCCTTCCTCACTTCTTTCAGATGCGAATACGCACATTATGCCTCTTTGCTTGGCTAGCTGACCTTGCGCTTCTCAATCTGTCTCTGACATTTTGTGCGATTTGCAGCACCACTCCTCCTGAGCTGCTGTCTGAATCACGTTCATTGCAGCTTTTAAATCATTGCATTTTTGCTTCTATTCTTCCATCTCATCTCTAGCTGTTTGGATTTCTCCCTCTTGCTTACTCCGTTCCCTAACCAGCTTTTCACACGGCACCTGGTACTGATTCATACATACCAAGTCTGCACTCCTCTGTCCCTGCAGATTGGTTACCTTTCACTAAGGCACGCTGCCTCCTCACAAAGTCTGTTATTCTCTTCCTGTAGCCTGTCCCTTTCTACCTTCTCTAACTTGACTTGCTGTTGGTATTCACAAAGTCTTTTATTCTCTTCCTCTAATCTTTCCCTTTCTACCTTCTCTAACTTGGCTAGTTGTCGGCATTCTATCCATCTCTCCATTAAATAGCTGATTGCTACCACCATCTGTACTGTTTTAAACATCTTGTCAGACATCTTCGTTTGGGCAACCCGCCAAAGGGCTTCCCAAGCGGACTTTCCCTTATCCCTAGTGTGACCTACATATTCCCCGTATTGCGGCCACTTCCCTGTCATGTATTTCTGGAGGAGCCCTGTCCAATCAGGGCAGTTCATTCCCTCCTGATTCGTCATTGTATACTGGTGGGTACGGATTAAACCCAAGCTCCTGTTCTGTCTGTACTCTGCTATTTGTTTCAACTCACGCTTCCTGCTGACACAGCAGAGAGGTCTTCCCTCGAACCGAGTCTGACCCGAGTCTCCCGCTGACTCAGCGGAGAGTACTACGCTTGGATCCGAGTCACGGCACCATCATATGTTGAAGGGAGCCCGGAGGACATCAGCTCCAGTTATCGGCTTCTATAGAGAGCAGAAGAGTCAATTCTCGTAACCTCACAAAATACTTTATTAATGTACTTTATTAATATAACGCCGGCCGGGCTCAGCACTCGATGTCATCACCACGTCCGTGATGTAGGCTCTGCTTCTACAATGCTTGGTCTCCGGAGTTTTTGTTGGCTGCATGCCCCAAGTCGTCTTTTTATTCTTTTTCTTATGTCTCTCAAGTCGTGCTGTCTTCTTCCTGTTGGCTCAGGCTAATTCACTTATTGCATGCCTTGACCTTATTGGACCTGGCCCAGCAACTTAGGTAGCATTACCTCACTGTTTCTCGTCTAAATAAGGTTTTGGCATTTCCTCATCTTTCTTATTTTTTGCAGAACTTAGTTAATTTAAACTGGTTTAAATCGGCTCAAACTAGCACCTGGTAATTTTTAGTTCACAGGCTGCTTCTTTCTTTGAGTCAACACCTTTGCATTCAGTCGCTCCTGTTAGCGATGTCGGCGGCTGGTACCCTTCCCTCTCTCTCTTTATCCCTCTACAACCTCTGGCTGATATCTCCCCAGACAATGATGTCAGCAGCTTGTACCTTTTTCTGTCTCTCTATTTTGCTGAAGCCTCTGGCTAACAGTTGATAAGCTGGCTGTGCCCAATGCCATGATCTCTTCTGGCAGTCAGCTGGAAAATGACTGCCCTTGTTTCCACAACCCCAGTTCCCCTGCCCCTCCATGTCCCTGTTTGCGAATCAGGGAGTGAGCTTTTCTTTCTTCTGGGCCCTCTGCTCGGTAATAATAGTTGAGTACTGAGTGTGAGGATCAGTTCTAGCTTGCAGCATCTTAAGTAGTATGCAGCTGGCCTTTAAATATGGCACCAGATGCATGAAAACAAGAAGGTCCCAGCAGTGACAAGTGCTTCCAGTTGCACAATTCTCTGTGAAAAATTACATGAGGAAAGTTGCTCCAAGCCATAGCAGATTGGACACCATGAATCTCACTTGATAAAACTCTTAACTATGAATGGGAAATTCTGCCCTATGATTTTACTATGGATCTGCATACTGTCATATGTTTCAAAATTTGGTGTTTACAATGTGCATTTTATAGCAGAATTTAGCTCATCTAAAGACTGACATTTTCAGAAACAAGTGAATGCGTTATCATATGAGCAAATTTGAAGATTTCTGTGATAAATATATATATTTTCTACTTGTAAAATATCGAAATACGCAGCAGAGGAAATCAACTAACTTTAATGGAATAGTACAGTATAATTACAGAAATATGAATAAAATATCATAAACTATAAAACCCAGTGTTGGAATGCAAAATTAACCATTTTGTGAAATACTTGGTAATTGGAATTTGCTTTATGGACAGAAAATTCCCTGAGAGCTGTCATATCTTGTTACTTCTGAGAAATATTCCATGCAGAAACCTGGCATATTCGTTAGTCATTTCCTTAGTGTTCAGGCATAAATGAACACCACAACCATGGTGGGAGTTGATTTCTTATGTTTGTTTGCTTGATTCACTTGCATGGGCCTCTTCCTTAATCTCATTCACAGTAATAGCTGCATCCTCTGGCACACCATTGTTAATCTCCACATCAACCCAGTGATCCAGACAAAAGGATTTCCTTATCAACATTGACAATTGATTTAAAATTATTACTCTGCTAGTAGTAGAAAATATACAACGCCTGCTCCAAAAGACTAACTACTTCAGAGTGGATTTATTCCTGGTGCCTGAGCTGTTCTAGATGCAGCTGCTTCCTCTCCTGATGGTGAAATAAATTTATTACGCAGTAAGAAATTGGCAGTGAATTCTCATTTTAACACTTTCCATCTTGTGGATTTCCTGTTGAATCTTTAAATGAAAATGGCGCATCAGCACAATGCAAGGTAATTACTTTTTACATTGCATGTGAAGTACATTACACTAGCATCCATTGCTTGTGTCATGCTTGCAGCAAAAGAATTGGGCTGTAAATCAGGACTCAGGACTTAACATCTGCTGCAATATATCACCGGGTGAGTGGAATTTGTTACCATGCGGAGAGCTGAGAAAAATTGCATCAATGCCTTTAAAGACAGGTTATAGCAGATGATGATAAAAAAAAACAGGAAAATATGCTGATTAGGTTAGATGAAGAATGGTTTAAGGAAACTAACTGGGCAAAATGACTTATTTCTGTGCTGTAGACTCAATACAAATCTCCTTCACCAATTTTAAATCAAATACAGGCCTCACACCCTCACACCCAGCTCCTCTAGAAACAGGCTGGGCTCAGTTGGGGTAGTCTGCTTTCCTATATCTATTACCTTTCTGCCATCACTAGCATTTCACTAGATTTCTTGCCTGGCTCTTATGTCAATCAATGGATACTCAAAGGACTGTTCCCATCACTGTGCATTTTATAAGCGCAGATCGGCACTTCACCACCTCATGAAACCATCTAGTTAAGCTTGGCAGCCTCCCTGTGCACACAAGGGTGAGGGCTTTCTTGGACTCTGACCACAGAGAGAAACACATCAGAAAGTGCTGTGTCCTCAGAAGACAATACACTTGCCAAGGTTTGTTAGATTGGTCTTGGTGAATTCCAACCCAACCTACTGATACTGCATGCCTAGTCAATGTCTGCTTGTTCAGGGCTTGCTATACTGCCATTGCACCGTATGTGCTGCTGGATTGAAAAACTGTCAACCATCTGATTAGTTGGTAGCTCACGGGGATGGAACCTCTTATCTTAGAGGGGTTGAAGCCACGTCTTCAGGCAATATAGAGGTTGAATTTCTCTGTAAAATCCTGGCCACAACTGATGGACTGAACTGAATTATGCAGGAAACAAAGAGTAGCATTCAACTACATTAAACTTAAGTTATTATTGTTGCTGTGGAAAGTCTGTGAAGGTATTTTGTATATGCATTGCAACAATACATAATAACTTTATTAATTATAGAAAGATAAATAGGAAAGTAAGTTGTGAAGAGGACATAAGTTTGTAAGGGATATAAATAATTGAAGTGAGTGGGCAAACTTAGATAGGTAGTGTATAATGTGGGAAAATGTCAACTTTTCCACTTTGGCCTGAAGAATAGAAAATCAGCATAGTATTTAAAGTGAGAATTTGTAGAACTCTGAGGTGCAGAGGGTTTTGTATCTCCTGATATTTGAATCACAAAATATTAGTATGCAGGTGTGACGTGATTAGAAAAGGAAATGGAATGTTATTGCAAGGGGAATGGAATATTAAAAGAGGGATATTTTGCTACTGTTGTACACACAGTGTTGGTGAGGTCACATTTGGAGTTCAATGTACAGTTTTAAGAGGATAGGTTGAGCTTGTATCCTTGGAGTTTTATAGAACAAGAGGCAATTTTATTAAAACATATAAGATCCTGAGGGTGTTTGACAAAGTGGAAGCTGAAAGGATGATAAGCAGACCGGCTGGAGACCGAAAGGCTTCTACCACTGGTAGAAAAACCAAGGAAAGGTTTCTTGAAGGAAATTGGTGTATAGTACAGATTTCATGTTGGTAGGGCTGTGAGAGCTCTGGGGAGATGAGGAGTTGGCTGTTAGTCAGGGAATCTATGATGGGCACTGTCCATAAAACAAGGTTGAATCACTTAAGAGGTGAGCAAGGGTTCAGGTGCACCAAGTCAAAGCAACACTGGAGTGAGTTAAGAAGTGATGTTTTCAAGGTTGAAGAATTAAATCCTTCTGGAATAAGATCCAAGTGTTGATGAGACTTTTGTAACTCATAGCAATTACAGACATCTAGGTGGTTTGCTAACAAATCTGTAGAGTTTACCTGGGTTGTATTTAATGCTTACTGTGTACAGTGTTCTGCTTGAAGCTAGTTTGCTGATTATGTTTGCCTCATGTTGATTCTTAATATTGAAGTATGATAGATATTGTTAGTTCAACTATACTTCATGCTTAGAGTACATTATAGATACTGTAAGCTATCTTATTTTTTCCTAACTTGGTATGGGTATCTTTTTGGTCGTTTAAACCTGTGGAATCTTATGGCTTTAATTTGTTCGTAAGGTTTTGCAATTCCCAAGCACATCGACTTTAAAAAAACACTTTTCTGATTACTAACTGGGTCATAACCAAACTTGATATGGTCCAGGATTATAACATAATAGGCAGCAAGACCTCAACAATATTCAGCTTGGGCTGATAGTGTGCTAAGTAAGTGTTAAGTAAAATCCATCACCAACAAGAGAGATAATATTCACCTCTTCTTGTCATTGCCAATGCATAGCTTTTTTCTATATTTCTTTATTCTTACATGGATGTAAGCAACACTGGCAAGGCCTGCATTTGTTACGCATCGCTAATTGCACTTGAACCCAGTGACTTGCTGTGGTATTTCGGAGGGATGTAGGAGTCAAACCACATTGCTGTGAGGCTGGAGTCATATTTTTAAATTTGAAATATATATTTTATTCATAAAAAAATCTTTATATACATACATAGTCACTAGAGCAGTTTGATTCTGTCATTATAGTACAGACATTTCTTAATTGTGCAAGTTATTATTTACATGTATTGAGGCACTGGAAGAGTCCGAGAACTGACATTGTATTTTGGCTGAAAGACCTTAGATGGAAGTCTTTCCTCACCGCGCCTTAGCGGCAGCTGCCCCAAGCATAGTGCATTCCTCAGCACGTAGTCCTGGACCTTGGAATGTGCCAGTTGCAACACTTGATCGAGGTTAGCTCCTTGCTCTGAAAGACAAACAAGTATCTGGCAAACCAAAAAGTGTCTTTCACTGAGTTGATGGCCCACCAGGCGCAGTCAATGTTTGTCTTGGTCTGCATCCAGGGAACAGACCATAGAACACGGAGTTGTGCATCATGGAGCTGCTCGGGATGAACCTCGTCAAGAACCACTGCATTTCTCTCCAGACTTCCTTTGCAAAGGGGCATTCCAGCAGGAGATGTGTGACAGTCTCTACCCCCCGCAGCTGCTTCCATGGGAGTACACAGTGGCGCACACAGACTAGCCGTGCATAAAGGATCTCACAGATAGTGCCCTTTTCACCACCAGCCAAGCCATGTCTTGATGCTTGATGGAATGTTTTGGTGATGAGGGATTCTGTCAGATGACTTTGATATTCTGCTCAGGGAACAGCCCAACAGGATGCACACTATCCTTTTCCCGCAGGGTCTCGAGGATACTACGACTTCTTGATATATTTGTGGTCGAAGGTGTTTTTCTTTGCAAATTCCTCCATGAAGACAGGTGGTATGGAACAGTCCAACTACTTGGAGCATTCCATGTCTCCATCCTTTGTAACTTTGGGGACAGGTAGAACCTTATTACATAGTGACACTTGGTGTTTGCATACCGAGCGTCTACGCACAGCTTGATGCAGCTGCACAGAAAAGTGGTCATTAGGATGAGGCTAGTGTGGGTACATTTTTCCCCCCTTATCCAGTGCATTGAACAGGGTGTCCCTGCAGATGTGGCCCATATTAGATCTCAAAATGAAGTGGAAGATGGCTTGGGTGACCGCAAAAGCTCACATTCTGGGAATGGATTAGACCTATGCCACGTTCAACAGCATTGAGAGTACTTTACACATGATGATGAGGTTTTTATTCACAATGAACAGAGAGTGGTGTTCCCAAAAGCCCGACTTCTGCCTCAACTTGGGGATACGTTGCTCCCAGGTTTTTGCTCATGCCCTGGGCCCTCCGAACCATATCCTCAGCACTTTCAGATAATCTTTCCTGATGTTGAAGGGGATAAAGAACTGGTCTCACTGGTTCCCAAAGAACATGGCCTCGCTGTTGCCTTGATTTACCTTGGCTCCCAAGGCCAGTTCGAGCTGATCGAAGATGCTCATGAGTCTGTGCACTTACAGCGGATGCAAGCAGCAAACAGCAAGGTCATCCATGTATAGTGAGGCTTTGACCTCCAGGCCTCTGCTGCCTGGAATAAACTGCTCTCAGGCTCACATCCTTCTGATGTACTCAGCAAAAGGCTCCAAACAGCATACAAACAAGGTAGCAGAGAGAGGGCAGTCTGACTCCAGGTCTGATCAGGAAACTTTCTGATTACCACCCACTGATTGAGACTGTACTATTGATGTCGGATTCAATTGTGGATTCCCTCCCCAAAGCCCAATTTGAAGAGTACACCCTACATGTGGGTGTGCAATATTTTGTCAAAAGCCTGCTCCTGGTCCACAAGATGAGGCAGGCATCCATCCCTCTGTTGCAAGATTGTCTTGAAGGCCTCTGAGGCAAAGAGTGAGGCTTGCTGGCTCTTCACCTCCTGGAGATCTTCCTTGATAACGACCTTCATTGTCTTCAGCAGGAGAAGGTTCTACATGCTTTTCTGGAGTTTAGGCAGTTTTCCTCTATGCTTCTCTTGCCATCTGAATACCTTTGAGGATAAAGAAGCTCTTGATGTCCCCCTTGACTGTTTCTGACCAGTGTAATCCCTTTTGAGCTCCTCAATGTGTTCTAAGGTCAACAGTTTCACATTCAGCTTCCATATTCCCTTGCCAGCTGGCTGGTTGTCCTGTAGGTAACAGTCAGCCAATAGGATGCAGTGGTCAGAGAAAAACAACGGCTTGACATTGGTGGATCTGCTGAAGAACATTTGGGACACAAACAGGAAATCTATCCTTGAGCTAATAGACCCACCTGGCCACTACCAAGTATATTTATGCTGTGCTCTGTCTGCAGGGGTGCCAAAGTCATGCAGCTTGGTGACGTTCTCCGTTTCCATCAGGAATCTGGATGTGGTATCTGGTTTCCTGTCAGCCCCTCTGGCTCATCCATCGGCATTGATAATGCAGCTGAAGTGTCCAATCAGAATGACTGGCCTGGATGTTGCCAGCAGTAGTGGGAGTTACTGAAGGACAGCCAGCTGCTCACTCTTTACTATTGGGATGTACAATTAATTAATCTCAGGGGAGTGTTTCTGTACATAACGCTTGCTACACAGAGGCACCCGCCCACCACCTCCTTAACTTCGTAGATAGTGAAGTTGCCCCCTCATAGAAGAATACCCAGACTTGAATACGGCAGTTGTTACCCCACCCTGTCCCTCCGTCCAAATCGAAGGCCCATTGTTCCACAAGCTTGACCATTTCTTGTAGCTGCTAAGGTGCAAGTCTGGAATCATATGTAGGCCAGACCAGATCAAAATGGCAGATTTCCTTCTCTAAAGGACATGAGTGATCGAGATGGATTTTTAGGACAATTGATGATAGCTTCATAGTAACCATGACTGTGACAAACTTTTTTTAACGTATCAGATTTATTGGTTGAATTTAAATTCCACCAGCTGCCATGGTGGAATTTGAATCAATGTCCCCGCAGCATTAGCCTGAGCTTCTGAATTACTAGTCTAGGGACATTACCATTATACCATTACAGGGACTACTGAATTTATTACTGACTGCTATAACTGGAAGTGCAAGTTTGGATTGTATTGAGAATACTGGAAACTTAAATGGACTAAGAAGAGAAATGCTAAGGCTACTAAATGAACTGCTACAAGAAAGTCCATGACCACCTTTCTTGAAGCCAACTAGGGATAGGCGAGAAATGTCAGCCTTGCCACAAACAGAAAATTAATAAATATAAAGAAAATTCCTTTTATGGTTCAGTTCTGAGAAGTTGGAATTAAAAGGATGCATTTTAAATAGAATACATTATGCACTATTAAATGGAAAATAAACTTACTTAAAACTGAAATGAGTAATGTTGAAAAGACAGCAATGTTACCCAAACTTACAACAATTTCATGCATGATTTATGCTACATATGTCTATCAAACTCTTTTCACTAGGAGGGATGTATTATTGGAAGTAAATGACAATTACAGTACTTATATCATTAGTAACTGTTTCTTCAATCATAGCTTTTCTGTTGTCAAGAGCCACACAACTCAAAAACATCCTTTTTTTATTTCACATTTCTCAGAATTAATTTTCTTCTTTGCTGCTGGCAGCATTTTTTTGTGATTCAGTGCAGATGAAACGGTTGTTCATTATTTTACTTCGCTGATGTCTTTGCAACAAGCATGCCGGTGAAATTATGCTGTGTCAGTAAAAACAATGGAGCATAACTCAGATAACAAGGTGTAGAGCTGGATGAACACAGCAGGCCAAGCAGCATCAGAGGAGCAGGAAAGCTGATGTTTCGGGCCTAGACCCTTCTTCAGAAATGGGGGAGGGGAAGGGGATTCTGAAATAAATAGGGAGAGAGTGGGAGGCGGATAGAGAATGGATAAAGGAGAAGATAGGTGGAGAGGAGATAGACAGGTCAAAGAGGCGGGGGTGGAGCCAGTAAAGGTGAGTGTAGGTGGGGAGTTAGGGAGGGCATAGGTCAGTCCAGGGAGGACGGACAGGTGAAGGGGGTGGGATGAGGCTAGTAGGTAGGAGATGGGGGTGGGGCTTGAAGTGGGAGGAGGCGATAGGTGGGAGGAAGGACAGGTTAGGGAGGTGGGGACAAGCTGGGCTGGTTTTGGGATGCGGTAAGGGGAGGGGAAATTTTGAAGCTTGTGAAGTCCATATTGATACCATTGGGCTGCAGGGTTCCCAAGCAAAATATGAGGTGCTGTTCTGCAACCTTTGGGTGGCATTGTTGTGACCTATCCCTTCCCTAACTCCCCACCTACACTCACCTTTACTGGCTCCACTCCCGCCTCTTTGACCTGTCTGTCTCCTCTCCACCCATCTTCTCCTTTATCCATCTTCTATCCGCCTCCCACTCTCTCCCTATTTATTTCAGAATCCCCTTCCCCTCCCCCATTTCTGAAGAAGGGTCTAGGCCCGAAACATCAGCTTTCCTGCTCCTCTGATGCTGCTTGGCCTGCTGTGTTCATCCAGCTCTATACCTTGTTATCGCAGATTCTCCAGCATCTGCAGTTCCTACTATCTCTGGAGCATAACTCAGTGTTGCAAAAGTGAAGTTTGGCACATAGTGTGACGCTATGTCAAAGGTGAATTCAACTTTCTCTTATCACTGATTGTGATATAACTGCATGCACCACGACGTAAACCATACCAAGTTTGCCCTGTTTGAAAATGCTACAAGCATCATAAGTGGTATGATTTTGGCAGAGCTGACTGTTTTGTGGGCTCTTCTGTAATGTAAGAAACTAGAAACTGTCAATTGTATCCTGGTGACAGGAGCTTTGTGTATGTGCCTGTACTATACGCTCGTCTACGAATTACCTGGTTGTGAAGCCAGCTGCAAAGCTCAGGACTGTCAAATTCATATGGCTTTGAGCAATCTAGCCCCAATCTAGCACCTATGTTGTAACTGCAGTAAAATAAATATGCACACTACGCTTACTTTAATTGAATATCTCTCAATATAGAATCATAAAATTACTGACAGATGCTAAATGTTGACATTGCTTATTAATCTCGAATATTGTTAAATCTTTCCGGCAAAGTATGTTTCATTTCTCATAAATCAGTCATGTTTTATGAATTGATTATTCAAATTTAGCTAATAACTTTTCAACTGCCAACAAAACCAAGGATGTTCCAGATGGTGATATTCTGTAATTTCCTTTTTATAAGTTCATACATTTTGATGTTCAAACAAACTCACATATTTCAAAACAAGCATTATCAGAACAGCATTTTTATTAATTAATCACATTCCTATATAATTACAATAGAGTTTGAACATTTTGTAAAATATTTTCAGCACAGTAATGGGCCATTGAGCTCAACAAGTCTATGAACACAGGAGTAAGTCATTTAGTCCCTTGAGCCTTCCCTTCCATTTAGTAAGATTGTGGTTCATGTATGACCTAGTTCCTGCCTTCTATATATTCTAGTACCTTTGATTAACAAATACATAGCAAATAGACATTTGGTAGTACAACATTTGAGTATTGCTGAAAAAAGACACATTTAATTGAAGCTTTTCATCTTGCATTTATTATTATAATTTACAAAAATACCAATTTAAAATGAAAACTGACTGTTACAACTATATGAGAGGAGAGTATAGATTTACTGGTCGGTGCACTCTGTTCGAAATATGTCACTGAGAATGCTTCAGTTAATGATGAATACAAAATGTTTTGATAAAATGGCCTTTATTTCAGCCATACTTGATAAACTGTCAACCTCAGACTTATAATTACCATATATATTTGTATCATTGTAACCAAACATTTTGACAAAATGTAGGAGTTGACTTTTACATGAGCAATATGAGCTGAGGAAGAAATCCATGACAGATCTTTGAAATTGCTGAACTACCAATAATAAAGCTGGAGGCCAGGCAGCATCAGGGGAGCAGGAAAGTTGATGTTTCGGGTCAGGACCCTTCTTCAGAAATGGGGGAGGGGGAAAGGAGCTCCGAAATAAATAGAGAGGGGAGGGGTGGGGCTGAGGAAGATAGGTGTGATGGTGATAGGTGAGTGCAGGTAGGCAGTGGTGGGGATTGGTCAGTGAGGTGGGTCGAGCGGATAGTTGAGAGAGAAGATGGACACGTTGTGTCAGGCCAAGGAGTCGGGGATAAGAGGGAGGGTTGGTCATGGAATGAGGCCGGGGGTAGGGAGATTTTGAAACTGGTAAAGGCCACATTGAGACCATTGGGTTGTAGGCTCCCAAGGTGGAATATGAGGTGCTGTTCCTCCAGTTTCCGGGTGGTGTCATTGTGACACTGGAGGAGGCCCAGGATGGACATGTCGCCCAGGGAGTGGGAGGGGAAGTTGAAATGGTGTGCAACTGGAAGGTGTTGTCATTTGTCGCGAACAGAGTGCAGGTACTCAACAAAGCGGTCTCCGAGCTTGGTCACACCAATGTAGAGGAGGCCACATCGGGAGCAGCAGGTGCAGTAAATCACATTGGCAGATGTGCAGATAACCTCTGTGTGATGTGAAAGGTTTTTCTGGTTCCGTGGATGGAAGTGAGGGGGGAGGTGTAGGGGCAGGTGTAGCACTTCCTGTGGTTGCAGGGAAAGGTGCCAGGGGTGGTGGGGCTAGTGGAGAGTGTGGAGCAGACGAGGGAGTCGCAGAGAGAGCGGTCCCTACGGAAAGCAGATAGGGGTGGGAAGGTAAATATATCTTTGGTTGTGGGGTCAGATTGCAGGTGGCGGCAGTGGCGGAGAATGATACATTGAATACGGAGGTTAGTGGGGTGATATGTGAGGACAAGGGGGATTCTGTCTTTGTTTATATTGCAGGGAGACGATGAGAGGGCAGAGGTGTGGGAAACACAAGAGATCAACATCCCACCTACCTTCCTCAGCCTCACCCCTCCTCTCTCTATTTATTTCAGAGCTCCCTTCCCCCTCCCCCATTTCTGAAGAAATGTCCTGACCCGAAGCGTCAACTTTCCTGCTCCCCTGATGCTGCCTGGCCTGCTGTGCTTCTCCAGCTCCACGCTGTGTTATCTCCAACTTCAGCATCAGCATTTCTTACTATCTCTCAATAATGAGACTGAACTGGTTGCTGGCCATAGTTCTGAATTGAGAATGGATCAGCTGTCCCTGGCGATCTAATGGTATTTCTGATAAATAGGGCAATTGTGAAAAAGACTCAAACGCTTTCCACCGACCAAACAAACAGAACAATCAAAAGTTTATGAAAGTCAAGGACCTTTATGCCAAAGGATGGGGTCATATATGAAATGCTAAGGATTTAGGGGCCAAATGTCCAGGTTGACTCTTATGTGCAATTGATTCTTAAGTAGATATAGTTACAACTTTACCCAGCATTAATTCCTGTTTATGAAAAAAAGTGTTTCAAACTTCTATCACCTTTGTATGTTAAAGTGTTTATTAACAACATACATGAAAGGTTAGGCTATTTCTCCTTGTATCAAGTAGTGCAAATAGTTTCTCTCTATCTACCCTGATGAAAAACCAACAAAAATTTTACCTATGCTAAAATTATATGATTTCCAAGGCTTGTAGCATTTCTGAACAATTCAAACTCGGCCTAGTTTCTTTTATGGTGTTTGAGTTACACCCATCCCAACAATTATACCCAATCTTGAAAAAAACTTTGAACAGATCTCTCAATAATATTGTAAATTTTGGCAAATACAACTCTAGTTTGTGTTAAGCAGGGTGTTTATGTCACACATAAGACATTCATACATTTAATAAAAAAGGCTTTTTATGTATTAAGAGGAGGAAGAGACTAGGCCATTCAAGACTGAAAAGGGGAAGAATTTCCTCACTCAGACAATGCTGTATCTTTGGAATTCTCTGCTCAGAGGTTTGTCGAAGCTTAATCATTGAGCATATTCAAGTCAGAAATCAATATGCCCTTGGATATAATGATATCAAGGAATATGAGGATGCGGAAACTGGCATTCAGAGCCATGATCTAATTGCATAGAGAAGCATGCTTCACAGGCTGATTAACCTATTCCTGCTCATTGCAAAGTTGGGTAGAGTACTTGTGGATTGGGATGTAGGAAGTTAGAATTTGGTGTTTGTAAAACGCTAGGGGGGAATGCATTGCATGGTCCTTTTTAAAGATGATGTGCTTTTTCTGTGCTTAGAGATTTTAAAAAAATGGTCTGTGAGCAGCATCTTGAAAGTTTGCAAGTACACAGAGAGCACCCAAATTGAAATACTTGTATCAAAAGGCTGTTCATTTATCAGGCCAAGCAGCAGTTTTTACCAAGACAACAAGTTTTGAATTTAGCCAATTAATTTGAACCAGGCACTTAGATACCAAAAATCAATTAAATTTAAAACTGACGGCTTTGATAACATAGAACCAATCCTATTGCAAGAAATTGATAGGTCATCAAGGGTTAAAAGAAGGGGCAGTTGGGCAAAGACAGAAGAACCATCTATGAGAACTAACAACCTTCAGCTCTCAGGACTGAATCGCTAGCTCTCATAGTCTCCTCTAGGTCTTAGAGAAAACACCATGTAAAGAACAAAGGTACCACAGCACAACTACCGAATTTTCTTGACAGAAGAATTGACAGAGAAGGCCTTCCTGACAGAGTAATTGATGGAGAAGGCACCGAGCATTCTGGAAGACACGTAACCTGGCTGTAATTTCGAAAGACTAAATTCTATTTTATTTCATATATAATTGGGATTTGTATTTATTGCCATACCATTAGAATCTGCTTTATTTGGGCAAAGTTAGTAGTTAGAAAGGGTATATTTGGTTTGTTAATAATTTAGTTAATTTGTTCATTGTTAGAGTTAGATAAATAAATTGTTACTAGTTGATTGTAATGTGAGTGTCAGGGATTTATTGTATTTAACCATTAGAAGTTGCTGAAAAGCAGGTTACACCACTTTTCACACTCCTTTTACAGGTTATAGGGTGAGGCGCTCCTCTTTGGGTATTTTGGTTTCAGTTCTCAGAGAGGGGTTAAGCTCTTCTTTATAACACTGCACCTGTCTTCTTGGGTTTTCATCAATAGAATGCTGAAAGTTATCAGACATTTTTGTCAGATTGGAGAAAATAGGAGAAGGGACAAAGGGGAAAGAGTAAAAAGAAGGGAGATGATATTAAATTACATAACAAAAATTGAGATGATTTAAAAATAAATCACCTCTAATTAGCTAAATGGCAACCAAGCTACTGCCCTTCATAGTACATTTTAACTGCAAATGAAACAAAGTATAATGCTGTCTTGATTTCCAGACCAGCATTTCTCCCTTAAGTAGCCAATAGCCATGTCGGATATTACATTCCTCCACTACTCTTTCAATCTGCACATTCAGATCATTGCACCGTGCTGCCTAAAATAATTTCACTTTATCTGCAGTCAGGCTTTTTGGCAATTAACTTAAATTACTGATGTCTGGTTACTGATCCTGCTACTAATAAAAAGATTTTCCTTATTTATTCTATCAGAACTGCTCATGATTTTAAACGCCTCAATTAAATCTCCTCCTAACATTCTTTTCACCTTGAAATTACCTTGGGTAAGTCTATTTTTATAATTGTGCTCCTAAAATTGCTTTACAAAAAATGCAAATATGTTATTTACGCATATACAAGTTGAGATGGGAATAATGATAAGTGAATATTATTCATAATGAAAAAAGTAGTCCATGAGGATGCCAGAACAAGAAAGATATGATATGTAAAGTATAACACTTCTAAAATATATTGATTGTCAATATTACAGTTAACTAGTCATTTGATTTAATTAGAATTCCTTACTGGGACATTATTATTGATTTTTTGTTTTATTCCAGGACATACAGGCCGCTTACTGAAAACCTTGTGTTTTACAAGCCTCACATTTCTCCTACTGCATGCCTTGTTTCAAATTACAATTTACAGCCTCCAAGCTAATGAAAAAATCAAACCAGGCTTCAATTGTAAGTATATCCCTTTCTGTTCTTTTTCATATGTTATGACAACACTTTTTTACAGTTGATAAAGGGTTTATTTCATAGCTATGGTTCTTGACTTGATTTCGCCACACGGCTAAGGAAAAAGCTATTATTGCACATTGTACTTCATTGCACTTATTTGAAAAGTGCATTCATTTGTATAGCTCTGCTAAAGCATAAAGAACTAACATTGGTAGCGATTCATGTTGAATAGCTGAGAAATATTTAATTGTGTCATAGATGTATTTAAAGGGCAGCTCAAAAGGGAGAAAGAAATGTAAGATTTTGTTTAAAGGCAAGATACTGCGACTGCTGGAAATTGGAAAAACAAAACACCAAACGCTGGATAAACTTGGCAGGTCTGGCAGCGTTTCTGGAGAAAGAAACAGAATTAATGTTTCAAGTCTTAGAAATCCTGCACCAACTGAAGCTGCTAGCTTATCCAAAACCAACAGTTTCTGGAACGTGGAGATCTTTATTGGAGGCCAAACTTTTGAAGCCACAAGGGGCTGAAACAGTAAGTGAGTGCATTTCGTTTAGGATTTTGGTGGGGAGGATGGGAGCTTGCAGGGTGTGGGGTTGTCAGACAGATTGGAAGCAAAGGTGGAAGCATGGCTTTCAGCAAACAGTTATCGATGCAAGGTGATTATTTTCTAAAATTATGCAGGTTCTGGAAATGGTTCCTACAGATTGAACGTAGCAAATGTCACCTCCCTATTTAAGAAGGGAGTGAGAGAGAAAACAGGAACTGCAGACTTATTAGCCTTACATAAGTAGCAGGGAAAATGCTAGAATCTATTATAAAGGATGAGATAAACAGACATTTGGATGATCTGATTGGGCGTAGTCAGCATGCATTTGTGAATGAGAAATTATATTTGATAAACCTGTTAGGGTTTTTTGAAGATGTTACTATCAAAATTCATAAAGAAAAGTTAATGGACGTGGTATACTTAGATTCTCAGGCTTTTGATAAAGTCCTCTACATGAGGCTCATTAGAAAAAAAACATGTTGCATAGGAGGTAATGTCCCGGCTTCAATTAATTATTGACTAGTGGACAGAAAACAGAATGTAGGAATAAATAGATCATTCTCGCATTGGCAGTCTGTGGCGGATGGGGTACCATATGGATCAGTATTTGGGTCCAAGTTGTTCACAATATATATTAATGATTTGGAGTGGGGAACCAAATGTTACTTTTTTCCAAATTTGCATATGATACAAAACTAAGGGGAATGTGTGTTGGGAGGAAGATACAAAATGACTTCAGGAGGATTTGGACACATTTAGTGAATGAGCAAGAACATGGCAGCTGGAATATAATGTGTAAAATTTGAAGTTTATCCACTTTGACAGAAGAAACAGATGTGTAGAGTATTAAATGGTAAGAGGTTGGAAAAAGTAGAAGGAACCTGGGTGACTTTGTTGATAAGTCGCTGAAGACTAACATGCAGGTGCAGTAAGATTTTAGCAAGGTTAATAGAATGTTAGCTTTTATTACAAGACAATTGTAATTGCTAAAAAATTGTATAGGTGGTTGATTAGGCCACACCTGGAGTACCATGTGCAGTTTGGAGTTCTTTTCTCAGCAAAGATATTATTGCTATAGAGGGAGTGCAACGAAAGCTCGCCAGACTTGATCCTCGGATGGTGGGACTTTCTTCTCAAGAGAGAGCAGGTATGTTTTTTGTACTGTGTATCCTCTAAAGTTTTGATGCATGAGAGATGCTGTCACTTAAACATACAAAATACGAAAGGGACAAACAGGATAGATGCAGATACGATGCTTCCCCCTGGCTGGGGAGTTGAGAACCAGGGAACACAGCTTGAAAATAAGGGACCTGAGGAGTAACTTTATGATGCAGAGGGTGGTTCATATATAGAATGAACTGACATAGGGAGTGGTAGATGCAGGTATAGTTACAACATTTAAAAGACAGGTGTACAGGAACATGAATATGAAAGGTTTAGAAGGAATTGGGCCAAATGCAGGCAAATGGGACTAGTTTAGTTTGGGAAACTTGGATGAATTGGACCTAAGGGTCTGTTTCTGTGTGGTATGACTCCAGATCCGAGAGCAGGAGAACTTCTTTTACTCAGTGGGTTGTGAACTTTTGGAATTCTGTACCACAAAGGACTGTGTAATGTTTGAGAGAGAGATTGATAAATTTATGAATACCAGTAGTGTACAGGGTTATGGGGATGAGGTGGGTAAAAGGTATTGCATGTTTGCTAGGACATACGGGCATGATTGTATTAAAAGGTTGGGCAATCACGACAGATGTTCCCAACCCAAAACTTCGTTCTAAGTGTCCCCAGATTGGGGCAAATGGAAGCCCTCCTCTAAGCTAACAGGCAGCCAGTGCTGGTTTCTCTGCTGGGAAACTGACCACTTTTCTTGCCTGCCAGGGAAGCAGGTAATAATGCTAATGGTGACCTTTTAAGATTGACTGTTTAAGGGCCTTACTTGGTGGTAGACTTTCTTGCCCAGAATTTAATTGTTAAAGTGTCAAGAAAGGGGCAAATATCACTCTGGGGCCACATCACCAAATCATTTTTTTCTTCTTGTCACCTTCCTCTCCACTTACAGGAAGGGTAAAATTATGCACATAGGCTGGTTGAAACAAATCATTTGGGATTAATGCTAAACATCTGTACAAATTCTATGTTTGTAAAGATTTAATTCTAGAACATTATGTGTAGAGAATAACAGATGACTAACCAATGCACATCATATTTGATTCACTATGAATGACCTTCCATGAGCTGTCAAGGTGGTGTGACTGGGAGGGGAATTTGGAAGTGGTGGTGTTCCCTTTTGCTCAATGCTGTTATTCTTGTAGGCGATAGAGATTGTGGGGTTGGAAGTTACTGTTGAAGAGACTTTGGCAAATTACTTGAGGGCATCATATAAATTGTACATAATGTAGCCACATTGTGGTTGGAGGAATTGAATATCTAAGTGCATGGATGCAGTGTCATTCGTACATCTCCTTTGTCTTGGATGGTGATGGGCTATTTGAGTATGTTAGCTGTCAGTCCTGTAAGCAATATGAATCTCCCATCACATTCGTGATCTGTACCTTATTGATGGTGGAGAGGGTTTGGGTAGTCAGGAGGTGAATCACCCAGTGAAGATCCTAAAATAGATAGTTGCAGAGTTAATGTACACATGAGTTCTAATTTTCCTAAAATTGTTGGATTCTGGAGAAATGTCAGAGGATTGGAAAACTGCTAACATGTCACCCATATTCAAAAAGGGAGGCAGACAGAATGTGGGGAACTATAGGCCAATAGGCCTAACATGTTGGAGAAGTATTAAAATCAGTTATTAAGGAAGTAACAGCAGCTTATTTGGAAAACCATAATTTAACCAAGCGGAGTCAGCATGTGACAAGTTACCTCACAAAAAGTTAAGTAATAAGAGTCCTCAGTGTTGAAGGTAGTATATTGGTATGGATAGAGAAATGGCTCACAGGCAGGAAACAGCAAGTGGGGATAAGGTTATTTTCCTCAGGTTGACAACCTGTGACCAGTTAGTTTCCACAGTGATCACTGCTGGGAATTTTTTTTTCCTTTCTTCATTCGTCCATGGGATGAGGCCAGGCAGCATTTATAACCCATCTCTAATTGCCCAGAGAGCAGTTAAGAGTCAACCACATGCAGTGGGTCCAGAGTCACATGTAGGTCAGACCAGGTAAGGATGGCAGTTTCCTTACCTCCAGGATATTAGTGAACCAGATGGGTTTTTCCTGACAATTGGCAATGGATTTATGGCCATCATTAGACCCTTAATTCCAGATATTTATTCAATTTGGATTCCACCTTCTGCCATGGCTGGATTCGAACCTGGGTCTCCGGAGTATTATCTGGGTCTCTGGATTAACAGCCCAGTGATAATACCACTAGGCAATCGCCTCTCCTCCCCTGTAAACTGCAACTGTTAGCAATGTATAAAAATGACTTGGAAGTAGGGAGTAAATATACTGTAGCCAAATTTGCAGATGACACAAAAATAGGTGGAAAGGCGGTTTGTGAAAGGGATACAAACAATTTACAGAGAGATTATGGTAGGTTCAGTAAATGAGCAACAAGTTGGCAAATGGAGCATAATGTGGGAAAATGTGAAGTTGTTCATTTGGAAGGGAGAGACAAAGAACAGGATATTGTTTAAATAGAGAAAAATCAAAGAAATCTGCAACACAAAGGAACTGGGTCATTTGCATAAAACACAAAAAAGCTAACATGCGGGTAATCAAGAAGGCATTTGGAACGTTTGCCCTTATTTCAAGGAGGTTGGAGAATAAGAGTAGGGAAGACTGACTGCAACTGTACAAGGTGTTGGTGAGACCACATCTGGAATGCTGTGAACAGTTTTGGTTCCCTTATTTAAGGAAAGGTATCCATTTCACAAAGATTTACTAGGATGATCCTTGTATGAAGGATTCTCTTAGCACAGGCTAAACAGATCTTGAATTTTTTTTTTGCTTTGATTTATTATTGTCACATGTACTGAGATACAGTGAGAAGTATTGTTTTGCATGGTAACCAGACAGATCATACCTTACATAAGTACATCATGGTAATAGAATTAAATGCAGAACATAGTGTTACAGCTACAGAGAAGGTGCAGTGAAAGATTAACTGTAAAAATGAAAGAACCGTTCATAAGTCTGATAACAGCAGGGAAGAAGCTGTTCTTAAATCTGTTGGTGCGTGTTTTAAAACTTTTGTATCTTTTGCCCGATGGAAGATGGTGGAAGAGATTATAACCAGGGTGGGAGGAGTCTTTGATTATGTTGGCTGGTCTCCTGAGGCAGCAGGAGGTCTAGCCGGAGTCAATGGAAGGAAGGCTGGTTTCTGTAGTGATCTGGGCTATGTTCACAACTCTGTAATTTCTTGACGTCTTGGACAGAGCAGTTACCATTCGAAGCTGAGATGTATCCAGATTGGATGCTTTCTATGATGCATCTATAAAAATTGGTTAGAGTCATTGTGGTCATGCCAGTTTACCTTAGACTTCTGAGGAATTAGAGGTGTTGGTATGGTTTGTTAACTGTAGTGTCAATGTGAATGGACCAGGATAGATCATTGGTGATATTTATTTCTAGGAACTTAAAACTCTTGACCACCTTCACATCAGCACCATTGATATAGATGTGTGTCGTCCACCCTGCCTTCTTCACCACCCTATTTGTGATGCCCCTTTCAAGGAACTATACCTGCATCTCTAGGTCTCTCTGTTTGACAACGCTCCCCATGGTCATACCATTAATTGTAAGTCCTGCTCTAGTTTGCCTTACCAAAATACAACACCCCAAATTTATCTGCATTAAACTCCATTTGCCAATTTTTGGCCGGCTGGCCCAGTTGATCACAATTCTGTTGTGTTCTTAGATATCCTGTTTCACTGTCCACTATATCGGCATTTTTGGTATCATCCGCAAACTTACTGACCATGCTACCTTTATTCTCGTCCCAATTGTATATAAATGACAAACAACAGTGGATCCAGCATCAATCCTTGTGGCATACTGCTGGTCACAGGCCTCCAGTCTGAACAACAACCCTCTACCATTACCCTCTGTCTCCTACCATCAAGCCAATTTTGCATCCTGTTGGCTAGCTCTCCCTGGATCCCATGTGATCTAACTTTGCTAACCAGTCTACCATGAGGAACCTTGTCAAAGGCCTTGCTAAAGTCCATGTAGACAACAACTACCACTCTGCCATCATCCATCTTCTTGGTCACCTTTTCAAAAAATTCAATCAAATTTGTGAGATGCGATTTCCCATGCACAAAACCATGGTGACTCTCCCCTAATCTGTCCTTGCCTTTCCAAATACACAGCAATCCTGTCCCTCCGAATCCCTTCCAATAACTTATCTACCACTGATGTTAAGTTCACTGATCAATGATTTCCTTGCAGCTGTTCATAAATAATATCACAGCACTAGCCAAGCTTTCAGCCATGCACCCATGGCTGTTGATGATACAAATATCTCCACTAGGGTCCCTGCAACTTCTTCCCTAGCTTCCCACAATGTCTTGGGATACACTTGATCAGATCCCAGGGAATCATCTACCTTGAAGTGTTTCAAGGCCTTCAGTATCTCTTCTTCTGTAATATGGACTCTTTTAAAGACATTGCTATTTATTTCCCTGAGTTCCCTAGATTCCATGTCTTTCTCCACAGTAAGTACTGATGAGAAATATTTGTTTAGGATTTCATTCATCTCCTGTGGCTCCACATATAGACGACCTGTCTGTTCTTTAAGGGGCCTTTATTCTCTCCCTAGTTACTCCTTTGCCTTTAGTATGCTTGTAGAATCTCTTTGGATTCTCCTTTAATTTATCTACCAAAGCTATCCCACATTCCCTTTTTGCCTTCCTCATTTCCCTCTTAAATGTACTCGAACTCCCCTAGGAATTCATTTAAACCCAGCTGCACATACCTGACACATGCCTCCTTCTTTTTCTTGACCACAGCCTCACTATCTCTTTACCTGTGAGCAGTCTCCAACAATCAACTTTTGAATATTCCTGTCTTATGCCATCAGAATTGGCCTTGCCCCAAATAAGCATTTTAACTTGTGGATCAGACCTATCCTTTTCAGTAACTGTTTCAAAACTAATAGAACTATGGTCATTGGTCCCAAAGTGCTTTCCCACTAACACCTCAGTCACTTGCCCTGCATTATTTCCCAAGAGAGGTTGCGTTTTGACCCTTCTCTAGTAGGACCATCTACATGTTGATTGCGAAAGTTTTCCTGAACACATTTTACACATTCCTCCCCATCCAAGCCCTTAACACTATGGCAATCCCAGTCTATGTTTGGAAAGTTAAAATCCCCTACTATTAAATCCTGCTATTCTTACAACTATCTGCAATCTCCCTACATACATGCTCCTCAATTTCCTGCTGACTACTTAGGGGCTTATAGTCCAATCCCATCAAAGTGATCACCCACTTCTTATTTCTCAGCTCTCCCCATATAGCTTCACTGGATGATCCATCAGGAATATCCTCTCTTAAGTACTGCTGTGATGTTCTCCCTAATCAAAAATGTCATTCCCCCTCCTCTCTTGCCTCCCCTTCTCTACTTCCTATAGCATCTGTACCCTGGAACATTAAGCTGCCAGCCCTGCTCCTCCCTCAGCCATGTTTCTTTAATAACTATGATATCCCAGTCCCATGTTCCCATCCATGCCCTGAGTTCATCTGTCTTACCTGTCAGGCCTCTTGCATTAAAATAAATGCAGTTTAACTCTTCAGTCTTCCTTCATTCCCTGCCATACTCTTGCCCATCTGGTCTATTTAACTTGCTTTCTTGAACTTCTGCACTAGTCTCAACCTTCTGTTCTGTTTCACTACTGTTTAGGGTCCCACCACGAACAAACCCCCCCCCCCCCCCCTCCCACCACCGCCAGACTAGTTTAAACCCTCCTGAGTAGCTTTAGTAGGTCTCCCTGCCAGGATTTTGGTCTCATCTAGTTCAGGTGCAAATCGTTCCTCTTGTACAGGTTGCCTCTACCCAGGACAGCTCCCAGTGATCCAGAAATCTGAATCACTGCCCCAGTGGTGAATAAACTGTGTACAGTGGTCTCATCAGTCTCTGTGTTTGAACTTTTTAGGCGTATGTATTGGCTACTTTTAAAACTCCAAGATGTTAACTTGGCAAATTTTCTATCTACTATATTTAATTCTAAAAGTTTTCCTTTTCATTATTTGGTTGGAAACAGTTATGTCTTTTACAAATACTTGGGTAATTGGGCATCATTATTTCTTTTGAGAACTTTAAAGTAAATAATCTGCATTAGTAAGATTTTATTAGAACAAGTTGACACATTTAACCTTTCAATTCAAGTACAACATATGAAAAGGCATATTGTGTAACACAGAATTTTATGCAGAGGAAATGCTGTCTTTGCTGGCCAGCAATCACTGAAATCCATCACGCAGCAAAATGAACTCTTCTTGAAGAAGTTAACGTTAATTAACATGTTGTGATACACACATGTGGACAGGGACACACGCGCACACACGTCCTTTACCTACTCATGTTCTGATCTTCCTGTGAGTGTATACAGGTGGCAAAAAAGGTTAGGTTTCATTTCTAAGTTTTTCGTAGGTTGGGCTCAAGTTTTCTTGCTTTTGAAAAGTTTTGTCCTACAAATGTAGAAATTCCAGGGTTTGTAAGTCATTTACTGTTTTATTGTCTTGATTTTCTGACTGGAAAACAAAAATCATTTGAAAATATCACTGGCAATAATTCTAGAATTCCATTCTCCTCCGACATAAGCCTCACCTAAGAAACAAACCTCTGATCCATGTGTGATAAATGACTTGCTGATGTCAAGCTGAAATGATTATTACCTGGCTTTTACAGGAACCAAAATCGTCCTCTTGAAAATCTGTCGTGTTCAATTTTATTGATTCATTTTATGTTCTGATTAAATAGAAGATATTAGTTAAGGATCATTTCTCATCCCTAACTTCCATAAAACTGTCTAACTGTTACTAACTTCACCATGATTTCCATCCTAATAACAGTAACACAAATTCCAGTTTGCTTTAAATGTCATCTGTGCATCCAGAATAAATTGAACTGACAGGAAATTAGCCTCTTTTTAATTGAATACTAACCTGGCACTGATGCTGCGTCAATTTGGTGGTTCACTGTTCATAGTTGAGTTCTTTAACAATACTTAAACTGGCTTAAAGAGATAAAGCAATGTACATGAGGTGAAATTGAAAGCAGGATATTTAGACTGTGACCCTTGCAGTTATACAAGGATTGAACCAGCCATGGGACCCTACAAACAGAAGAAGAAGCAACCTTCGAGCCTGCTCGACCATAGTAAAATGATGGTTGATCTGATTTTAACATCAAATCTACACTCTTGCATATCGCTGATAATCTTTCATCCCTTTGGCAATCAATCTACCTCTGCTGTGTGTAAATCATCACTAGTTGGCTGTAATTCAGCTCTTTATTTAGAAATCTGAGGCAATCAAGTACTGAAGAAATTATTTAAACATTATTGAATGTAGCAACCAAAATGAGACCCCTCAAGTAAGCAAGTTAAGTCTCACAACTCAACTTGGCTATCATCCAGTTAATGAGAGAATCTGGCCAGGATTCCAACCAAAAGTGGTCTGTCTCTGGAAGTGTCCAGGGTTTGATCCTTGTGCAAAGTTATTCTCTGGAGTTCTGGTGTTTGATTCTTATACAAATTTTCATCTCTCAGGTCATTATTGATAATTCTTCAAATTCTTCCATTCAAATTTCTGCAAGTCTGCCGGTTGCCTTCTTATCAGAAGTAGCTTCTTTGTTCCTCATTACATTGGGGTTAGCTGTCTGTTTAAAACACAGCTTTTCCTGCAATTATCCCCATTATTTCAAAATATTTGTTCTGTAGGCCATCTTAATTGTCTTGAGGAAGCAGCTTATCAAGCAGTTGTTATCTTGTGTCTCTCAGGAAATATTGTTTAATTCCCAGAGTTGGTTAATTCATATGTTATTTTTCATTCTTTTGTAAGTGTCTCCTTGTTATTTTTATCTCGAGTAACAGTTTATTCCAGAAAGAATTATCGCTGATTCCTTCAATCCGTGAAGTTATTAAAGTTGTGAAGTTTACATTGTCACACTTGCCTTAAAAATATCTAGATCCTGTATCCTACAGACTTTTGAGGAAGGGGATTCTAAAGACACTCAACCGTCTGAGGGGAAAAAATGTTTCCTCACCTGTTTTAATAGATGCTCCATTATTGTTAAAATGACCCATGGTTCTAGATTCTCACATATAAGGGGAAGCATCCTTTCACCATCCTCCTGGTTGAGTCCATTCATTTCTTATGTATTTCAATTATGTCACACATGACCCTAAGCTCCAGACGACTCTCCAGATGACTCTTGAAGTTTGTGTGTAGTGAAGGGACTTTTCATGAATGGATCATCAGTGGATGTTGTGAGAGCTTTAAAACTTACGTTGCCTCTATTTTGACACTCCAGCATCTATAAAAGATTCAAGGGAAGGAAATTCATTGATATCTTATTCAAGGCTCCTTATTTATCAAGGTAAAACAGAAAATTGCTGTGCTGTACTGTTGCTGATTAAGAATGAAGTGGGCAGGTTGTTTAACATGTGAAAACTACAGTGCCAGTGTTAATTCTGACAATATAGAATTAGATTAACAAATGCTTCTTTCCATAGAAGTGTTGACCTTTTGAGTAGTTACTGTTGTGAATGGTGAACATGTATGTAATTCAGGTTTTTCAGCAAGAGACAAACAAGTTGCTGTGAGGAGAAATTGCAAGTTATACAAAGTAACTAGGTTAATTGGGAATTGAGATACCAGTCAATACATTGGACTGCATTGCTTTGCTTTTGCTTGACTGCCAGATGGAATCAGAATGTGTTAAAATCCCAGTTGATGTTGCTAATGGACAAGTCAGATCCCAGAATGAAATCTGGACTGATTCAGTCAAATTATTGAATGTGATGGCCATTTACTGAAATATAGGCACACAAAAGGCTGCATATTTAAAAAAAAAACAAAATCATTACATAAAAGAAAAAAAAGCTATCTAAATATAGATTCAGAGATAGTAGGAACTGCTGATGCTGGAGAGTCTGAGATAACAAGGTGTAGAGCTGGATGAACACA
>NC_063335.1:108887535-108892839 GCF_021869965.1 Rhincodon typus | reverse complement strand
GGTCCCTGGTGTTGTGAGGCAGCAGTGCTAACCACTGAGCCTCTGTGCCGCCCTAATCTCTGTGTTTTGAGAGTCAAGTGAGTGAAAGAATTAAGGAATTAAAGAACTGAGGGAAAATGATGCTGGATTTGTCTAGCTTGTAGCTAAAGAAAACTTAGAATAACACTCAAAGTGACAACAAATAATTCAGTTTGAGAACTAGCAGAGATACAATCTGTATAGGAGCTGTAAAGCAGTATCTACCTGTCCATTTCTGAAAAAAGGGTCCAGACCCGAAACGTCAGCTTTCCTGCTCCTCTGATGCTGCTTGGCCTGCTGTGTTCATCCAGCTCTACACCTTGTTATCTAAATATAGCTAAGTTTAAAAGATCTTAAAACACTCAGTAAAACATTTATTCCCAGCAGCATCACTTTATACCATTTCAAATCAGGAGAATTCAGCCATCTATTTCAAACCTTTAGGTTTGACTTAATTGCTTCTAACCAGTTCTGTCTGTGATCACTGAGGTCTTCTTACACGAATATTCATGAAACTGAACACTTATACTTTCATAACTTTAATACTTTTCAGATTTCCCACTAAAACTCTTGGTCTGGAAGTTAATCTAATTCTATATTTTCAGAATTAACACTGATGCTGTAGTTTTCACATGTTAAACAACCTGCCTAATGGGTTCTTAATCACCAACAGTAGAGCACTCCAATTTCCTGTTTTATCTTGATAGAGTCCTACCAGGGCTACTCAGCTTCTGACCTCATTACAATGTTGATTTAAATATGGATAAAAAGCTGAACTCCAGAGGTGAGGCAAGAATGACAGTTCTTGATATCAAGGCTGGGTATCACTGAGGAAAAGTTGCTTTGATAGTACTATTGATGACACCTTCGATCACTTTACTGATGATCAAGAGTAGACTGATGGGTCAGTAATTGGCTGGGTTGGATTTGTCCTGCTTTTTATGTACAGGATATACCTGGGCAGTTTTCCCAGTTCTGGGGAGCTAGTCTTCAGGATTATTGATGGTATGTTGTCAGGGCCCATTTCTTGATATCACATGGAGTGAATTGAATTGGCTGAAGCCTGGTTCTGTGACACTAGGGACCACTGGAGGAGGCCGAGCAAGAGAATCCACTTGCTACTTCTGGCTGAAGATTGCTGTGATTGCTTCAGCTGTATCTTTTGCATTGATGTGCTAGGCTCTCCCATCATTGAGGATGAGGCTGTTTGTGGAGCCTCCTCCTCCAGTGGGTTGTTTAGTTGTCCACCAATGTTCCTGACTGGATGTGGCAGCACTACAGAGCTTAGATCTGATCCATTGCTTGCAGGCTTGCTTAGCTCTGTTTATTACTTGCTGCTTCTGCTGTTTGGCACACAAGTAGTCTTGTTTGGTAGGTTCACCAGGCTGACACCTCAAAGCCATCGAGTCATGTCTATCTCTGATTCTGAGGACTCGCTGGAAAGGGTGAACCCATGGGATCTGGCAGCCTTTCTGACTGTTCAGAGGGTCAGGGCACATTTTGCTCCTGCACCATTTGCAAATTCGTGGATTTCATATGGTTCACATGCTTGTTCAGAACTGTTGCACCTATCTGAACTTTATATATCACTGATCCTGACCTCACATCGACCATGCCTGTTACCGATGCGGAGCCATTTCCATGGTTCTTACATCAAATCTCAACCCCACCCCAGGTCCAGGAATATTAGACTTTACCTGGTGAGTGGTCTTCCACCTATTGGAAAATCTGCTGGCAGTATGCCTGTAGCTGCATGTGGCTTAGTCTTATACTCAAATAAGAACCATGACAGCTTGGTATCTAGTGAGGCTGTAGGCTGTTTCTTCAAGCAGCCCTCAAAGTTTGGACTGCTCTTTCTGCCCAGCCACTGGATGATGGTTGGTATGGAGCTGTTCTTGTATGTCAATCCCATTCAACATTCGGAAATACCTAAAGTCCCTGCTGGTAAACGATGGTCGTTATCTGTGACCAATACTTCTGCTTGAAAAAGATGGGCACAATTTTTCTATTGTCATCTCCATGTTTGACAAATGGACCCTATGATGTCCAACCACTTAGAGTGGGCATCTACAATGACTAAGAACATTCAGCTAGTGAAAGGACCTGCGCAGTCAATGTGCAACTGAGTCCAAGGTTTACCCAGCCTTTCCCTTGGATGTGGGGGTGGGGGTGGGGGACAGGGGTAGTTGTTGGCAGTAATTTTTGTTCATGTTGACACTTTGGACACTGTGCCACCAGTGCAGCTATATCTGCATTCAGGTCTGGCCACCAGACATAGATTCTTGCCAAAATCTTCATTTTGGACATACTGGATGGCACTGTTGGAGTTTAGCCAGTATTTAGCTGGCCACCTTTGCTCAGGACAATTGCTCTTGCTTCCCATAACAATATGTCATCCTCTACTGTGGGTTGGTCTCTCTGGGTTCAAAAAGGTTTCAATTCTAGTTGTGATGGCCTTTTGGTTTCCCCCAATCACCACCAGTTATTTTGGTTTTAAAAGGACTGGATCTTTCTGCATCCAAACTTTGATAGTATCAGTTGTGACTGGGAGTGGGTCTAGAAAATTTATTATTATTATTGCTTCCACTGGTTATACCACCGATGGTGTAACTGCTAATGGGAGGCAACTCGATGCATCCACATTTGCTATTTGGCCTCCTGGACAGTGTTCTATTATTATAATTGTAATTACAAGTGCTTAATATTAGAGCCTACAGCTGAATGTGGCTCAAAGCGATGGGCAGCATTGCCTTGTCCTCTTTAAACAGACTGAGTAGTGATCTATGGTCTGTGTTTATCACAAATTTGTATCCAGTTAAGATTTCCCAGAGTATGAACTCTCCTGGATACCCTCCTTGTTACCAGCCTATGAGCAATCTTACTCAGTTTAGGTCTAGCAGGACTCTTTTGCTGTCTAGAGTCCACATATTGGCAGTGACTACAGCCGGACACTGAGGCTTGGCTTTATTTTGGGGTTTTGCTGTGGGTGTACCTAGAGTTCCTCTGATTAGGACATACCATGAGTAAGACTATTCAATTGCCTGCACTCAAGTGGTGTTCTTCAAGGTCTGTCAGATTGGCAAGGGTATCCACTTCCATCTGCACTTGCCACATTTTCCAATAATAAAGCCAGTTATAGCATCTATTTGACATTCATTTGAACTTCAGCTAGTAGCAGAGTTACATCACTAATCCCAGATACCAAATGACTAAGCTTCTGCCAGTCATATTAACCTAGTCAAAGATCCCAGTATGGATTTCCCTGGTTCTTGAACTGCCAAGTAAAATCAATAGCGTCTCAGAATTAGAGCCAGCTTATATTCTTTAACTATATACAGCAATTCTTGAAAGGTTTTAGTATTTGTATTAGTATTTAGCCTCAGAAATTTAGGCACCGTTACAGAAAAAGCTGTGGCTCCGCAGGCTGTCAGGAGAATTACTTGTTGCTTTTCATCTGCCACAATATCATTTGCCCAGGAAAGATAATGCATTTTTTCCACATACAGACTCCAGTCCTCAACAGCAGGGTTGAATGAGACAAGCTTCCCACACAAACACACGATGTAAGAAATGCTTACCACAACTCACTCAAAGACAACTGTTAGAAGCAAGTTTCTTCAGAATCATGCTTTACACCCACAACCACTGAAATAACTTCACTGTGGCCAGTATCCCATAACCAAGTCATCCTTTATATGCACATGAACTGTCATTATCTCAATGCAGCCTCTTCAGAGTCAGCTATCAGAATACCAGAACCTCTGACACTCCTCTTTTTATCTGTCAGTCAGGACTCCTTGATTGGACCAAATTAACAGCCCCCATCAGGGAACTCATTCTATGAGGTCCAGCTGGCTGACCTTATTACAATCACTACATTCTCAATCCTAAATGGCCCTTATTTAGGAATCATGAACCGTGGCACTAAACCTCCCAAACAGATGGAACAGCTTGTGTGCAACCATCATGTCCATCCCTTTAAATATTTGATAGGTTTCTAAGACATCACTTTTCATTCTTTGAAGCCTCCAGAGGATACACATCCAGTTTCCCTAAACTCTCTTCAAAGGACAAGCCTGATGTCCTGTGAACAAACATGATGATCTGTTGCAATAATTTCATTTGTGAGGTGAGGGAATGGAAACTGCACCAAGTATTCCAAGTGAGATCTCTCTCAGCTGCTAAACAAATGAAAAAAATACTTTGCTTCTCCTGTACTCAATTATTTTAAAGGCTAACATTTCAGTAGCCTTCCTAATTATTTGCTGCATTTGTATATTAGTCTGGAGTGATTTATTCATAAAAACGCCAGTTTTTATTGTATGTCTCTGTTTTCTAATCACTTATCATTTGCAAAACATTTTTCCACATTCCATTTGTCATTTTCTTGTCCATTGTCTGTCCAAATCCTCTTAAAGCCACTTTTCGTCTTCCTCAAAATGCACACTGTGAAATATTAGAACAAATAAACATAGAGTGGAGGTACTAGCAGGTTTAGCAGCATTAAAACTGGATAAATCTGCTGGCCTGAATGAGATGTATCTCAGGCTTTTGAAGGAGGCAAGTAAGAAGATATCAGGAACATTGGCAGTAATTTTCAAATCTTCCCTGGCCATAGTTAAGGTGCTGGATGACTGGAAGATGGCTAAAATTCTCTGATTATTTGGAAAAAAAAGAATGGATAGACTGGAAAATCATAGGCCGGTCAATGGTGGGATGTTATGAGAAAGAATTCTAAGAGGTAACATGTGTTTGCACTTGGAGAGACAGATAGAGATTATTCAGTCATAGTCAACATGGATTTGCAAAGGGAAAGTCATTTTTGACAAATTTGATTGAAGTTTTTGAGGAGTGTTACACAGGGTAATGCATTTGATTTGGTCTTTCATGGCAGACTGGTCAAGAAAGGAAGAGCCCATCGGATTCAAGGCAAAGTGGTATATTGGATCCAAAATTGGTGTAGAGGTAGGAAGGAGAGGTTTATGATATAGTAATGATTCTGTGACTGCAAGTCTGTTTCCGAGGCTTCCGTTGGGCTGGGTGCTAAAGCCCTTGCTGTTTGTGGTGTACACTTGGAATGATTTGAACTTTAAGTACAATGGACATGAGCAAGAAGATTGGCATGAAAATTGAAAAGCTGCTAAATAGTGAGAACGACTGCCATAAATTGCAGGAGAATATGAGTGCACTACTAACGTGGACAGAGCAGTGGCAATTGGAATTCAAGCCAGAAGAATGTGAGGAGGGGTGGGCTGGGGTAGGTTGGTGGAATGGTGATAGGTGAGT
>NC_063335.1:108869215-108887525 GCF_021869965.1 Rhincodon typus | reverse complement strand
GGATAGGTAGGAGAGAAGATGGACAGGTTGTGTCAGGTCAAGGAGGCAGAGTTGAGAGGGAGGGTTGGTCATTGGATGAGGCCGGGGGTTGGGAGATTTTGAAACTGGCAATGCATTGGGGACGGCTAATAAGGTAAGAGATTACACTATGGTTGGGAGAAGGGCAAATAGATAAGACTTTTATTAGCTAAGCCAATAGAAGACCAAGTAGGTTGTACTGGAATTGTGTAAAATGCTAGTTAGGCCACAATTGGAATATAACATGTATCTCACAACTTCTAACATTCTGAACGATCACAGTCCCAACTTATTACAACAGACACACTTAAGCTTCTGAACTTCACCTCTGATATCAGTAATTTTTTTCCCTTGTTATGAGGAGTTATTGGAACATTCCCTACTTTCCATTCTGTACCCTGGCTACCTGCCTGCCTTTCAATCTCCTACCTTTTATTTTTCTCAGAATAAAGTTTAATGGATCAGTTCATAATCATCAGCTATTAGAGCTGTTTCCCTTGCTTTTGTTACTGTTTGCTTTTCTACATGAGTTGTTATCACAAAAGATAGGGAAGATTCAAATTCTTCTTAAAGGATAATTTCTCTGACAGTATTGTAAGTATTTTCAACCTTTAATGCTCTTAGCCACCTGTCATTAATTCTCTCAAACTCATTGTAAGTTTGTCCAGGCAGTTTCTCTAAATTCTGAAACCTCTGCCCGCATGCTTGGCTGGGACCAATTCATATGTGCTTAGAATATTCCTTTTAACTTCTTCATAATCCCTAGGACCTTCCCCCAACAGGGATGCCTAAATCTCTTGTGCTTTACAAGTTGACTTACTTTCTATTGACAGTATCCAATCTGCTTTTGGCGACCCCATTTGGATCACTACCTTCTCAAATGACACAAAAAATACTTCCATGTCCATCTGTTCAAATTTTGGCAAAGCCTATAAAATTTAAACATCTCCTGACTGATTATGACTAAGTCTTTCCTCTTCCAAACTCTCCCAAACTTTGATAACACAGCGTGGAACTGGAGGAACACAGCTGGCCAGGCGGCATTAGAGGAGCAGGAATGTTGACGTTTCGGGTCGAGACCCTTCTTCAGAAATGAGGAGGGGGAAGAGAGCTCAGAAATAAATAGAGGAGGGGTGGGCTGGGGTAGGTTGGTGGAATGGTGATAGGTGAGTGCAGGTAGGCAGTGGTGGGATTGGTCAGTGAGGTGGGAGGGGTGGATAGGTAGGAGAGAAGATGGACAGGTTGTGTCAGGTCAAGGAGGCTGAGATGAGAGGGAGGGTTGGTCATGGGATGAGGCCGGGGGTGGGGAGATTTTGAAACTGGTAAAATCCACATTTCAGCCATTGGGCTGTAGGCTCCCAAGGTGGAAAATGAGGTGCTGCTCCTCCAGTTTTTGGCTGGCGCCATTGTGACACCCGAGGAGGCCGAGGATGAACATGTCACCCAGAGAGTTTGAGGGGGAGTTGAAATGTTTCGCAATTGGAAGGTGTTGTCGTTTGTCATGAACATAGCGCAAGTACTCAACAAAGCAGTCTCCGAGCCTTTGCTTGATCTCACCAATGTCCAGGAAGAGGTATCGGAGATGTTCCAGGTGAATTTGAGGTTGGGGTGAAAGGTGTTAGTAAAGTTGATGAACTGTTCAATCTCCTTGTGGGAGCACAAGGCAGTGTTGATACAGTCATCGATGTAGTGGAGGAAGAGATGTGGGATAGTGCCAATGTAGCAGTGGAAGAGGGACTGTTCCACATATCCTACAAAGAGGCAGGCATAGCTTGGGCCCATGCGGGTCCCATGGCCACCCTGTTTGGTTTAGCTTTCTTAAGCTTCATCAATTGTAATTTAAACTCCCTTTCTTTCTTTTTTTTTATCCTTTAGAATTCCAGTTTTTTAAGTTCTAACTCTCTTTGTTATACCATCTCCAATTTTCTCATTTCCAATTGCCTTAACTATAACTCAGTGTTTACTGATTCATTCCTTGTACTACCTGGACTATTTGTCCTCTGGTATTTCCATCAAACCCAAATGCTTTGGTATTAAATCTATAATGTCTGCCCTCTTAGTTTGCTCTAGCAAGTGTGTTTCCAGTCTGCTGACTAACTCTGGAACAAAAACAGAACTTGCTGGAAAAGCTCAGCAGATCTGGCAGCATATGTGAAGAAAAATCAGTTAACATTTCGGGTCTGGTCACCCTTCCTCAGAACTGATGGTAGCTAGCACCGTCCTAGCTATTATCAGTTCCGAGGAAGGGTCACTGGATCCAAAACGTTAACTCTGATTTTTGTTCACAGATGCCGCCAGACCTGGTGAGCTTTTTCAGCAACTTCTGCTTTTGTTCCTAATTTACAGCATCCACAGTTCTTTCGGTTTTTATTTGCTGACTAACTCTGTTAGATTAGGTTGAATCGTAACCTGCAACAGTACCAGGGAAACGTCTGGCAAAATATTTTTAATAACATTTAGTGCCATCTGTACAGGTCTGTATAAAACTTAGCGTCAGATTACCAGCTCTAAGGGGTACCAAAATCCGATTCCAAACCTATGTTCTCTACCTTCCTACTGAACTTGAGCCCCCTATTTTGTTCTGTTCCAGGGATAGCAAGCCAAATCAACTTGCCCTCACTATCACTGGAATCATGACACAGTGAAATTAAAACATTCAACGGCTATTAAAATTGCCCAATTTTACTTAACCAGACTGTGTAAATATCAAATCTCAGGAATGAAGTTTATAACTCAAACAAAAATGAACAATTATTAATAATATAACTTTAGCAGAACACAGATAAACTATAATCCTAACTTAATCTTTCAGAGTTCCCTAGAAACAGGATTCATCTCTATGGATTGTAAAAATGCACATCTCTCTGATTTTTAACAATGATAAAAGAGGAAAACCATTGGATTACAATTCTCAGAATTTACTGCTATTTCTGACATCTTTATAGGCCTTTTCTTTTGATCTTATGCAATTTTGAACTTCCTTCATTTTCCACGGTTGACTGATTATTTTTTGAGATTTTGCACCTTCAAGGAATGTATAATGATTAAGTCATGTAATACATATTTAATGGCAATCTGTTGTTGATGTACAGTCATGCTTTTAAATGTATTTTCCCTGATCACATAGCTAATATGTGTCTCATGCCTTCATGCCTCCCTTATTCAGATTTAACACCCTTGCTTCAGATTAAATTACCTCACTTTCAAATGTAATGTAAAATTGTGGTTGTTCATCCCAAAGAGCTCTTTTATACAGAACAACATTGTTAATTACCCTTTTCGCATTACATAGTACTATGTCCGAACTGACATACCCTCATCCATATACTGTTCTAGAAAACCATATATAATACACTCCAGAAATGCATCCTCCACAGCTTAAGTACTCAATTGGCTTACCCAGTCTAAATATAGTTTGAAGTGACCAATGATAACTGTCGCCCATGCTGCATGGTTCTCTCATCTCTCGATTAGTACCATCCCTTATGTCAGAACTATAGTTTGGTGGTCCATCAATATCACTAACCAATCTCCAGTCAACCAATTCTAGAGACTTAAACAGACACAAACTAAATACACAATTTTAACTTTATCGATTAGAAATTCTGACCAAACCTACTCACCAATCAGCTACTTCCCCTGTACTCATGATGTCACACTGCCATTAGTCCTAGTGCAGGAGGGCTTCATGATCCATACCTTATTTTCTTTCCCACTTACCTCTCCCTCTGGAGACTTTATTTCTTGGGTAAACCTTATTTAAAGCACATTTCCCTGTCTCTGCCCCAAATTCCCACTTTTACCCAAATTTCCAGTTTCTGCCTCTGTCTCAGTCTCATTCTGACCAAGTCTCCCTCACTCTGATTATGCAGCTTAATCTGACCATTTGCTTTAAAGAAGCCTGTCTCATGCAGAGTTGTTTTTACTTAACTTTCTTCTATTGTATCAACACCTAATTCAAGCAAGGAATTTCAGATGTTTGATTGATAATTGCTTTTATCAGGCAGTTACTTGTTTAACTAGACTGTTTTAACTTCCTTAAATGCTATTGATTCTAGGTCTGATTCTGAATTTTACTTTATAATTAATCTTGCAAAAGATTTATGCAATGAATCCCGACTTCATCACAAATTTCCAGTTACTAACTCCATCTTAATCTTACCACAATGAAATCTCCTTCACTCTAACCATGTGACTTACTCAGAATGATTTATTTGGAACAAAGCAATATATCATCAGCCTTAGTACATTTACATTATGTTGTTATCATTGATGTCATGACTTTATTATTTATAATCTCAACTAAAGCAACCTGTCATTTCTGTGAAAATGCAACCCTATATTTTGACCATCATTAGGATCCATTTTTAATATGCCACATGTTCGGTCAATGAAGAAGGCACATGTTTTACAGCAAATAAATGATCAAGTAGCAATTTACTCGGAACACAATTGTTGCTTGGCAGCGATACATATGATACAAGTGATTTATTGCCTTAACTCATTTGTTTCCAATTTCGGCTAGACTGGCAGATAAAGGCGAATAAGGTGAGTTTGGAAGAACTAATAGCTGTTATATTTTACAATGTATTTAGTGAGATTAATCTTATAATTTTGACCTTGAAGTATTGAAGCATAAAAATTGAATTGAGATGATAACTGGATAACATTGCCAATATCAAAACATATAAAGTTACATAACTCAGGCTGACCAAAAACATGCTTTTTGCAAAATCAATTAGACTTTAAATTTACTTGCATAGCAGTGTTGCTTTGCACTGTGCACTGACACAGATGTAGCCTGACCACTAGCTGCATGGCCTACACATGTAAAGGAGTAGAAGGGTGCATTTATGTGTGCTGCAACAGCTTTATCCCACAATGTTCTAATGTCACACAGCAAACCAACTGATGCAGTGCTGGGAATCTAAACTTCATTTACTCAGAGAGTGGTCAAGGCGTGGAATGCATTGCCGGAGCGGGTAGTGGAGTTATTCTCATTAGGGGCATTTAAATGGCTATTAGATAGGCGTATGGATGATAGTATAAGGTAGGGGTGGAGGTTAGATAGATCTTAGGATTAGGGTAAAAGTTCGGCACACATCGTGGGCCGAAGGGCCTGTACTGTGCTGTACTGTTCTATGTTTTAGGGCGGCACGGTGGCTCAGTGGTTAGCACTGAGGGTTCGATTCCACCCTCAGGCAACTGTCTGTGGAGTTTGCACATTCTCCCCGTGTTTGCGTGGGTTTCCTCCGGGTACCCCGGTTTCCTCCCACAGTCCAAAGATGTGCAGATTAGGTGGATTGGCCAAGCTAAATTGCCCGTAGTGTTCAGGGGTGTGTAGCTTAGGTGGGTTATAGGGGGATGGGTCTGGGTGGGATGCTCCAAGGATCGGTGTGGACTTGTTAGGCCGAAGGGCCTGTTTCTACACTGTAGGGATTCTATGTTCTATGTTCTATCAGTCCAACCCACAAATTAATTTATCGCTTACCAAAGATTAGGTGTCCACTTGCTAGACAGGGTCTGAACCTCAACAAATTAAAGGACATTCCACAAGTTGTAGATGATGAGTTTTCCAGTAAACTGTCCTTATGCAGACTTGGTGGTAGCTCTGTACCAAGTTTCAGGAACTGTTTTGTACTCTTTTAAGATAATTGCTAAGGATGCAACATTATTACTTGACCACTTTACTTTTTAAAATTCCAAGTTATGTCCAGTATTTAAAGTCTTTAATCAATATACAATCTGCCATTTTTATTTTTGTAATTTATTTTGATAATTCTTTCAGTTTGTTATCCAGGGGTCCCTGATTTACAAACGAATGATGCATGAACACTCGTACTTAGGAATACAATCCCATACAGGGATGTAATTTTAAAGATCCGACATATAACTTTTCCTGTACTTTTGAATGGCTATTTTATATTGTCCTGCATTGTGTTCCAACTTGCACACAAATCGACCTGTGAACAGAACCCAATTGGACCCAAGGTCTGCCTGTACTAGGAAGGTTGTGCCAGTTGCTTGAAGCAATGTGAATTTTCCCAAGATAATTTACAATGAAATCATTTACTGTAAACAGATGATACACATCAGGAAATGGTGCATTACAGAAAATGAACCATGAAGTAGTATGATTGCAAAATGTCCTGAGAGGATACACATTTGTCTGTCTCACTAATTAGTTTATTTTCTATAATTTGTTGCTTTTCTGGAATTTTCTTTTGTTTCTTCTTTATAAAATTTTAATTTCTTAAAGTCTATCTTTTTTCTTTACTTGTAAGTGCTCAAAAGAGAAATCATTAGTGGTTTGCTTCTGATGCATGTTACTATTTACAGATTTCTATTCTTGTATCAATTAGCTCTGAAACAAAGAGAAAGCAAAGTTATGAGCAATGGGAAACTGTGAGGATCCATAACGGAGCAATGAGATTGAGAAAACTGACCCATTGAGAAGCAGAGAAAAATATTGAAAAGAGAGTATTTAGCATGGAGGATACTATATATGGATTTATGCATGCAATTGTTGGAGTAGTAGTTTTCTTGATCTCATTCCCGATTGACATATCTGGAGCTACTGTTGTTGAGCTGCCTGGCCATGCAGGGCAGGAATAAGTAAGCTACCAGTCTCACTGAAGTAAGACTCGAGACTAAGTACCATGTGGACTTACTGAATTCTGAAAACAATTTAAGGTCTATCTTGGGATGTGAGCAGCCTTGGAGTGAAAAAAATAGTTGGAAATATAATTTTAGTATGCGTAGAACAGAATTCTTTATTCAAAACAAAATTGTGCATGTCTCTGTGTATTAAGAATTGAGCGTGAATGTTAAAATTTCTGTGTTTGAGAAGTTACAAACAGAATTTAAGAAAAAGAAAGATTATATCTTAACTATCTGTAGTTGGAACATCTGCACAGGTTCTCCTGATCTACTGTCATAACTTGGTTGGAGGATTTGTTGGACTTTGTTGGACCACAGGAAAAACAGTTAAATAGCTAAAATGGCTTTTATATGTACTTCTCTAGGCTTTCTGCTGATGTTGTAACAATAGATTGGGAAAATTATTTACAATATATTAATGACTTGGATGAGGAAAGTGAATGTACTAAAGCGAAAGTGGGAAGGCAAATGGTGAGGATGACACAGAGTCTGTAGAGGGCTATAGAAAGGTTAGGTGAGTGGGCAGAAACTTGGCAGATGAATATAATGAGGAGAAATATGAGGTTATACATTTTTGGGCAGGTAGAATAAAGGAGCTGAATGTTACTTAAAGGGAGAAAGACTGCAAAACGCTAATGAAAATAGAGATTTATAAGTCCTTATCTATGAGTCACAAAAAACTACCATCTAAGTTCAGTGGTAACAGGGAAGATAAATTGAATTTTGGCCTTTATTTCAAAGAGAATGGAATATAAAATTGGAGAGGTTTTGATAAAACTATAAAACAATAGTCAGACCACCGCGGGAATACAGTTGAGCTTCTTATCTAAAGAAGGATACTGGCATTGGAGGCAGTCCAGATTACACTAGGCTGATAACACGTAGTGAAGGACAGCCTTTTGAGGAGAGATTGAATAGAAACATGCATGAGTCATAGACTCATACAGCACAGAAACAGACCCTTCGGTCTAACCAGGCAACACTGAGCATAATCCCAAAACTAAACTAGTCCCACCTGCCTGTTCCTGGCCCATAACCCTCCAAACTTTTCCTATTCATGTATTTATCCAAATGTCTTTTAAACATTGTAAATGTGCCCAGATCCACCCCTTCCTCAGGAAGTTCATTCCACATGTGAACCATCAGCTGTGTAAAAAATTTGCCTCTCATGTCTTTTTAAAATCTCTCTGCTCTCACCTTAAAAATGTGACTCCTAGTCTTGAAATCCCCCATCCTAGGGAAAAGACAACTACCATTAAATCTATTTATACCTCTCATTAGTTTATAAACCTCTACAAGGTCGCCTCTCAACCTCCTATGCTCCAATGAAAAAAGTCCCAGCCCAAGCAGCCTCTCTTTACAAGTCAAACCTTCCATACCTGGCGTTATCCTGGTAAATCTCTTTTGAACCATCTCCACCTTAATAATATCCTTCCTATAACTGGGTGACCAGAATTGGATGCAGTATCCCAGTAGAGGCTTCACCCATTTCTGTGCAACCTCAACATGACTTCCCAACTTCTATACTCAAAGGATTGTGCAGTGAAAACCAAAAGAACTGTGGATGCTGTAAATCAGGTACAAAAACAAAGTTGCTGGGAAAGCTCAGCAGGTCTGGCAGCGTCTGTGGAGGAGAAAACAGAGTTAACGTTTCAGGTCCGGTGACCCTTCCTCAGAACATGTGAACATCCTGAGGAAGGTGGGAAGGCGTTCTGAGGAATGGTCACCGGACCCGAAACGTTAACTCTGTTTTCTCCTCCACAGATGCTGCCAGACCGATTGTGCAGTGAAGGCAAGCATGCCAAATGCCTTTTTTACCACCCTGTCTATATGTGACGCAAACTTCAGAGAATAATGTACCTGCATCCCTAGGTTTCTCTGTTCTACAACACTACCAAGGCCCTATCATTAATTGTATAAGCCCTACTCTTGTTTGTTGTATCAAAATGCAATACCTCACATTTATCCAGATCGAACTCCATCTGTCATTTTTAGCCCATTGACCCATTTGATCAAGATCCCTTTGTAATCTTAGAAAACCTTCTTCCCTGTCTACTTTGCCACCAATTTTGGTGTCATTCACAAACTTACTAACCATACCTTCTATATTCTCATCCAGATCATTTATATAAATGACAAACAAAAGGGGATCCAGAACCGATCCCTGTGGAACACCGCTGGTGACAGGCATCCAGTCTCAAAGGCAACCCTCCATCACCACCCTGTCTTCAACCATTAATGTGGAGGTGCCAGTGTTGGACTGAGGTGGACAAAGTCAGAAGTCACATGGCACCAGGTAATAGTCCAACAGGTTTATTTGGAATCACACAAGCCCCTTCTTTGCTGCGCTCCGAAAGCTTGTGTGATTCCAAATAAACCTGTTGGACTATTACCTGAAAACAAGTCGTGTGAATTCTGACTTTGTCCTGCCATTAAGCCAATTATGTATCCAACTGGTAAGCTAACCCTGAATCCCATGTGGCCTAACTTTACTAAGTAGTCTACCATGCAAAACTTTGTCTAAGGTTTTACTAAAATCTAAATAAACAACATCTACTGCTCTGCCATCATCAATCTTTTTGGTAACTTTCCTCAAAAAACTCAATCAAGTTTGTGAGACATGATTTTCCTCGCACAAAACTATGCTGACTATCCCTAATCAATTTTGCCTTTCTAAATGTCCATTAATTCTATCTTTTATAATCACTTCCAATGATTCTTAGGGGACTTGTCAGTGTAGGTAACAAAAGCTTGTTTCCCCTTGCGGCAGAGTCTAGGACAGAAGGATGTTGGAGGGAGTCCAAAAGAGGTTTATAAGAATGACCCCGGTCATATGAGAAGCGATTGAAGACTCTGGATCTGTACTTAATGGAGTTTAGAAGGATGAAAGGGGATCTGATTGAACTTTGCAGAATACTGAGAGGTCTGGATAGTGTGTATGTGGAGAAGATGTTTCCACTTGTAGTAAAGATCAGGAACTGAGGGTGCAGCCTCAGAGTGAAGGAACAACCCTTTAGAACTGAGATGAGGAGGAATTTCTTCAGTCAGAGGATGGTTAACCTGTGGAACTCATTGCTACAGAGGGTTTTGGAGCCAAGTCATTCAGTGTATTTAAGACAGAGAGGATTGGTCCTTGATTTATAAAGGGATCAGTAAGGGAATCAAGGGTTACAGAGAGAAGGCAGGAATAATGGGCTGAGAAACATATCAGCCACGATTGAATGGTGGAGCAGACACAATGGGATGAATGGTCTAATTCTCCTCCTATGTCTTATGATCTTATGATCTATTCCCATTTTGCTTGATGTCTTTAGTGTCTAGATATCTTTCTTTCTCAAATATATTCAGAGGATTGAGCTCTACTGCCCCCTATTGTACAGAATTCCATAGGTTTGCCACTCTCTGAGTGAAGAAATATCTCCTCAGTCTGAAATGGCCTGCCATTTTCCTGAGCAATGACCCCTTGTCCTCCACTTCTCAACCCCATGCCAGTGGAAACATCATCTCTGCATCCAGTTTGTCCAGCCCCGTCAGAATTGTATGTGTCTCAATGTGATCCCTTCTCATTCTTCTAAGCTCCAATGAATATAGACCTGATCAACCCAAGTTTTGCTCACGTGACAACACAGGAGTCAGTCCAGTGGACCGATGCTACACTTCCTCTGTGGCAAGTGTATCATTTCTTAAGTAAGGAGACCAAAACTGCATGCAGTGCTCCAAGTTCGGTCTCATCATGCATCTGTACAGCTGCAGCAAGTTATCCTTGTTCCTATTGTCGAGCTATCTTCCGAAAAAGGCTAACATACCACCGCCCTTTCAAACTGCTTGCTGCATCTGCATGTTTGTTTTCAGTAACTGGCAGACAAGGGCATCGAGGTTCCCTTGTGTATTACCATTTTCCAAAATGTCACCATTTATCTAATGCTCTATCATTCTGTTTTTCCTACGGATGTGGATAACTTCATATTTACCCACACTATACTGCATCTGTCATATCGTTCCCTCCTCTCAATGGCCAGCATTCCACAGTGTCCATTTCCTTCATGACCCCGGTCCACTCTTCCAATAATTCCTCACTCCCACATGGCACCTTCCCATGCAATTACAGAAAGTGTAACAATTTGCCATTCACTGCACCTTTCCTCACTGTCCAACACCCACACCTCTTCCAGATGAAGCCATGTTTTATTGGTACTTTTTCAATCTAGCCTACTGTATTTGCTACTCACAATTCAGTCTTCTTTTACATTGGCAAGACCAAATGCAGACTGACTAGCTGCTTAGTGAAACCACTCAACTCTGTCATAGGAATTACCCTGACCTCCAGTTCCTTGCCATTTCAATAAACCACCTTGCTGTCATGCCAACATTTCTGTTCTGGGCCTACTGCAACATTCCAACAAAGCACAAAACAAGGAATAACACCTCATTTTCTGCTTAGACTCTTTACAGTCTCAAGGGCTCCATAACTTTAAAGCTTGTCCACATGATATCTGTCTTGCATTTTCTTATGATGCCCCCTTCCCCCAACTGCATCCATGACCTTGACTTGTTTATGTCTTGTTTACTTTGCTATCAGAAGAGGGGACCCATTTTCTCCCATGCACACCATATCATTCACATCCATTTTACACTTTTTTCTCTTTCACCACAATTGGCAATCCATTTGTCTTTTGCACTGAACCACCACACCATCTATTCCCCTTGCTCCCACTCTACCTCTACTAAAAGTAGAAAAACCACAACTTTTTTTCACCTTTCATTTCTGAAGAAGGGTCACATTGGACTTGAAATGTCTGCACAGATGTTGTCAGACCTGACGTGTTTCTCCATCATTTTCTGTAGTCGTTTCTGGAAAATTATGGCCAGACCCAGAATCTTTAAAATTTATTTTCCTGTGTCTTAGGAGGCATTTTATCTTTGTATGGTGTTTAATCAATTTTAAAGTCAATACAATGCTGCAGATCTGATTTTACCAATAAAACAAAAGTTTATTGTGCAAAAGAAGATAAAATGGAAGAAGTCAAGCTGTTTACAAATAACATAATTTGAAAGATTTTGAAACACACAGTAAAATACAATCCTGTCTACCCCAAAACCATCAATTTACAGTACTCAAACATCATAGAAAATTTGCTTCCTTATCACATCTATGGATTTACCTTAACTGTTTATTTCAATTCCCGACGTTGAGAGTTTGAGAGTCTCTTCCTTGGGTTAAAACACTCATCAAACTTCTAAATAAGAAGCCTTGTTGAGGACCAGAGGATTTCAGTTGCTAGACAGGCAGCAGTGATGGCTGATGATTTATAAGGGCGACGGAAAAAAAATGTTTAGTTTTATAGATGATTTACTGATTGGAGGAGGTACAAGTGAGATGCTTCTTCACCTAAAAAAGATTGTTTAGGTCCTTGGATGGTGAGCAAGGAAGAAGTGAAGGAGCAAGTGTTGCACCTTCTGCAGTTACATGGGAAGGTATAATGGGAAGTTGGAGGTGGTGTTGGTGGTCATTAAGGAATTGACTAGGGTGTCCCAGAAAGAATGGTCCCTGTGAAATGCGGATAGAGGTAGTGAGGCAAAGGTATGTTTGGTGGTTGCATTCTCCTGGAGTTGTCTGAAATGGCAGAGGATGATCCTTTGAATGCTGAGGCTGGTAGAATGAAAAGTGAGGACAAGGGGAATGTGAGTAATGGAAAGGAGCAAGGGCGGAAGAGCAGGTGATAGGTTGGATGCAGTTGAGGGTTCTGTAAAACACAGTGGGCAGGAAACCACAGTTACAGAAGAAGGAAGCCATGTCAGCAGTGCTGAACAGATATGATGTCGGCAAAAGAACTGGGAGAATGGGATGGAATCCTTACAGGACATGGGTGTAAGAGTTGTAGTGAAGGTAGCTATGGGAGTCAGTGGCTTTGTAGTGGATGACAGTGATTTTATCACTGCCTGAGATTTTTCTATTATCTGAAATGTATGACATGTCTGGTAAAATTCAAATAAATCTCTATGCAGTCCAGGCCAATAACAATGTTTTTGCGTTTTGGCTTGAATTTTCCTTACTCCCAAATGACAGCCTAATAGTTATTCATGTGCCACCTGCAACACCTCCTTTCTATAACCCACTGGTAATACAACTGGATGAAGTCTGCCCATTTTTCATCTGCCTGAATATGTTATTTTGTTTCATCTTTTCATCCTTATTTTTTCATCTAATTCTCAACTAACCTCTCTGAACTAAAAATATCCACTTTGCCCTCCACCTGTTCTTGTTATTTTCTCAACCATTTGATCAAACATAGTTTCTTATAATTGTACTTCAACTTCCTTATCTTTATTCTTTGATTTCTCCTCTTGTTTCAACCTGTGGCTTTTTGACACAGTCAGAAAAAATCCCAAGATATACTTCCTATAACAGTTGCCTGATTTTCCACTGGCCTTTCAACTACAGTAGGCATCACTCCCACCTGTGATCTAGCTATATCATTCCTGAGAATAAACTGTATCTCTGGAACACAGAATTTCTACCACCACTTCACCACTCTTCGCTGGACTCTCCAACTTCATCTTATATAATGGAACTTGGCCCTTCTCACCATGAAATCCAAATGTTACCACTTTTTCTGGCAATACTGCTTCCAAAGTACATACCTCCTCATCTCTTGCTATCAAAGGTTGACTTGCTCTTGCATCTCTTAGATTTTAAATTTTTTCCTACTCCTCCTGGTACGTATGAGTAAACCATACCCACACAGGTAAATTCTTTAAAGAGGACTAATACTCCCTTATTTATGAACCCCTGACTAGGCTGCACATTCTTATGCAGATCTTTAGCTTCCACTGAGAACCCCTTTGCTACTTCAATAAAGCCCACTGGCTTATCTTTTTCCTAGTGCTTTTCTTAAACCACCAATGCTGTGACTTCATGTATTCTACTTTATTTCAGTGAAAACTCCTGAGGGGTTTTACTTCTCTTCTCCCCTCAAGAGTGTCTTTTTTACCTTGTGGTAAACTATGTTTGCTGTCGTCAATGAGATCTCCTTTTCCTTTACTGCCTGAGGATTTCTCTTTACCCCAGTTTCTGTCCCTCACAGATAATTGATGTCAGAAGCCAAAAGTTGATTTATGAACTAATTTCATAACCATCTGCATTTCTGCTGCTAATTTTGCAGTTTTAACTCTCTCTGCTCTTCCACATGAGTCCTCACTACTTCACAAAGTGAATTTTTGAACTCCTCCAAAATAACAGTCTGTCTATGAGCATTATAGGTCTGATCTGTTTTCAATGCCCTTATTCATCTATCAAAGTTACTTTGATCCTTTCAAACTCAATGTTTGACCAGGTTCCCTCCTTCGATTCCTAAAACGTTGTCTGTAGGCTTCTGGCAATAGTTCATATGCACTGTAAGATAACTTTTTTCAGCTTATCATATTCCCCAGATACCTTCTCTGATAGCGATGCAAATACCTCAGTAGCTCTACCTACCAATTCTATTTGAATGAGCAACACCCACGTGATCACCAGCCATTTTATTTGTTTAGCCACTTTCTCAAATGAATGAAAAAAAGGCTTCTATATCTTTCTCATCAACCTTGGCAACATTTGGACATATTTAAACAGATCCCCAACAGGATTTGGGCTACAATGGGTTTGCTGTTCATCACTGCCCCCATCACTACTCCTACTTTTGACTTTCGCCATCTTAAGTCAAATTCTCTGTTTAGTTTCCAACTTCTGAAGTTCAAAAACTCTCTCTTTCTTCTTTTCTTCTGCTTTTAATTGTAACTCAAAACTGTTTCATTTCCTCTTCATATTCGAGCTGCTTCATTCTGCAATTGAAATTTACTCATTTCCAGCAATTTTATTTGCATTTGTGGACGTGCAGAGTAATTGCCGCAATTATCTCCCCTTTCCTCACAGACACAGGCAACTCCAACTTCAACTTGTTTGCCAATTCTGAATGCGTTACCTTGTTCACATTCTATAAAATTCCTGAAGTGATTTCTCTTAAGAAACTCTTAGTAACTGAAAGAGTTGTTACTGCACAAAGCACACCCTGTTTAAACCTACTGAATACAACACCCATAAAAACACCAACACTCAGCACTCACTGTCTTTTGAGTCCAATAATCTGAAATCCAACCGCAATTAGAGATTTTGATCCCGAAAAGAGCCGCCGATTTGTAATGGACCAGACCAAACCCTCTTCAGACATATCAAGGAGATAGCCTAGACGCTAACTTTTTCTTATTTAAAGGCATGTGTGAGGTACTGTGTAATGGATGCAATTTGATTGATTTTGCTACTTGAGCAAAACACACTTTATTTTTACTCTGCAATTAAAATGCAAATAAAAGAAAGAAAAATTGGTCCAACTTTAACTCTGTTGGAAAACTTAACAGAATAACAGATTATTACTAAACTGCAACTGTTCCAATAAATAACATCCCTTAAACACACTGTTGGCAAAGGAAGATTCATTAAAATAGATTGTCTCACATGGAGTGTTTCTCAAGACCAGGATGAAAGAACATCAAAAGATAATTCCAGCGGAAAGAGAGAGAACTTATATATTTTGTTGCATCAAGGAGAGAAGTATGGCCGCTTCAAAACCCCAACAACTATTGAAATCTAAACTAAAACCCTGGTTCTGTGGGAGCCTGGCTCCACCCATTCATGCTGTTTCTATTGTTCCAACTTGAAAAAGGACCCCAAGGCCCAACACCATTTGCTTTATTGGCTTGGAACAGTCCACTCAGCACCTCTGTTTCTAACTCTCTTCATAAGAAACACCAGGATAATATAGACCTCTTAAAGCCATAGAATGGTCACAATACTAACTAGTGGAAATAGAATATTCTTCTTTTCCCTGTCTAAATTGTTCATAGCTTTGAATGCCTCAATAAGGTCGCCTCTTAATCACCTCTGCTCCAAGGAGAACAAGCCCAATCTCTCTCCTCCTTCCTTATATCCTTCATTCCTAGTGCCATTCTAGTAAATCTCCTTTGAATTCTGTCCAGGACTTTAACATCCTTCCTTAAATATGGTATCCAGAACTGAACACAATAATCCAAATTTTGACCAACCAATGATTTGTAGAAGTGTAGCAACGTTTCCTTGCTAATGTATTCTATGCTTCTATTTATAAACAAGAAGATCCTCTAAGTCTTCTTAACAACAGCTTCAACTCAGGACATTGGTTAGGCAACTTTTGGAATACTACATTCAGTTCTGGTCTACCTGCTATATGTGCAGGTTAGGTTAATTGGACATGCTAAATTGCTCACAGTGTTCAGAGATGTGCAGGCTAGGTGGATCATTGATTGTTGTAAAAATCCATCTTGTTCACTGAGGTCCTGTCCAGAAGGAAATCGACCAACTTCATCTGAACTGGCACATGAGTCCTGTTATACAGCAGTAGACCACTAACTGTCCTCTGAAATATCCTACATTCAGGAAGTTATGAGTGGGCGACAAATACTACCTTTGTCTGCAACACTTCGATCTCACTTAGGAATAAAGAAACCAACGCTTCTGGGTAAAATACGCTGATTACATTATACTTATGATTCAACTACATGTCTCCAATGTGTTTATACTGATCGCTATGGAGTCAAAGTAAGCTTGCAGTTTAAAAGCACAGGATGACAGAAATGAGTATTTACAAGTCTGAAAAATCACTGTTCCTTGATCTGATTTTCATCTCAATATCATTTTGTAAAGTAATTATCTCTTTGTTAAGTCCACTCCTCTGTAAATATGGTGGAATTTGGTCGTGAACCAACAATGTTTACTTGAAGGAATTGATTTGAGACAAACAGATGATTTGTGCCATCGCACCTAATTCCTAAAATCTCCAATTGAATTCCTCTGCTGATTTCTTCAGGTGTGCGCAGAGGTTATCTGGGTAGAATAATTTAACCTTTGTCTTTGATTTTTTTCTACTATGCACCACAGATTTGAAAAGTGTTGCGGTATTTAAATTTTTTAGTGGGGAGCACCACAGACCTAGTTTCGATCAGAATACATTTACTAGACTGACCTTACGTGCTAAGGCTCATTCAATTTTGACATTATATTTATAAGAAACCAAAATTAAGCAAACATGCATTGTTGTCAGCTCACTGCACACTCCATTCCTTGATATACAAAAAGTGACAATTTCAGGCATCAGATCTAACTTTTGCAGGACTTTCTGTCAGCCTAATCATCCCAGCCAGGAGGAATAGTTCACAGTAGGTAACATTGAGCTTGCTGAGTAAGGATTTGAACAAGAACTTGTATTACATATGAAAAGGTCGTAATTTTACTTACTAATGGTTGCTGCTAGACACAGTAGTAATTGATGAAGAAAGGGAAATTAAGTTGATTTCTGCCAAATATGAAAAAACAGTGGCATTTGTGTCAAGCATGGCTGATGCACTGTCAGTTGTGATGAAACCAGTTTTTTGCTTGAATGTTTTTCTGAAGCATGTACTTTTTGAAATCATTGTGGGTGGTGCTGGGCTTAATTTTAGGTGACAAAGCTGGGCAAGTGGTTGAAGTATCAGTGGGGAAATAAATTGGTATAGAAAAGGACAAGAATGGGTCAAATAAAGCAAAGTTCTAAACTGGGGGTGGCTGATTTTAATAATGTCAGATATGATTTAGTGAGAGTGGACTGGGAGCATATACTTTCAAGTAAATCTGTCTTAGAACAGTGGGATGCAGTTAAGAAGAAAATATGGATAGCTATAGGGGCAACACATTCCACTAAAGAGAAAGGGCGGCGCCATCAAATCCTGTATACTCTACGTATTGAGGGTTATGCAGTATTGAACTAAAATAACAATGGAGGTTTTTAGCAGAAACTGACGTACCCAAACAGCAAAAGGAGTAGAGAATGTGCAAGAGGGAACTTAAAAAAGTCATTAAGAGAGCTGAAAAGGGACACGAATGAATACTGCAGGGAAAGCAAAGGAAAGTCCAAAGTAAAGTAGATAAAGGGGATAAAGTAGAGCACATTAAAGACCATAGTGGTAGTTTGTGTGCAGAACCAGGGGGAGTAGGTAGGGTTTTAAATTAATACTTTGGTTGGTGTTCACCAGTGAGAATATTGGTTTAGAAATCAGGGAGAAGGTCCATGACAAATAGTGAGGAGGATAGCCTTAAATTATAGGAAGATATACAACATTAGTCAGAGAGGCTGATCAGTGGCAAATGGAATTCAATTCCATTAATTGTGAGGTGATATATTTGGGCAGGACAGACAAGACGGGGAATACACGATGAACAGGTAGGACCCTGGAAAGCCCTGAGTACCAGATGGACCTTGGCATGCATATACACCGGTTGCTTAAGTTAACAGGACTGGTGAATAAGGTGGTTTAAAAGCATATGTTACACTTGCCTTTATTACCTGATTCATAAGATCAGGGAGGATAGGCTTCAACTGTCTAAAACATTGGTTAGGCTACTGCTAGAGTACTGTGTGCAGTTCTGGAATCCACATTACAGAAGGGATGTGATAGCAATGGAGAAGGTACACAGGAGATTTACCAGGAAGTTGCCTGAGCTGGACAGTTTCATTTATGAAGTGAGATTGGACAGACAGGAGATAGTAGGAACTGCAGATGCTGGAGAATCCGAGACAACAAGGTG
>NC_063335.1:108836228-108854215 GCF_021869965.1 Rhincodon typus | reverse complement strand
GGAAAATGAGGTGTTGTTCCTCCAGCTTGCATTGGGCTTCACTGGAAAACAGTAGCAAGCCAGAGACAGATGTTGGCCAGGGAGCAAGGTGGTGCATTGAAGTGGCAGGCAACAGGTAGTTCAGGGTCTTTTTTGCGAGCAGAACGTAGATATTCTGCGAAGCGATTGCCAAGTCTATGCTTCATTTCACCAATGTAGAGGACACCACATTGTAAGCAGCGAATGCAGTAGACTAGATTCTTGGAAGTGCAGGTGAAGTGTTGCTTCACCTGAAAGGTATGTTTGGGCCCTTGGATTCTGGGGAGGGAGGAGGTAAATGCGCAGGTGTTGTACCTTCGCCGGTTACAGAGGAAGGTGCCGTAGGGCTGTGGGGAGGTGTTGGGGATGAAGGAAGTGTGGACCAGGGTGTCCCGGAGGAAACGGTCCCTGCGGAAGGTGGACAAGGGAGTGGAGGGGAATATGTGTCTGGTGGTGGCATCTTGCTGGAGGTGGCGGAAATGGCATCTGATGATCTTCTGGAGGTGGATGCTGGTGGGATGGTAGGTGAGGATAAGGAGAACTCTATCGCTGTTGCGGGAGGGAAGAGAAGGGGTGAGGGCGGAAGTGCAGGAAATGGGTCAGACCTGGTTGAGGGCCCTGTCGACAACAGAGCTGGGGAATCCTTGGTTGAGGAAGAAGGTGGACATTTCGGAGGCTCCCTTCTCGAAGTTGGCCTCATCTGAACATATGCAACGGAGACGGAGGAACTAAGAGAATGGGATGAAGTCTTTACAGGAATTTACAGTCTTCACAGAATCTTTCTGATGCTGTTCGTGTAGGCATCGTCTGACCCAGTTCTTTGGATATCCATTATCCTTGAACACTTGGAAGAGGTATTCTTCTTCCTTTTGGCGTAGTTCCGTGTTGCTGCAGTGTGTTGTTGCCCTTTTAAATAGTGTTCGCACGCAGCTTCGTTTGCATGTGCTGGGATGGTTACTATTGAAGTTCAGTACCTGGTCTGTCTGTGTGGCTTTACGGTGTACATTCGTTTGCAGCAAGACAAATGGGGAACTGCAAACGAAAGTACACCGAGTAGTGACCATCCCAGCACACGCAAACGAAGCTGCGTGCGAACACTATTTAAAAGGGCAACAACACACTGCAGCAACACGGAACTACGCCAAGAGGAAGAAGAATACCTCTTCCAAGTGTTCAAGGATAATGGATATCCAAAGACCTGGGGCAGAAGATGCCTACATGAACAGCATCAGAAAGATTCTACACGCCCCCAAACACTCATCACACTACCCTGCATCAGGAACACGTCGGAACTCACCACAAGACTTCTACAACCGCTGGGCATCAGAGTGGCACACAAGCCCACGTCAACCCTACGACAACTGCTCACCTGAACTAAAGACCCACTCCCTGCCATGGACAGGATCAATGTCATCTACAAAATCCCCTGCAGAGACTGCGAGAAACACTACATCGGACAAACAGGAAGGAAACTAACAACAAGAGTACATGAACACCAACTGGCTGCAAAAAGACACGACCAATACTCACTCATCTCATTCCACATGGACAAGGAGGACCATGACTTTGACTGGAACAACACCAAGGTCCTGGGACAGGCTAGGCAGAGACAAGCACGAGAATTCCTGGAAGCATGGTACTTCACGAAGCATGCTATTAATAAACACATTGAACTTGACCCCATATACATTTCACTATGAAGGAAAACTGGAAGTGAGGCAATCCATCTGAACGGACCCCAGAGTTTAAAACCCAGGTGGGAAAACACACTGACGCTTCATTGGAGGCTGCACCGAGGATGTTACCAAGCATGGTAATGAAACGTCTGCGAAACAACAAACCAGCTCGGTGAGCCAACCAACCTCAAGTTTGATCTTAGTAGGATAATAGGTCGGCACAACATTGTGGGCCGAAGGGCCTGTACTGTTCTGTGTTCTATGGAGTGTAGGATGCTGAGGGGTGACCTTAGAGAGATTTATAAAATAATGAGTGACACACATAAGATGAATAGCCAAGGTCTTTTCCCCAGGGTAGGGGAGTCCAAAACTAGAGGACATGGCTTGAGGTGAGAAGGGAAAGATTTAATAGGGACCTGAGGGGCAAATCTTTCACACAACGGGTGGTGTGTATATGGAATAAGCTGCCAGAGTCATAGAATCATACAGCACAGAAGCAGACCCTTGACTCCAACCAATCCATGCCGAATAATCCCAAACTAAACTAGTCCCACCTGCCTGCTCCTGGCACGTATCCTTCCAAACCTTTCTTATTCATGTACTTATCCAAATGTCTTTTAAACATTGTAATTGTGCCCAGATCCACCCCTTCCTCAGGAAGTTCATTCCACATGTGAACCACCCTTGTGTAAAAAGTTTGATGCTCATGTCTTTTTTTAAATTTCTCTTTTTCTCCTTAAAGATGTGCCCCCTAGTCTTGAAATCCCCATCCCGGGGAAAAGACAACTATCATTCACTGTATCTATACCCCTAATTATTTGAGAAACTTCTATAAGGTTGCCTCTCAACCTCCTGTGCTCCAGTGGAAAAGAGTCCCACCCTATCCAACCTTTGTGTATAACTCAAACCTTCAATACCCGGCAACATCCTGGTAAATCTCTTCTCAACCATCTCTAATAATATCCTTCCTATAACTGAGTGACCGAAGTGGTAGAAGCTCACACAATTAGAGTATTTAAAAGACATTTGGACACGCACATAGATAGGAAAGGTTTAGAGGGATATGAGCTAAATGCAGGAAAATGGGACTAGTTCATTTTAAGAAACCTGTTTGGCATGGATGAGTTGGACCAAAGGGCCAGTTTCTGTGCTACATGACTCTATCACTCTGTAATTGTTCTAATTTTTATCTTTATATTTCACATGAGAAGTTTGGCTAGGTTACAATTGGCTGTGGAAAGCCACAGAACTTGGAATTTTAATCAATGTTAAATAAGAATAACCAAAGTTGAACTTGTTTAAGTAATTAAGAAGTATTTGTGAAGTGAGAAATGCTTGGTGGGGTATTTTATAATGTAGGGCTAGTGTCCCTACAACTGAGACAGGATCCTGACGTTTAAGTCCCATGAGCTCCAGTGGTGTGTAATATCTCTCTTAGAAAATATCTAAGTGAAAAATGCAAATATTCAATAGAAAATTGTTTATAACATTACAAGAAGCATCACGTTTTGAAAGAGAGGAAACTATTCATATGGCAAGACTCACTCAGAGATAGTAGGAACTGCCGATGCTGGAGTCTGAGATAACAAGGTGTAGAGCTGGATGAACACAGCAGGCCAGGCAGCCTGGCTGTTCATCCAGCTCTACACCTTGTTATCTTATTCATATAGCAATACTAGATTTCTCAAAATCTTGAAAAATTTCTTCATGAAAAGTCCTTACCCAAGCTTCAACTACTGTGGAATCGGGCCAACTTTATTCAAATGAATTTGGCACATCCGTATCAGCAGAAGACAAAATGTGGTTTATGTTGGGGGAATTCCTTCCTCTTCTAGAGACATACCACAGGGTGCTGTGTTGGGACCATTATTCTTCTTGCATAAATAAACAACTCTCTTAATAAACCCAAAAATCTTACGATTATTTATAGATGACTACATGGTTTCACATCAAAATAAAATCATATCAGTCTGAGGCAAGATTATCTTCTGGAGTTCCAAAAATGGTGAGACTAATGGGAGATGACATTCAATATTTAACAATGCTATGACATGTCCATTACCATCAAAAACAATCCACTAATAGAATAGAACTAACCAGGCGCTTTAAGCTCCGTAATCAAATTTTTCAATATGCAGATATACAGCTGTATCTGGAGTTCATCTTAAATGTAATCTTCAGTGAAAATTCTGTATTCAGCAATTAACATACAAAGCAAACAGGGCTGTTAGATGTCTGAGGAGAAATGTTTGGTGTTGCAATGAAAATATCAGAAGTTACATATGTAGACCATATTTGGTAATAGAACAGTCCCCTTTTTAATAATTTATAGCTGGTTTTGTGTTTATTTTTCCTGATATCGTCCTATAATTGATCAAATTTGTTGAATTCATGTATACATGGCTGAATTTTTCAAGGCACTTAACAACATGGGTACTGGCAATACAGTTGGCAAAATATGGTCAGAATAAAAATAAGATTCTTGACATTGGAAAAAGAGTTTGATTTTACACATAATATTTCGACAGCTCGATGAAAATCTCAGTAATGAAGCAAAGTACTTCTTTCTCTCCGTTTACAACATCTTTGTTGCTTCTGGTTTATACTTAGATGCATAAATTTTAATTGAGAGGAGTTTTTCCTTTTTAGAATCATTAAAGGGCATCCTCAGAGTAAGGACCTCACATAACTTTGAACAAATCATCTGTAGGTTTAGTTCATTCCATATCTCATACAGTTGCGTTTGAGCAAGTTTCATGATATAGTTTGCTGCTCCACATATGCCTTATCGTTGGAAAATGTTCATAATTCTTTCCTGCATGACAAAATTACACTTCTTAATTTACAGTCATAGACTGGTTAATTTAGGCATTCTGTTCTGTTACGTAATTTTTATCAGTGCAATTTGATTTCAATGAGGTGGTTACAGATAGGATTTTATATCCATTTAAATAAAGACTTCCATGCACAGGTGTTGTTACAGATCATCAACCACAAAGGACTTTTGCAAGCATTTTTAAGGAATATTAATGAATGCAGTTTCCATATTAACTTGCATAGTCCAATGATTCCCTGTGAATTGAATTGAATTGAATCATTACATAAAAACCGAAAGAACTGTGGATGCTGTAAATCAGGAACAAAAACAGAAGTTGCTGAACAAGTTCAGCAAGTCTGGCAGTGTCTGTGAAGAAAAAGTCAGAGTTAACATTTCGGGTCTGGTCCTTTTGTTTTTGTTTCTGAATTGAGTCGTTTATTATCACAAGCATTCTTTGTAAAAATACAGTGAAGAGTGTGTAGGTTATTGTCAGTATCTTGCAAATCTTCTTGTTAGTTTCTCTCAGCTCTGGGACCAAAGCCAAGTATCTCTGGAAATGTATTTGATTTTTCTGTTATTTCATTCCATCCAACTCAGATATAACATAGTCATCAATTTTGCTTGGCCATCTCTGACTGTGGAGGACATGTGGTGAATTGAATATTTGAAGGAAGTAACCGTTCAAAATATTTGCAATTTATTTTTATCCTTACTTCTAAGTCAATTTTTTATTTATGGTCCCCTTCCTTCCTCTAATAGCTTTTATACCACTCTGTTACAAAATTGTTCAATTTAACTCTTTTTGCTATGCTTTAATTCCTAAGTTCCTCTTTACTGAGCTAGCAACCAATCCTTGGAACAATAATCATCCCTATTGCTTGTTTCTTTCTGACTTATACTCTTCCTGCTTATAACTGTATCCTTTCTTCTGTTAGGATCAACGCCTTCTTTTAATTACATGACGAAAAGTACAAACTTATTATACGGTGGAACTATACCTAATTGCTACACCATCAATGAATCCCAGTGTCCTGTTTATCCAGAAACTGTTGAGACTTGACAGAATTTTATGCCATCAAAGCAACAAAAGCACAACTTTTATTTACATAGTCCCTTTAACATAATAAAAGTGTGCTTGACAACAGCATTGTAAAAAAAAATGTCACTGAGCCATGTAAGGAGATAGTAAATAAGATGAAGAAAATGTTTGTCAACAAAGTGCGCCTTGAAGCAGGGAAGTAAGGCAGAGAGACTGAGACTGTAGGGAGGGAATTTCAGAGCATTGGACATCTGAGCATCCGAAGCAACAGATACCAATAGCAGAGTGATTAAATCATGGATGCTTAAGATTCTAAAATTAGAGGAGAGCAGGTATCTTGGAAAGTTGTGGGGCTGGAGGAGATTACAGAGGTATTCAGTGGCAAAACCATAGAGAGAGTTGCAAACAAGAATGAGAATTTTTAAGTCGGGGTTAACCACAGCAAATGCAAATAAGCACGTACAAGAATGATGGATGAATGTGATCTTGTCTAAGGTGAGAGCAGCAGACCATTCGATGACCTCAAGAGTACAGTGTGGGAGCCTATCACGTTGAACGTTGGAATAGTCAAGTTTAGAGATAATAAAGGCATGAGTGAAGGTTTTAATAGGCAGTGAGAGGGGGCAATGATATTGAATTAGTTGGTCTTAGTAATAGCACAAATGTGAGGTTTATAGGCTCATCTCAGGGTCCTAAGTAACACCAACATTGTGAACAGACTAGTTTAATCCGTGACTGTTGCCAGAGATAGGTAGATTAGATAGCAAGGGAATGAATGGAATAGAATAGAAAATCCTTTATTGTCATGTGTACTCAAGTACTTAAGTACACGAGTACAATGAAAAGTTTACAATGTCGCCTCTTATGGCACCATCTTAGATACAAAGTACCTAGGTACAAATCTTAGATACAAAAAAGAAGAATAAGAAAGAAAAGTAGTTGCATTGCTTTACAGTGAATCATAGCATAAGTTAGAAATATGTCATAGTTCAAAGGATAGACATTGCGGTCAGATAAACAAATTAAAAATAAGCATTATGTTGCAGTGGCTCAGCACAGTGGCTTCTTCACATGGTCTGACTGCCTGCTTATCTGAAGGAAATTTCTCCTCATCTGTGCTTGGAGGGGAACTTAACAGCTGGCTTGTTTCCATGTATCTACTGCCCTTTATCTTCTAGATGCACGTTGTCATGGATTTAAAGGGTGTTGCCTCAGAAGGGTTGGTAAGTTTCTGCAGTGTATGTTGTAGGTGGTGCACACTACATCATGAATGTCAGTGGGGAATGAATATTTGTAGATATGGTACTGATCGAACGGGTTGCTTTGTCCTGGATGGTGTCAGGCTTCTTGCGTATTTTTGTAGCTGTGGCCATCCAGGCAATTGGGGAATATTCCATTATGCTCCTGATTTGTGCCTTGTAATGGTGGATAGGCTTTGGGAGTCAAGAGAGGAGTTACTCGCTGCAGGATTCCTAGACTCTGACCTGCTCTTGTAGCCACAGTACTAATGGCAAATCCAGTTCAGTTTCTGGTCAATAGAAACCCCTATAATGTTGTTAGTGAGGGATTCAGTGGTGGTAATGACATTGAAAGTCAAGGGACTATGGTTAGATTGTCTGTCATTGGAGATGGTCATTGTCTGGCACTTGTGTGTCATAAATATTACTTGCCGACTGTCAAATCTGGATATTGTCCAGGTCTTCCAGTGGGCATGACTTGCTTTACTATCTGAGGAGTTGCAAATGATGCTGAGCATTGTGCAAACATCAGCCAACTCCTCCATTTCTGACCTTACAATGGAGAGGAAGTCATTGAAATATCTGACGATGGTTGGGCCTAGGATAATTGAAAATTTATAAATTGCTAATTATACTTTGTATGTATTTGTTCAAGTCTTTGAATTCTTCTGAGCAATGACTGTCATAATTAATTAATTTGTGCTTCGTTTTTTCTAGGCACAGATTGGGAAAAGAGCTTCCGACAGATAGGATTTGAAAGGTGAGTGTTTTTTTCACAGACAGGATACTACTTGAATAAAACAAAATTGTAATCCTGCTTATTTCATGAGGTTTGAGGCAATGAAATAGCCTGTTTCGATGCAGTATAATATGTACTTGATAATTAATTCACTGGTAATCATCTGCAGGCTGAACCCTGTGTGCAAAATGGTCTTGGGCTTTTTCTGTGCAGCCTTAAACATCCTCCTCCTGTTTACTATCACAAAACGAAGTGGACATTCCAGATGTTGTTTCAATTAGTAACAAGAAAAAGTGCTTCATTTCAGTTGCAATTCATACTTAATCCATAATGAATGATAGCAGCTTTCGGCACTGTCTGCTAAATTGGATATTTGGATTGCTGACAGATATACTGAATTTATGGTACTGTCTCTGTACGTAGCAAATTTTAAATTTTTCCTGGGCTCTCACTCAGTCATGATCCAATGGTGTGTAATTTCAGTGCCCTGAACTAAACATTGGCTCAGTGCCAGGGACCAAAATTTGATTCCACCCTTGGGTGACTGTGTAAAGTTTGCACATTCTCCCCATGTCTGTGTGGGTTTCCTCCAGGCGCTCTGGTTTCCTCCCACCGTCCAAAGATGTGAAGGTTAGGTGGATTGGCCATACCAAATTGCCCATAGTGTCTAGACATGTGCAGGTTAGGTAGACTAGCCATGAGAAATGCAGGATAGGATAGGGAGATGGGTCTGGGTGCGATGCTGTTCGGAGGGTGTGCTTCCACACTGTTTTGATTCTAGATAAGCAGAAGATGTGGATTGCTTAATTTACAAACCAGCCATCATTTCTTTACTTTGGGTCATCTATGTCTTGTCAAAAAGAATTAACTTTTCCTAATTTTTATCACTACTACTTTTGGAGTACTTTTCCCCGAAAGCAATTGTTCCAAAAGTCTTGTAGAGGCAAGCATATTCATTAAAAAATATTGATTTCAATTCTTGATTTTAGGTAGGAGCTTTACACAATCTATTAAGGCCCCGCTATATGGTTCTTCAAAAGCTAATTTTGGAATAAATTGAGGATTGGGGTTTCTCCACTAACTGACATATATGGCATGTCTGGCAACAATTGGCGACATATTTATACAAAATTGGCCATTAAAAATATTTCAACATTTTAGCCTTTGTCTATTCCACGTTAGCAAATATTTGAAGTGGTCTTCATTTCCTCTTTAAGACATTGTTTTTCAAGTATTAATAATTGAGTATTGCTTGAATTCAGTTTCTGAGTAGACTGTTTTGTATAACTCTTTCAATTTCAACTATATTTGTTGCACTTCTCTTAAAGAAGATGGGCTAAACATATAAGTCTCATTCTCTCTGCCTTCATTCTTTTCAAGTTAAATTTTCAAAATTTGTATCCGATAACTGAATTTCCAAATCATTTCCCTGTTTCATGAAGTGCTTTTCTTCCAAGCTAATTTATAATCCTGTCTAGTCATGACACAGTAAGGAAACAAACCAGGATGTTCTTTTTGTAATATTCAATTGTCTTTTTCCCTCTATTTTTTCTACAGCCACTCTTGCTGAAGCCAGTATTCTTGTACCTGCCAGATCATTTCCTAAAATAAAATCAATTCCTTCTATAGGCTTTATTTCATTCGTCCATCTACTTTGGTTGAAGCTTCTTTGAAAAACTGTAGTAACTTATTAGACACAGTTTGCCCATTTCTGAAGAAGGGTCTAGGCCCGAAACGTCAGCTTTCCCGCTCCTCTGATGCTGCTTGGCCTGCTGTGTTCATCCAGCTCTACACCTTGTTATCCCTTTCATGAAGCCATGTTAACTCTGCTCAATTAGATCATATTTTTCCAAATCTACTATTACTTGCTTCACTATTGACTTCAACATTTTTCCAGCAATAGAAGGTAGGTTAATTGGCCTATCGTAATCCACCTTTTCCCTCCCTCCCTTTTTATATCGGTGTGTCACATTGGCAGTTTTCCAATCATCAGGTTCTTCTACAGAATTCAATTATTTTTGGAATATTACAACCAATGCAACCATTATCTCTGGTAGCTACTTCTTTAAGAATCCTTGGTTGCAAGCCATAAAGCCCAGGGGGCAATCTGCCTTTAGTCCCATTGGTTTGTCTCATACTATTTCATTAGTGATGGTGATGGTACTTTGGAGTGTGCTATGGTATAGATTCCTCAGGATCCCCATGTGTACCTCCTCTCTAGGCTGCAATAACAACTATTTGGCCATCAAAAAATCTGGGCCATTATAAACTCAACTTATTTTCAAAGCAAGTGGCAAACACTCCTTAGCATCTAAGATATGATCAGGAATTAAATGTGTATTGCCTTAATTTTAAACACAAAGATACTCATACAATATAAAAAGAGAAGTTTGTAAAAGATAACGATTTTCATAAAGAAGGCAAAGAGCAGAAACAATTCTGGTTGGCCCTCTGGAAATAAGGATAAAAGGTGATAACTTCTCATATCCAGTGGATTTCCTGACAGTGGAATCAAATGTTGGACAACTGGGGAATGTTAGTAAAGGGATGACAATGGATAGGCAAAGGCAAACATTTAAAGAGTGCACAGAGGATCTGCAACAATTTTTCATTTTTGCCTAACGCAAGAACAAAATGGGAAAGGTGGCCTGGCCATGGCTAACAAAGGAAATTAGGGCTAGTATTAGATCTAATGAAGGAATATACAATTTGGCAAAAAAAAGCAGCAGACTTGAGGATTGAGAGCAACTTAGATTTCAGCAAAGGACGATTAAGTTAGTGCTGGGTCCACTTTATTCATCATATATATAAATGATTTGGATGATAATTTAGGAAGTCTGGTTTGTAAGTTTGAGGATGACACCAAATTGGTGGTATAGTAGACAGTAAAGAAGGATATCTGGGAATCCAGAGAGATCTTTGGTGGTATGGTGGACAGTAAAGAAGGATATCTGGGAATATAGAGAGATCTTGATCAACTGGGCTGATCAGTGGACTGAGGAATGGCAGATAGAGTCTGATTTAGATAAATGCAAATTGTTGCATATTGATCGGTCAAACCAGGGCAGGACTTACACAGTCAATGATAGGGGTCCTGCGAAGTGTTTTAGAACAAAGAGATCTAAGGGTAGAGGTTCGTAGCTCTTTGAAAGTGGAGTCACAAGTAGACAGGGTGGTGAAGAAGGCTTTCAGCATACTTGCTTTCATCGGTCACAGCACTGAGTATAGGAGCTGGAACGTCTTGTTGCAGCTGTACAAGATGTTGGTAAGGCCACATTTGGAATACTGCATACGGTTCTGGTTGCCCTACTATAGAAAAGGTATTATTAAACTAGAAAGAGTGTATAAAAGACTTGCTAGGATGCTAACTGGACTGGAAGGTTTGAGCTTCAAGGAGAGGCTGGATAGCCTGAGACTTTTTTTCCTGGAGGGTAGGAGACTGTGGGATGACCTTATAAAATCTATAAAATCATGAGAGACATAGATAAGGTAGATAGCCAACAGCTTTTCCCCATGGTAGGGGAGTCTAAAACTAGAGGGTGTAGGTTTAAGGTGAAAGGAGAGACACAAAAGGGTCCAGAGAGGCAATTTTTTCACACAGAGGATGGTGAGTGTCTGAAACGGACTGCCAGATGTAGTGGTAGAGAGGAGTACAATTTTGTCATATACGAAACATTTGGACAGGTACATGGAAGGGATAGGTACAGAAGGAGATGGACCAAATGCAGGCAAATGGGACTAGATTGATTGTGAAAACTGAGTACATGGACAAGTTGGGCCGAAGGGCTTGTTTCTGTGCTACAAACTCCCATGAGTCTATGACAGCTGTAGACTGCTGGTAGATGTCTAATTCTGATTGTAACCTGGATTCAGTTCCTCAGGAACTGGTCATAGTCCATCTCACCAGCTTTAACAAGGCATCTTGTGGTCAGATCTTGATGAAAAATTCAAGAATGTTATCGCAGAAAATGTATTAAGTTCATTTGCTGGTAAGAAATGCCTTTTAGGGGCTATCTAGAAATTGCTATAAAATGAAACGATGTACCATAAAAAAAACCAAAATAAGTGAAAGTCAGGACCAATATAATGAAATATAAGTAAGCCAAACTTGGGCAAGGGAAGGAGAGTAAAATTAAGATAATGGAAGGAGAGTTAAGTTAACGTAAGGGAAGTAAGTTTAAGACTAAGACTAGGTAGGGACCCCAGTTGCGTATGTCGCATAACCTGGAGTATGTGGAAAATCTGAGGCAGTGCTGACAGTCTGCATGAACACGTCTGCAGGAACTGTCAATGGTTTAATTAGCTTGGGCATTAGCTGACAGACAGCAATGCATCTCTGATGCTAGGGATTACATGGATAGACATGGACATGCTGCAGTTTATGAAAGCACAGTCATAAAGGGAATGGGGTGACCATCAGTCAGAGGAAGGGTAGCAGGCAGATAGGAAAGCCCAGAGCACATCTCACTTGAGTAGATTTTCCATGTAGAGAGTGCAGCTGGAGCCCAGCTGCACAAGAGGAGAGCAAGAACAAACAGAGAACAATAATGGTAGGCAATTCAATATTAAGGGATGAAGATAGGCATTTCTGAGTCACAGAAGTGACTCCAGGATGATGTTGGGGTCAGGATAAAGATATCACTGAACAGCTTCAGAGTATTCTGAAGTGGGAGATCAATCAGTCAGAGATCATGATTGACACTGGGACTCACAACATAGGTAGAAAGAGGGATGAAGTCTTGCATGAAGAAGATAGGGATCCAGGTAGCATCTAGGATTTAATCTAGGATCTAGATTAAAAACTAGGATCTCAAAGGTTGTAATCTCTTGATTACTCCCAGTGCCACGTGCCAGTCAGTATAGAAATAGGTGGATAGAACAGTGAATGTGTATCTGAAGATTTGAGCACAAGAGAGGGCTTTAGGTTTCCAGATTATTGGGTTCATTTATGGCAAAAGTGAGACCTGTACAAGTCTGATGGGTTACACCTGAACTGCAAGAGGACCAACATCTTGCAGAGAGGTTTCCTATTGCAGTTGGTGTAGGTTTAAAATAATTTGGCAGGGAGATGGAATATATAGGCGAAGCGGGCTGATGTCCAGATATATGTAGAAGAAGAACCAAGTCAGTCTAAAAGGCAGTGCGAATATAGTCAAGACACAAGAGAACATGATAATGCTGGGTGGCACTTATTTTAATGGAGTAGTCTTGCAAGTAAGGCAGATGAGTTGAGAATGCTGATTAACACATGGGATGTAATATCATTGCTATCATGGAATCACAGCTGAGGGAGGGATAGGACTAGCAGCTCAACATTCCAATAGAATCTTTAGGCAAGATTAAAGGTGGGGAGGGCTGGGAGGTGGGGGTTTATAAAAGAGGATGTGATGTTACAATCTTGATCAAAGAATCAATTCCTGCAGTGAGACAGGATGATATCTTAGAAACGTAGTCCATCTCAACGGACCCCAGAGTGAGGCAATCCATCTCAACAGACCCCAGACTTTAAAAACCAGGCGGGAAAACACACCGACGCTTCATCGGAGGCTGTACTGAGGATGTTACCAAGCATGGTAACGAAATGTCTGCAAAACAACAAACCAGCTCGGCGAGCCAACCAACCTCAAAACCCACAACCCGAGCTACAGATCTACTCCAAAACCATAGATATCTTAGAAAGTTCCTCAAATGAGTCCCTAAGGATAGAACTTAAAATAAAAAAACAGGGGGACAATAACTTTGCTGGAAGTGTGCTATTGTCCCCCAAACTGTCTGGGATATACAGAAAGACAGGTACATCAGCAAATCTCAGAGAAGTGTACAAGTAATGGGGTAATAACTGCATGGGGATTTCAATTTCCCTAGTCTTAACTGGGGTAGACAAATTGTGAAACCTTAGAGAGTGTGGAATTCTTAAAATTTATCCAGGAGATCTTTTTAATCCAGTATATAGAAAGACCAATGAAAAGGGGTGGTGCGGGGTTTAATTCTCATAAACAAAACCATGTAATTGGTAGATGTAGCGGTAAGGGAGCATTTTGATATTTAGTGACCATAATTCAATAAGATTTGTGGTAATGAAAGATATGGACAAAAATAATCCAGAAAGAATGGTTCTGGATTAGGTGAAGGCTGATTTCAGTGAGACAGGAATCTGGCCAAAGTGGACTAGACGCACCTACTTGCGGGAAAATCCACATCACAGCAGTCAAAGACAATCAAAACTGTCCTGAATCTAAATAAGGGAAACTTAACGATATATGCAATGCATGCTAGCTGGGTCAAAATTAGGAATATTGATAACCTTTAAATTCTTTCATCCTCATTATTGATTATACTTTTGGAGACCTAAAGTCTGTAGCTTGCCTTCTCATAAAAAAATAACTTCTTTGTCCTTGTTACATTTGGGGTGAGGTATCTGTTTAAAACACAGCTTTTTCCTGCAATTAACCCCTTTACTTCAGAACATTGCTTCTGCAGGCAGCCTTAATTGACCATTTATCTTGCAGCAGCAGATTATCAAACAGTGTTATCTCCTGTCTCCCAGGAAACAGCTTGTTTATGTTGGTTCTCCCCAGGATGGTTAATTCACATATTGCTATAACTGGTTTTATAACAGTTTCTCATTGTTCCTTTCATCTCAAGAAACAGTTTATTCCAGAAAAAGAGTTATTGTTACTTTCAATCCATGTGTAACAGTTTATCTTTGTTGATTTTTCCCATCCATGAACAGTTATTAAAGTTATGAAGTTTCCATTGCTGCACCACATAAGAGATTAGCATATAAAATTAAAGCACATTGGAGTGAAGGTAATGTACTGACATGGATAGAGAGCTGGTTGCTGACAGAAAACAGAGTAGGAATAAATGGACCATTTTTCAAGTGACTTTTCCAAGCAGCCAGTGAGTACTGGGGTACCGCAGGGATCAATGCTTGGACCCCAACTCCACAATATATATTAATGGTTTGGATGAAGGAGCTAAATATGATATCTTTAAGTTTGAAGATGACATAAAACTGGGTGGGAGGGTGAAAAATAGGAGGGAATGCAAGGATACTTCAATATGATTTCAACAAAATGAATGAGTAGGCAAATGTATGACAGATGAAGTATAATATTGATTTTTTTTTTCTTTACTCATTCACAGGATGATAGTGTCACTGGTTAGGCAGCATTTATTGCCCATTCTTAATTGCCCAGAGAGTAGTTAGAGTCAACCACATTGCTGTGGGACTGGAGTCACATGTAGGCTAGACCAGGTAAAGATGGCAGTTTCCTTCCCTAAAGGACATTAGTGAACCAGATAGGATTTTCCTGACAATCAACAATGGATTCATGGTCATTATTAGATTCTTAATTCCAGATATTTGTTGAATTTTAAGTCTATCATCTGCTGTGGTGGGATTTGAACCTGGGTCCCTAGAACCTTATCTGGGTTCCTGAATTATAACAGTCCAGTGATAATACCACAAAGCCATTGTTTCTCCCAAGTGAGGTTATCCATTTGGTAGCAAAAAGAGGAAGGCAGATTATTATCTGAATGAGAATAGATTGGAAAGTGAAAAGTGCAATGAGACCTGGGTATCCTTTTACACCAGTCACTGAAAGTAAATGTGCAGGTGCAGCAGGTATTGAAGAGTACAAATGTTATTTTGACCTTCATAGCAAGAGGATTCGAGTGCAAGAGCAAGGATATCTTGCTACAATTGTATAGGGCCTTAGTGATCCCACACCTCAAATATTTGTGCTGTTTTGGTCTCCTTATCTGAGAAAGAATGTTCTGGCTATAGAGGAAGTGCAACAAAGGTTTTCCGCACTGATTCCCAGGCTAACAGGCCCAGTATGTGAAGCGAGATTGGATTGGTTAAGACATATTCACTGGAGTTCAGAAGAAAGGTGGGGGGTGGGGGTGGAGGTGGGCCGCGCAATCTAATAGAAACCGATAATGTTCTAAGAGGACCAGACAGAGTAAACAACACAGGAAGGATATTCCCAATGACCAAGGAGTTGAGAGCCTGGGATTACAGTCTAAGGATATGGGGTTGGCTCTTTAGGACTGAGATGAGCAATTTCTTAACCTTCTGTAGTGGTGAACCTGTTGAATTTTGCCGAAATGGAAAATGGTTGAGGCCAAGACATTGAACATTTTCAAGAGGGAATTGATAAAGTCCTTTGGGCTAAAGAGATCACAGGATATGAGGAGGAAGCAGGAACAGGGTGCGGAGTTGGATGATCAACCATGATTATATTAAATGGCAGAGCGGGCTCAAATGGCTAAATGGCCTATTCCTACTCATTTTTCCTTGTTGCAAAGAGGGTAATAGTGAGAATGCAGGGTCAGTATGTTCATGTAGAGGTGAAGGATCAACAATTCCTAAAAACAATGCCAAAGGATGTACAGAATTTTAATAAAAGGACAGGCATCTGCTAAGACTTGAAGTCTACCTAAAGCACTACCTAGAGCTGTATCCACTGTCATGACTCGAAGCTAAATCAAATAAGACTCTCTTATCTATACCACAGGAAGACTAAAACATCCAATGATCCTCAAAATTGACCCCAATAGTTCCTAACCAGACCTTTTGAATAACCAGTACCAGACTTTGTGAATAATTAATAACAGACACCAAGTTTATAGCTTAAACAAAATAATTAACAATTTATTAATAGTACAGTAGCTTTAGCAGAGCGAAGCAAACAGGTAATTTAAGTAATGCTTATGATTTAGACCTAATCTTCTTTAATTCTAGACTCCCAACTTGCACAAAGATAGATAAATAAATAGTCACAATCAAGAGATAAGTCAAAAAAAGAAGAGATATAGCTGGCTAGTTCACCTAAGCAGATTCCATGATCCCTAATGTTACAATCACATGGGATTGTATCTTGTTTGGCTTCTAACGACATAAATGCGAGCAAATGGGTTTCAGTAGGCTCTCAGGAATATTCACTTAAAAATTGTAACCAAGATTCTATTCTCTGAATTTTCAATAGGTTGATAATGGGATGACAACCAGGGAGAAATCAAACCTCCATCCTGTAGCTTTTGCAGTCACATTCCTTCTAATTTAAATACAGTCCAAAAACCAGCTCAGACCTTGGTTTCTCTTTCTGTTTTGTTAATAATTCTCTTTGTTCAACTGCTTGGCGTTAATTAATATCTAAACATCTAACATCTATTTGAGCATAATGCATCTTCAGAGCTGAAATGTCTGTAGAGTACTTTGAATAAGAATCAACCTCAATTAAAATTCAGGCCTGGCCTCATTAAAAATATCAGTTTTGTTTGTTCTCTTTTCTTAAAAAAAGACATGCTGCTGATTGCCGTCAAAAGGCTACCTTCAGTTCTCAGCTCGCTGCTTACATCTCCACATCAAAAATGGTAAAAATTAACAATAAAATAATGAAGGCCTCAACACTTCTTTTAGAACCTCTTTTTGACAATTTCGCCTTCTTGGAGCAGTAGTCACATTTGGCTGAATATTACAATTAGGTAAGTAAGGAGGCAGCATATAGTTTGCATGCTTGTGCCTTAATGTGTCAGGGTGTGAGCAGATTGCAAAGCACTGTAATTCCACTTTTTACTTGTGAGCATCTAGAGGTAATGCATAAAAAGTAAAATGCTGTGGATGTTGAAACTCTGAAATAAGAACAGAAAATGCTGGAAATGCACAGCAGGTCAGTCAGCAAATGTGTCAAGAGAAAGAAACTGAAGACCTTTCTTCAGGGCTGGGAAATAGGGGAATGCATCGTTAGCAGCTAGCAATGAAACTGCTATAATTGAAGTCATATGAATATGTGAATTAAGGGCAAGAGCAAGACATTTGATCCCTCAAGCCTACTACACAAATCAGTAGTATTATGGATGATCTGATTGTAGCCTCAGTTCGACCATCATTACTCTTTGTCTCCCTTGTTAGTCAAGAATCTGTCTGCTATTGCCTGAAAAATATTGAGTGACCCTGCCCTTGCTGCTTTCTGGACAGGAGATTGCCACAGACTCACAACCCTCTATGGGGAAAACATTGGTCTATGGGCTGTAGTTGTAGTCTGTCACAAGGGGAAAGATTTGTTCAGCATACACCTATCAAGTCCCACCACAAACTCATATGTTTCAATAAGATTGCCTTTTACTCCAGCATATTACAAGTTCAACTTGTCAAATCTTTCTTTATAGGACAACCACTCATCCCAGACATAAGTCGAATAAACCTTCTCTGAACTGCTTCCAATGCAATTATGTCTTTTCTTAAATAACAAGATTAAAACTGTATACAGTACACTACGAATATTAACAGAAGTTGCTGGAAAAGCTCAGCAGATCTGGCAGCATCTGTGAAGTAAAAAATCAGACTTAACATTTCGGGTCTGGTAACCCTTCTAAGAAAGGGTCACCGGACCTGAAACATTAACACTGATTTTTTCTTCACAGATGCTGCCAAACCTGTTGAGCTTTT
>NC_063335.1:108825071-108835728 GCF_021869965.1 Rhincodon typus | reverse complement strand
AGAATCCCCCTCGTCCTCACGTACCACCCCACCAACCTCTGGATCCAACGCATCATCCTCTGACACTTCCGCCATCTGCAATCCGACCCCACCACCAAAGACATCTTTCCCTCCCCACCCTTATCTGCTTTCCGGAGGGACCACTCTCTCCATGACTCCCTTGTCCGCTCCACGCTCCCCTCCAGCCCCACCACACCTGGCACTTTTCCCTGCAACCGCAGGAAATGCTACACCTGCCCCCACACCTCCTCCCTCACCCCCATCCCAGGCCCCAAGAAGACTTTCTGGCACTTTTCCCTGCAACCGCAGGAAATGCTACACCTGCCCCCACACCTCCTCCCTCACCCCTATCCCAGGCCCCAAGAAGACTTTCCACATCAAGCAGATGTTCACCTGCACATCTGCTAATGTGGTATACTGCATCCGCTGTACCCGTTGTGGCCTCCTCTACATCGGGGAAACCAAGCGGAGGCTTGGGGACCGCTTTGCAGAACACCTACGCTCAGTTCGCAATAAACAACTGCACGTCCCAGTCGCGAACCATTTCAACTCCCCCTCCCATTCCTCAGACGACATGTCCATCCTGGGCCTCCTGCAGTGCCACAACGATGCCACCCGAAGTTTGCAGGATCAGCGACTCATATTCCGCTTGGGAACGCTGCAGCCCCATGGTATCAATGTGGATTTCACAAACTTCAAAATCTCCCCTCCCCCTACCGCATCCCAAAACCAGCCCAGCTCGTCCCCGCCTCCCTAACCTGTTCTTCCTCCCACCTATCCCCTCCTCCCACCTCAAGCCGCACCCCCATTTCCTACCTACTAGCCTCATCCCGCCCCCTTGACCTGTCCATCCTCCCTGGACTGACCTATCTCCTCCCTACCTCCCCACCTACACTCACCTTTACTGGCTCCATCCCCACCTCTTTGACCTGTCTGTTTCCTCTCCACCTATCCTCTCCTCTATCCATCTTCTATCCGCCTCCCCCTCTCTCCCTATTTATTTCAGAACCCCCTTCCCTTCCCCCATTTCTGATGAAGGATCTAGGCCCGAAATGTCAGCCTTCCTGGTCCTATGATGCTGCTTGGCCTGCTGTGTTCATCCAGTTCTGCACCTTGTTGTCTCAGTAGCCTAATCCTGCGTTCTCCCCATAACCTTTGATCCCATTTGCCCCAAGTGCTATATCTAGCTGCCTCTTGAATACATTCAGTGCTTTGGCATCAACTACTCCCTGTGGTAATGAATTCCACAGGCTCGCCACTCTTTGGGTGAAGAAATGTCTCTTCATCTCTGTCTTAAATCATCTACCCAAATTCTCACACTGTGACCCCTTGTTCTGGGCACACCCACCATCAAGAACATCCTCCCTGCATCTACCCTGTCCAGTCCTGTACAATTTTACAAGTCTGTATGAGATCCCCTCTCATTCATCTGAACTCTAGCAAAAACAATCCCAACCTTGTCAATCTCTCCTCACATGTCAGATCCGCCATCCCCGGAATCAGCCTGGTAAACCTTAGCTGCACTCCCTCAAGAGCAAGTGTATCCTTCCACGGAAAAGGAGACCAAAACTGCCCACAGTATTCCAGGTGTGGTCTCACCAAGGCACTGTACAACTACAACAACACATCCGTGCTCCTATACTTGAAACCTCTCGAATTGAAGGCCAACATACCATTTGCCTTTTTTACTGCCTGCTGCACCTGCGTGTTTACCTTCAGCGACTGGTACACAAGAACGCTGCATACTCCCCTCTCCCAATTTATAGCTATTCAGTTAGTAATCTGCTTTCTCGTTTTTGCTTCAAAAGTGAATAACCTCACATTTAACCAAATTATACTGCATCTGCCATTGATTTGCCCACTCATCCAACCTGTTGAGATCATGCTGAAGGATCTACTGTTGGATATTACATGCTGTGTTTTAAGTCTGCCCATGATGTGGACAGCAATCACCTGAAGAGGATTCAGAAGATGCAGGTATCTTTGTTTACCTTTGGTTCAGCAATAGAGCATACTGAATGTCAGTGAGTATACTGCACTATTGGGAAATGTGCCTTCCAGAACTATAGAGCTTGAGAGAGAAAATTGAAGAGTCTGGAAAATCAGTCAGTTAATGTGTTGTATGTCAAGAGTGAAGGACTGCTGGACACTGAATTCAAAGAACACATACTAAAATTAAACCAAGTTTAGTTTAGTTTGCAGTTTGTTTAGATGTCTCGCAGAGAGATGCCAGACGAAGCTACTAATGACTGCACAGAAATTTGCTGACAGGTCACTGATTACAGCTCAATTGGCCTGAGTGTAGAGATGGTGGAACTCTTCCTTGAGGTTGGGTGTTTCTAAGGATATTGATGGAATAAAAGGAACTGAATGATTGTCTGATGTCTATAATAAAATAGAGTCATACAGTCATAGAGCTGTACAGCATGGAAACAGACCCTTAGGTCTAACTCGTCCATTCCGACCAGATGCCCTAAATTAATGAAGTCCCATTTGCCTGCACTTGGCCCATATCCCTCTAAACCCTTCCTATTCATATACCCATCCAGATGCCTTTTAAATGTTGTTATCGTACCAGTCTCTGCCACTTCCCCTGGCAGCTCATTCCATACACACACCACCTCTGCATGAAAACGTTGCCCCTTAGGTCCCTTTTAAATCTTTCCCCTCTCAACTTAAACCTATGCCTTCTATTTTTGGACTCCCCAACCCCAGGAAAAAGACCTTGGCTATTCATCCTATCCATGCCCCTCATGATTTTATAAACCTCTATAAGGTCACCCCTCAGCCTCTGATGTTCCAAGGAAAATAGCCCCAGCCTATTCAACCTCTTCCTATAGCTCAAACCCTCCAACCTTGGTAACATCCTTGTATATTTTTTCTGAGCCCTTTCAAGTTTCATAACATCCTTCTATAGCAGGGAGACCAAATTTGCATGCCGTATTCCAAAAATGACTTCACCAATGTCTCACACCTCCACAACATGACTCCCAACTCCTATACTCAGTGCACTGACCCATAAAGGTAAGTATACCAAATGCCTTCTTCACTATCCTTTCTATCTGGGACTCCACTTTCAAGGAACTGCACTCCAAGGTCTGTTTGTTCAGCAACACTCCCCAGGACCTTACTGTTAAGTGCATAAGTCCTGCCCTGGTTTGCCTTTCCAAAATGCAGCACCTCGCATTTATCTAATTTAAACACTATTTGCTACTCCTTGGCCCACTGGACCATCTGATTAGGTTCCCATTGTACTTTGATGTAACCTTCTTCACTGTCTACTACTACACCTCCAATTTTGGTTTCATTTGCAAACCTACTAACCATACCTCCTATGTTGACATCTTTGAAATATTTTGTTTTGTCTCATTTAATATAGTTCATTATTTTTGTTTAATTAATGTTTTAGTTTTGTGTGCAAAGCAGTCTCAAATGAATGTGTTTAGAAATTGATCCCTACAGTTTAAAATCAAAGTTAGGACCTAACATGCTATGTTTCACTCTGGGTTTTCATTTTTCTAGAATTAGTATCAGCTGGGATTATAGCAGCAGTATAAGATTTTAGTGATGTATTTGGCATGAAATATCATGCAAAGATTGATTGATATTGACTAGACCACACAATATCATTAAATTTCTTGTGGCACTGCTGTAGAAAATCTCATCCAGATTTCTGGAGTTGACGTTCCTGGCTACTTACTGCTACTCACTTTTGACTGTGGACCTTGAGGGCCTCTTAGTCCCCCAGGGAACTGTAGCATCTCTCTGTACCTCAACACTAATGCCTCCAGTACAACCTAAGAATGGAGAGTGATCTCATAGAAACCTATAAAATTCTACGAAGACATGAAGCAGAGATACTGGTGTTGGACTGGGGTGGACAAGGTCAGAAGTCAAACGACACCAGGTTATAGTCTAACAGGCTTATTTGAAATCACAAGCTTTTGGAGTGTTGCCCCTTCATCAGGTGAAGTGAGAGAGAAGGACACAGGCACAGAATTTATTGGCAGAGAGATCAATGGGCAGAGCAGTCAAAAGATCATACAAATGGTGAGAGTGGAGTGTCAAAAGGGTGAATAGTTGGCCTCTGCAGGTGATCAAGATTGTCAGACAGTGTGTAAAGCGTGAAGAGCTGAATAACAAATGAAGGGATGACCTATAATACGATTAAATGAGACTGAAAGATAATTACAAAAAAGTAAAACAAAGGTGGTGCTGGAGATAAACCAAATGACTGGAATAATAGTATAGGTATAAGATTCACATGCTGAGGTCTAACCAAATGATAAGTAATTCAGAAGTGTATAAACTAATTAAGGCAGAGATACCATAACGATTTATCCCGGTGATGCTGTCAAAACAGGAGAATAAGGAAGATTTTACAGATACAGAACAGTGTGGTGGGGTCACATGTTGCGCAACATGAGCCCAAGATCATAGTTGTGGCCAAATCATGGGTACGAAACAAAAACAGAAGTTACTGGAAAAGCTCAGTTGGTCTGGCAGCATCTGTGAAGAAATATCAGAGTTAACATTTCGGGTCCGGTGACCCTTCCTCAGTTCTGAGGAAGGGTCACCAGGCCTGAAATATTGACTCTTTTTTTTTCACAGATGCTGCCAAACCTGCTGAGCTTTTACAGCAACTTCTGTTTTTGTTCCTGATGTACAGCATCCGCAGTTCTTTCGGTTTTCATGGGTATGGAACTTGGCTATCATTTTCTGCTTGGCGTATCTGCACTGTTGGAGGATGCTTACCCGAAGATCAGAGGCTGAATGTCCTTGATCACTGAATAGTTCCCTGACTGGCAGAAAACATTCCTGTCCGGCAATTGTTGCGTGGTGTCCAGTCATCTGTTGTTGTAGTGTCTACATGGACTTGCCAATCTACCATGCCTTTGAGCATCCTTGCCTGTAGCATATCAGATAAACAACATTGGCCACGTCACATGAGTATCTGTCATGTACGTGGTGGGTGGTGTTCCACGTGTGATGGTAGTGTCCATGTTGATGATCTGGTGTGTCTTGCAGCGGTTGCTGCGGCAGGGTTGTGTGGCGTTGTGGTTGAGGCATAGGGATGACCTTGGCGAGATGCTTGTCATCATTGATGATATTTTGAAGGCTATGAAGAACATGACATAGTTTCTCTCCTCCGGGAAATATCGGATGATTAAGGGTGTTCTGTTGGCCGTATCCTGTGTCTGTCTTTTAAGGAGGTCATTGCGGTTGTTTTCTTTGGTATATCGGAACTGGCAATTAATGAGTTGAGCATCGTATCCTCCTCTTATGGGGATGTCCCCTACGGAAAAGCCCTGCACACACACAAAATCTGCACAGATGAGGAGGAACATGAGGATACCTGAAGATTTTGAAGGACGTCCTCTTAAGAACACCAGGATCATCCCTACGCTTCCACTTCTCACCCTCAAACCTTAAACAGGCTATCATTCACAGCAAACTACCCAATCTTCAGGACAACATCGACCAGAACACCACACAACCCTGCCACAGCAACTGCTGCAAGACATTCCAGATCATCGACATGGACACTACTATTCCATTTGGGAACACCACTCACCATGCACACAGCAGATACTCATGTGACGTTGTCTATCTCATAAGCTGCAGGTAAGGATGCCCCAAGGTCTGGTATATTGGCGAGACCATGCAGACACTATGACAATGGATGAATGGACACCACGCAACAATTGCCAGACAGGCATGTTACCTCCCAGTTTGGGAACACTTCAGCAGTCAAGGACATTTAGCCCCCAATCTTTGGGTAAGCATTCTCCAAAGTGGCCTTCAAGATACACAGCAGCACAGAATCGCTGAGCAGAAACTGATAGCCAAGTTCCACACCCATGAAGACGGCCTCAACCATGATCTTGTGTTCATGTTGTGCTACATGTGACCTCACCACACATTCTGTATCTGTAAAATCTTCTTTACTGTCCTATTTGGAAATCACCACCTTCATAAATTGTTATGGTATCTCTATCTTAATTAGTTTATACAGTTTTGATTTATTTATTACGTTTGTTAGACCCTCAACATGCGACTTTTATACCTGTTACATTATTCCAGTCATTTGGTTTGTCTCCAGCACCACCATATTTTTAATTTGTTGTAATTATCTTTCTGCCTCATTTAATCAGATTGTAGGTCATCCCTTCGCTTGTTATTCAGCTGTTCACGCTTTACTCACACTGTCTGACACTCTTGATCACCTGCAAAGACCAATTATTCACCCTTTCGACACTCCATTCTCACCATTTGTATGATCTTTTGATTGCTGTGCCCACTGATCTCTCTGCCAATAAATTCTGTGCCTGTGTGCTTCTCTCTCCCTTCACCTGGCGAAGGGGCAACAGTCCGAAAGCCTGTGATTTCAAATTAACCTGTTAGACCATAACCTGGTGTCGTCTGACTTCTGTCTTTGAAGAGAGATTGGATCAGTCAAGACTATATTCACTGGAGTTTAGAGGAATGAAGGGAGAAATCATAGAAAGCTATGAAATTCTAACAAGACTGGACATGGAAAGTGCAGGAAGGATGTTCTCAATGACCAGGAATCCAGAACCAGTTGTCACAGTTTAAGGAGACAAGCTAGGCTATTTAGGACTAAGATGAGAAGAAATTTCTTCATCCAGAGAGTTGTGAGCCTATGGAATTCTCTGCCATAGAATGCAGTTGATGTCAAAACATTGTATATTTTCAAGAAGCAGTTACAAATGGTTCTCGGGTCTAAGGGAATCAAAGGATACGGGGAGAAAGCAGGAACAGAGTACTGAGTTTAATGATCAGCCATGATCATATTCGATTGCTGGAGCAGGCTTGAATTGCTGAATGGCCTACTCTTGGTCCTATTTTCTATGTTGCCTACAATCATCTATCTGACCCGGTTTTCAATTTGTCATTATTAAAGTTACAGCAATATTCCTCTATGTAGGTTCCCATTAAGAGGGGTGGGATTGGTCATATTGTGTAGTATGTGAACAATTCTATTGGGCTCCTATCCTGCACGCAAAGACAATCAGCAATGTGGGACTCACTTGTCCAAATGCTATAACCACTTACATGAGGTGGATGTATTAAATTCGGTGCCTCCCAGCTTAGTTTATCCATACAGTGGACATTAAAAACCACAAACTCATGCCCCAAAATTAGGGTAGCCCAATTTCTAACTCTTTCTCTTTATTCAAATAAAATTGCTTCGTGCCTCATTTTGAGATTCAAAAAATGTAGTTAGTAAAAATAATCTGTTCTTAACCAAAACTTAATTTCTCCACACTTGTTCATTACAAATTGCTCCTGCATAGTTGATTGATTACCATCTTATGTGTTACTTGACTGTAGGGAAATGTTCCATGTCGTGACAGTATCCATAATTATTACAAGCACCAGATGAAGATGCACAGTTCACGTGAGTCAGGACTGGATAGAAATGATGATGGTGCCAGATGTGCTGCTTTAACTATCCATGAAGGAAACCAGGAAGTCGGTGCTGAGAGAATGGACAGCACGGATTCTATAGTTTCTCGTGATAGTCTGTCCAGGTAGTTGCTTCAGAAATATTTGTTTCTAACATTTTACTTTTTATGTCTTAACAAAAAAAATTTAAATCAATTCAATTCACTTTGATCAAATTTTGAGGATGTTAAGTACCATCAAAGTATACCTGGAGCTGGCATGCAGTTACACAATGCTTAAAATTCTATGATGTGTTTAAGAAATCATGCAGATCTTAAACTGGCCTGATTGTCCTTTAATAGAGTTTAAATGTTCAAATGTTAAACTAATTGTAACATTGGACATGAACTTTTGCTCTCACTGATAGTGAGCTTAGAAGTAGGAATTAGATCAGAAGATGACATAGTTGAACCCCTCTGCATTCTCACCTAAACCAGAATTAAGTTGTGGGAAAAAGGCCATGTTCAAGCTTCTCAAGCTTTTACCAGTTGAGGCCTTCAAGTCATCAGTTATTGGCCACTCAAGGGTCTCATCTTGCCACTGCTGTTCTTTACTCAGTTGCAGTCTGTTGCCGTTTAGCATGTCTGGCAGCTAAAACTCTGAGAACAAGTTTTCACTTCAGGGTCTTGGTAGGGAGGGTTGCCCCTTGATCAATTTCAGTCAGCGCCTCATTGAGAGAGTCGACACTAGTCGGGGGGAGGGGTGGTCGCCTGCTGAGAGCCCCAGCAGTCCTCACTGACTATGCCCTTACACCCTTCTCACACAAACGCTTTTCAGAAGAAGGTACCTCCTCACCCACGCTCCCCTTGTACTTATCTGTGACCTGGGTTGATCCACGATCCCAAAACTTAGCGTCTTTTCAGACGTAGCTAATGCCTCCTCTTGGCACTGCTGACCACAAGAGCTGCTGGCCCCTGATTGGCCAGCAGATATCGGTAGGTAAAACTCCAGCCAGGGTCTTGATTGAAGGTCAAGACCCATCAAAGGCCTCACCAGTGCCTGATGGACTTGTGGCTCAACAGTTCTTCCCCAAACAAAGGCAGCGTAGATCTCTCTTTACATGGCAAGTGAGATCCTCAATATCTCAAAAAGATTTCACTAATTTTAAACATTACATTTAAATCAGATGGTGTGTAATTGTTCCACTAGCTTATATCAGCTTGTTACACTGCACGATAATAACAGAAGGCCGTCAAAATAGTATTGGTGTAACTCAAAAGTCAACTGAATTCAGATACATGACCTGCACTGTTATTTTCAAACAATCTTTATTCATTTTAAAGGTTCTCAATGGTCTTCAGACTACTTTTGTTGCTAGCAACATACGGTCAGTGCAGGTTTTGTAGGGGTTCATAATTGCACCTGAATGTTTAAAGCCTCAAGCCTCATTATTAGCCAACCAGTAAGCAGTGGACAATAACAGGTAGCTCACCAGTGCTGAGGCCACTTTTAGAATACTGTGTTCAGTTCCGGTCTACCTACTATAGGAAACATGTTGTTACACATGAAAGGTTTCAGAAAAGATGTTGCCGGGATTGGAGGGTTTGAGCTATCGGACGAGCCTAAATAGGTTTGAGCCCTTTTCCCTGGAGCATCACTAGCTGAGGGATGACTTCATAGAGTTTAATAAAATCATGAAGGCATGGTTAGGGTGAACAGTCAAGGTCTCTTTTCCAGGGATAGGGGAGTCCAAAACTAGACGGCATTGTTAAGGTGGGAGGGGAAAGATTTTAAAGGGACCTGTGGAGCAACTTTTTCATGCAGAAGTGATGCGTATAAGAAACGAACTGTCAGAGGAAGTGGTGGAGCTGGGTGCAATTACATTTTTTAAAAGGCATCTGGATGGTTACACGAACAGGAGGGGTTTAGATGGATATGGGCCAAATGTTGGCAAATGGGACTAGATCAGTTTAGGATAGCTGGTCAGCAGGGACGAGTTGGACTGAAAGGTTTGTTTCCTTGCTGTATGACTCTATGACTGGAAGATCAGCTGCAGCTATTTCAGCAGCAGCCTTCAGTTAAACGAGAAAAAGGGATTGGGAAATGGAAATGCTTGAGTTGGGCAGGGATTGACAGGAATGTAGAAGTGTCTTGGTATTCCTGAGTGCTGCCAATTCAGATGTGTTTGCCTTAGAACAAACAGCCTTGTAGTGGGAGCTGTTATTGCAAAACACTGAAACCTATTTCAGGTGTGAGCATAACGTAATCATATAAATCCATGAGTGGTATTGCACAATTAAGTAATTCATATCGACTGTTACTGATTCTGAGTGGACAGAAGAATAGTGTTAACTCTGAGTCTAGTAACTCTTCGTCAGAACTAAAATTTGAAGATATACTTAGTAATTTATACTAACTAGTAATTCTAATTTACAAGTACATTGGCCATTTCAGAAGTTCGTTAAGAGTCAGCTACATTGCTGTGGGACTGGGGTTGCATGTAAATGAGATCAGGCAAGGATGGCATATTTCCTTCACTAAAGGATATTAGTGAACCCATTAAGTTCTGACAACAACTGTTGTAGGTTTCATGGTCGTCATAAATGAGATGAGCTATTATATTCCAGATTTATTAATTTAATTCAGAACCACTGGATGCCATGGTGGGATTTGGTCCCATGTTCCAAGATCATTAGCCTAGGGACTCTGAATAACTACTCCAATGACTATGTCACTGCCTCCCTGATTGAGAGCCTATAAAACTATAAAATGCCCCACAAAATAGTTGCTGTTGCTCTAAATGTCTCAGCTGTAGACGTGGGACAATCCACATGCTTGAAACTTCTTGGGTGTGGGTCAAGCCAGAACTTTAGGGAGAGAGTTCTAGGACTTTGATCCAACAAGAATAAGGGAACACAATGTATTTTCAAGTCAGAAAAATATTGACTTGGAGAGGAAATGCAGTTGATGCTGTTCCCATGCATCAGCTGCCTTTGCCCTTCTAAGTGTTACAAAAATTGTAACATTTGCCAAATTCACAAATAGAAGTGTTGTATCAGGGAAATTCATGTCAGTCAAAATCTAATGTGAGAATGGAAGCAAAAAAAATCCATCCTGAAGACCAAATCCCCAGGACCAAATGAGTCAAGGAAACATGGATTTCAGTAAAGCGTTTGATAAGGTTCCCTATGGTAGGCTACTGCAGAAAATACGGAGGCATGGGATTGAGGGTGATTTAGCGGTTTGG
>NC_063335.1:108809553-108824571 GCF_021869965.1 Rhincodon typus | reverse complement strand
AGAAGAATACCTCTTCCAAGTGTTCAAGGATAATGGATATCCAAAGAACTGGGTCAGACGATGCCTACACGAACAGCATCAGAAAGATTCTGTGAAGACTGTAAATTCCTGTAAAGACTTCATCCCATTCTCTTAGTTCCTCCGTCTCCGTTGCATATGTTCAGATGAGGCCAACTTCGAGAAGGGAGCCTCCGAAATGTCCACCTTCTTCCTCAACCAAGGATTCCCCAGCTCTGTTGTCGACAGGGCCCTCAACCAGGTCTGACCCATTTCCTGCACTTCCGCCCTCACCCCTTCTCTTCCCTCCCGCAACAGCGATAGAGTTCTCCTTATCCTCACCTACCATCCCACCAGCATCCACCTCCAGAAGATCATCAGATGCCATTTCCGCCACCTCCAGCAAGATGCCACCACCAGACACATATTCCCCTCCACTCCCTTGTCCACCTTCCGCAGGGACCGTTTCCTCCGGGACACCCTGGTCCACACTTCCTTCATCCCCAACACCTCCCCACAGCCCTACGGCACCTTCCTCTGTAACCGGCGAAGGTACAACACCTGCGCATTTACCTCCTCCCTCCCCAGAATCCAAGGGCCCAAACATACCTTTCAGGTGAAGCAACACTTCACCTGCACTTCCAAGAATCTAGTCTACTGCATTCGCTGCTTACAATGTGGTGTCCTCTACATTGGTGAAATGAAGCATAGACTTGGCAATCGCTTCGCAGAATATCTACGTTCTGCTCGCAAAAAAGACCCTGAACTACCTGTTGCCTGCCACTTCAATGCACCACCTTGCTCCCTGGCCAACATCTGTCTCTGGCTTGCTACTGTTTTCCAGTGAAGCCCAATGCAAGCTGGAGGAACAACACCTCATTTTCCACTTGGGGACCCTACAGCCCTCTGGACTCAATATTGAGTTCAATAATTTTAGGGCCTAAACTCTCCCATGTCCCAGCCCCCCACCCCACACACCAGGCTTTGTTACCACAGAGCCTGCCACTACACACCCCCTGTTGTTAGTCACTAACAGTCCCCATTAACAACTACTCACCCTCCCAGGCTGATCGTTAGCAACTCCTTTGTCTGTCCGACTGTCTTTCTCTCTCTTTGGGCTCTATCCTATCGTTTACTCCCTACCCCACCCATCTCCCTCTTTTCTGCATATAAACTGACGTTTTCCCAGCCACCATTAGTTCTGAGGAAGGGTCACCGGACCCGAAACGTTAACTCTGTTTTATCCTTCACAGATGCTGCCAGACCTGCTGAGCTTTTCCAGCAACTTTGTTTTTGTTCCTGATTTACAGCATCCACAGTTCTTTTGGTTTTTTCTTTGGAAAGATTCTATACGCCCCGACACACTCATCACACTACCCTACATCAGGAACATGTCGGAACTCACCACAAGACTTCTACAACCGCTGGGCATCAGAGTGGCACACAAGCCCATGACAACCCTACGACAACTGCTCACCTGAACTAAAGACCCACTCCCCGCCATGGACAGGATCAATGTCATCTACAAAATCCCCTGCAGAGACTGCGAGAAACACTACATCGGATAAACAGGAAGGAAACTAACAACAAGAGTACATGAACACCAACTGGCTACAAAAATACACGACCAATACTCACTCATCTCAATCCACATGGACAAGGAGGACCACGACTTTGACTGGAACAACACCAAGGTCCTGGGACAGGCTAGGCAGAGACAAGCACGAGAATTCCTGGAAGCATAGCACTCCATGAAGCATGCTATTAATAAACACATTGAACTCGACCCCATTCACATTCCACTACGAAGGAAAACCGGAAGTGAGGCAATCCATCCGAACGGACCCCAGAGTTTAAAACCCAGGTGGGAAAACACACCGACACTTCATCGGAGGCTGCACTGAGGACGTTACCAAGCATGGTAATGAAACGTCTGCGAAATAACAAACCAGCTCGGTGAGCCAACCAACCTCAACACCCACAACCCGAGCTACAGATCTACTCCGAAACCTTAAGATCAAACTACCCTGCATACCCTACATTATAGTATCATCCGTGTGCCTATCCAAGAGTCACTTAAATATCTCTAATGTATCTGACAAGGGAAAGAAAGTCCCAGCACATCCAGCCTCTTCTTATAACTCAAAATTGTACACAGTACTCCAAATGTGGCATTCCCAATGACTTGTATAGCTGTAACATGATGTTCTAACTCTTGTACTCCATGCTCTAACTGATGAAGGCAAGTATGCCAAATGCCTTCTTCACTACCCTGACTGCTTGTGACGCATTTTCAAGAAACTGTGTATTTGCAAACTCAGTTCTCTCTGATCGACAGAACTTCACAGGGCTGTACCATTAACTGTCAGTCCTGCCCCTATTCAGTGAATCCATCAAAATTTGAAAGCAAAATAACAGGTTTAGTTTCAGATAGCACGTCTTTGTTATAATTTTAGTGTTTCTATTTAGGGGCTGACATATATTTATCATTCTTTTCTTTCCATCTCAAGCTCATAGCATTCAGAAGGTGGAACAATTATGAAATTATTAAAATGACAATTGACCACTAAATAATGTGATCCCATGATTACAATTTAATAATTCAACTTTTCTTAAAATTAGTTTTGTCATGAGCATTAGATGTTCTCATAATCCCTTCCAAAACCTCTGTTGCTAGCCCATCATTGAGATACTAATGATGACCATGAAATCGTTATCTAATATGGGGGAAAAACTCACCTAGTTCACTAATACCCTTTAGGGAAGAAAACTGCCATGCTTACCTGATCTGACCTACATGTTACTCCAGACCTACAGCAATATGGTTGACTCTTAACTGCTCTCTGGGCAATTAGGAATGAGTAATAAATGCTGGACAGCCTCAAAACGAATATGATTATTTTGTAACACAGCTCTTAACGATACAATCAACATGATCATATCTTTTCAACACATAGATACCTCCTATTGTGAAGTTTATTTGTGCATGCATAGAGAGCGCAGATCGCAAAGTATAAAGTGCTGGCGTTCTATCAAAAAAGAATAATTCTACGAAACAGTGAAAGAAAATGTCACTATCATGATTATTATCATCACCTCATCATTATACTGATGACTAGAACAGGATGGGCTATTGAAGCACCGAAATAAATATCTTAAGCAAACTGTAGAATGACAAATGGTTTTCATGCACAAGCAAATAAAAAGCAACCAAAAGAAGTGTTCAGAGATAGTAGGAACTGCAGATGCTGGAGAATCTGAGATAACAAGGTGTAGAGCTGGATGAACACAGCAGGCCAAGCAGCATCATAGGAGCAGGAAGGCTGAAGTTTCGGGCCTAGACCCTTCATCAGAAAATACTTTACAACACAGGAAATAAATTTGAGTCATATTAGAACCAAAACATTAAGTCAGTTTCTATCTCCACAGATGCTGCCAGACCTGCTAAGTTTCTATAGCGCTTTCTGTTTATATTAGCCATCTGTTAACACTGTACGTTTTTATGTCCACAATTATGAGTTGCACATGCTATGTTTTGTCATCTCTGATTTTTTTTAAAAATGAGCACTTCTTATCTATTCAGATTGACATCACTGAGTCGTATTGGAGATGAAATCCATAGATATTAATAAGTAAGTATGTCTCTTCTAATGCCCAAGAGACAGCGTTTACAGTTCCCATAGGACATGATTTCAGCAGGAGTCATGTAAAACAGGTGTACAGACCACCTCGTTTCTGGCTGTTGTCTAATAATGTCTTACAATCAGTACGTCAGGATGCCTTTCAGAGAAATGCTCATGATATTATCACTGTATCACAGCATGTGACCTGAGGATATAGATGTTGCATACTCCATTTTACCAAAGCCTGTCCATCATTTACAAGGCAAAAGTCAGGAATATAATGGAATATTCCCCATTTGCTCGATGAATACAGTTCCAATAACATTCAAGAAGTTTAGCACTATCCAGGACAAAGCAGCCTGCTTGATTTGCACCATATCCATAAACCTCCACACTCTCTACCACCAATGCACAGTACACACTGCTGCTACTATCTACAACATGCACTAGAGAAATTCACCAAAGATCCATGGATCCTTCTAAACCCACAACCACTTCAATTTAGAAGGACAAGGGTAGCAGACTCATGGGAACATCACCACCCACAAGTTCCCTTCCAAGCCACTCGCCATCCTGACTTGGAAATGTATTGCCATTGCTTTTTGTCACTGGGTCAAAATTCTGGAATTCCCTCCCTAACAGTATTGTGTGTCAACTCACTGAACATGGACTGCAGCTGTTCAAGAAGGCAGCTCACCACCACCTTCTTAAGGGCAACTAGGGTCAGGTAACATTTGCTAGCTGGCCAGCGAATGACAACCATGTCTCCTGAATGGGTAAAAAGAAAAGATTACCACACTAATATCTGGAATGAAATGGTTTTCTTATGAGTAAAGGTTAGGTAAATGAACCTTGTATCCACTGGAGTTGAGAAAAGAAACAGGCAAATTATATAAGACATATATGATCCTGAGGAGTCTAGACAAGGTAGGTGTGCAGAGGATGTTTCTGCTGGTGGGAGAATCTAGAACTAGGTGTCACTGTTAAAAATCAGGGGTCACTGATTTCAAATGGACATTAGGTTCTCAGTCTTTGGAACTCATTTCCTAAAAAAGTGTCATTGAGTCATAAAGATTTTGCAGCCAAAAATAGGCTATTTGGCCTAATGTGAGTCTGCAAGTTATTAAACATCACTATACAAATCCCAATTTCCAGCACTTGGCTCATTGCTTTGTATGCTATGGCATTTCAAGTATTCATTTAAATAGTTCTTAAATATCTTGAGAGTTCCTACCTATACCACACTTTTAGGCAATGAAAAATATTTTCCCTAAATTCCCTCCAAATCTCCTGCTCCTTACTTTGAAAGTGTGCCCCTAGTTATTGATCCTTCTACCAAGGGGAAATGTTTCTCCCTATCGATCCTGTATACATCCCTCAGAAGTTTGTACAGTCAGATTCTCCCTTAGCTTTCTCTGCTTGAAGGAAAACAACCCCAGTTTATCTAGTCTCTCTTCAGAGCTGAACCATAGCAACCCAGGCAAGAGGAGAAAGCAGCAACTGTTCCAATTGGACGGGCTCAACTAAATAGTGGGAGGGTGAGTTCAGTTGCATGGAAAAAGTGGGGAAAGGGCTCAGCAGAGGTAAAGTTTCTAGAACAAGTGATAGGAGAGAGCAAATGGAAAGGGTCAGGAATTTAATTTCAGGCATAGCAGATAAAGGGACAACTGTGAGAAGGGGGCAGTCAATGCAGGACTGAGGGTATTATATTTAAATGCATGCAGTATTGAAAATAAATTAGCTTGTAGAGCAGAATGAAATTGGCAGGTACGATCTTGTGGTACCACAGAGATGTGGTTGCTAGGGGGTCAGTGCTGGGAACTAGATAACCATGGATATATGCCCTATAGAAAGTCAGATGGGCAGAGGGATGGTGTTGTCCTGTTAGTAAGACATGAAATTAGATGAATAGCAGGAAGTGATACAGGGTTGGAAGGCACAGAATTTATGTGGGGAGAGTTGAGGAAGCGCAAAGGAAAAAGGACTATGACAGGAATTGTATACAGGCCTCCTAGCAGTAGTCAGGATGTAAGGAAGAAAGTAAATCAGGACATGGAAAAGGCATGTAAGAAAGGCACTATGACAATAATCACGGGGTGCTTCAGTATGCAGGTGGACTTGGAAAATCAATTTATAGAGTCGTAGAATCATAAAGCATGGAAACAGATCCTTTGGGTCCATGCCGACCATGTTCCCAAACTAAACTAGTCCCATCTGGCCCATTTGGCCCATATCCCTCCCAATCTTTCCTATACATGAACTTATCCAAACTTTTAAATGTTTTAAACGTCTTTTAAATGTTGTAACTGTACCTGAATCCACTACTTTCTCTGGAAGTTCATTCCACACACAAGCCACACTGTGTAATAAGGTTGCCCCTCATCTCCATTTTAAAATTTCTCCTGTCACTAGGAAAATACCCCTGTCATTCACCTTACTTATGTGCCTCATGATTTCATAAACCTCTAGAAGACCACCCCTCAACCTCGTACACTCCAGTGAAGAAAGTCCCAGCCTTTCCAGTCTATTTTCATATATCAAACCTTCTATTCTGGGAAATATCCTGATAAACCTTCTCAGAACCCCCTCTACGTTAGCAATATCCTTTCAATAACAGGATGACCAGAACTGCACATAGTATTCCAGAAGAGGCCTCACCAACATTCTGTACATCCTCGATATGACATCCCAACTCCTATACCCAAAGGTCTGAGTAATGAAGGCAAGCATGCTAAATGTTTTCTTAATCACTCTGTCTACCTGTGATGCAAATTTCAAAGAATTATGTACCTCAACCCCCTAGGTCTCTCTGTTCTATGACACTTCCTAGGGCCCTACCATTAATTGTATAAGTCCTGTCCTTGTTTGTATTACCAAAAAGCAACAGCTCACATATATCCAAATTATACTCCTCAGCCCATCGACCCAGCTGATCAAGATTTCTTTGTAATCTCAGGTACCCTTCTTCACTGTCCACTATACCACCAATTTTGGTTTCATTTGAAAACTTACTAACCATGCCTTCTATATTCTCATCCAAATCATTTATACAAATAGCAAACAAAAGCGGGCTCAGTACTGATCCTTATGGAGTGTCACTGGAGTCACAGGTCTCCAGTCTGAGAAACAACCCTCCACCAGCAGATCCCAAGAAAAGGAATTTGTGGAATGTCTACAGGATGTTATTTTGTGGAGATGCCGGCGTTGGACTGAGGTGGGACAAGGTCACCAGGTTATGGTCCAAACATTAAACAGACTATTGTTCGCAGCAAACTACCCAGCCTTCAGGACAACATCGACCACAACACTATACAACTCTGTCATGGCAACCTCTGCAAGACATGTCAGATCTTCAACACGGACACTACCATTACACGTGGGAACACTACCCACCACGTGCATGGCAGATACTCATGTGACTCGGCCAACATTGTCTATCTCATACGCTGCAGGGAAGGATGCCCCGAAGCAAAAACATGCTAATGCTATGACAACAGATGAATGGACACCATGCAACAATCGCCAGACAGGGTTGTTCCCTCCCACTTGGGGAACACTTCAGCAGTTAAGGCTTCGGATCTTCGGGTAAACGTCCTCCAAGGCGAACTTCGGGATACACAACAATGCAGAGTCGCTGAGCAGACGCTGATAGCCAAGTTCGGCTCCCATGAGAGCGGCCTCAACTGGGGTCTTGGGTTCATGCCGCACTACAGGTGACCCCACCACACTATACACTCTCACACACACACTCACACACATGCATACATATACACACTAACTCACGTAAACACACTCATTCACACACAGATCCTCTCTCTCTCTCTCACACACACACACACACACAGACACACTCTCCCACACTCTCTCTCTCTCTCATACACACACTCTCACACACACATTCTCCCACACACACACACCCACACACACGTGCACACACATGTAGACACAATCTCCCACACATGTGCACACACACTCTCTCTCCCACACACACACATACACACACACACTCTCACACAGATCCTCTCTCATACACACAGTCTCTCAAGCACACATACACATACTTTATGTCTCCCAAGCATACACACTCTCCTGCTCTCTCCCTCACACACACGTACTCTCCCACACACATACACACACCCACTCTCTCTCCCACACACACACAGCCACACACGCGCGCGCACACACACACCCACACACACTCCCACTCAGACACACACACCCACACACACTCCCACACAAGCACACACTCTCCCACACACGCACGGAAACACACTCTCTCCCACACACACACACGCACACACACTCTCTCTTTCTCTCACTCACACACACAAACACACGAGTCTATGGAGTGAATTTATATTTTGTAGATACCTTCTATTTTGTTCAAAAAGCACACAATTTATAGACAGTCAGTCAATGTAGTGTTTTATAAATTCCCACTTTCAAAATGAAACCAGTCCGACTCCAAATCAAAACACAAAAAGGTTCTAAACAAGACCTCACACCTAACATGCATTGTCTGACCTAAAATGTCATCTCTTCTTTTCATTGATAAAACCTTTAGTTCTCTCAGGACAGTGGCTTGAAAGGAATTCAGGAATTTACATATACATATTAATCAATTAAAACTTTCTAACTGGTTAAAGATTTAACAGCATCTAAGGTTTGTTTAGTACACCCTCTTCAGTGGTTGTGACCCTTTGATATTTTACTTATAAATTCTGTGTCTGATACAACCTCTCGCTAACACCTGAAGAATGAATGAGGCTCTGAAAGCTTGTGTTTTCAAATACACCTGTTGGACGATAACCTGGTGTCGTGTGATTTGTGATGTTATTTTTTGGAGCTGCTGCAGTTTAGCCCACCAGGGGCCAGGCAATTCTGGCTTTAGTGATGTGTAATGAGGGGGCAGTTATCAAAATATGGTAGAATTCACACTGCAATTTGAGAGGGAGAAGCTTGAATCAGAAGTAACAATATTACGATTGAGTAAAGGAAACTACAAAGACATGAGGGTTGACCTGGCTAGAGTTGATTGAGGGGAGAGATGCTAGAAGGAAAGATGGTTTAGCAGCAATGTCAAGAGTTTCTGGAGATAATTCAGGAGGTACAGCAGAAATTCATCCCAAGGAAGAATAAACATATTAAGGGGAGAATGAGGGAACCATGACAGACAAGGAAAGCCTGGGACAGCATAAAAGCAAAAGAAAAAGCATATAATGTGGTGAAATTAGTGGGAAGCCAGAGGATTGGGAAGACTTTAAAAATCAGCAGAGAATAACTAATGAAGCAATCAGGGGGAAGAAGATGAAATATGAGACTAAGTTAATTAGTAATATAAAGGAAAAGTATAAGAGTACTTTTAGATATCTAAAAGGTAACAGAGAGGCAAGAGTGACATTGGACCGCTGGAAAATGAGGCTGGAGAAGTAGTAATGGTGAACAAAGAAGTGGCAAAGAAACTGAATAGGTATTTTGCATCCATTTTCATTATGGAAGACACCAGTAGCAAACCAGAACTTCAAGAGAGTCAGGAGGCAGAGGTGAGTATAGTGGCCATCACTAAGGAGATGGTGCTGGGAAGCTGAAAATCTGAAGGCAGATAAATCATCCAGACTATATGGACTATGCCCAGCGTTCTGAAGGAGATAGCTGAGGAGATTGTAGAGTCATTGGTGGTGAACTTTCACGAACATCTGGAGTCAGTTAGTGTCCCTGAGGACTGGAAAATGGCTAATGTAACACTCTGTTTAAGAAGGGTTGGGAGGCAGTAGACAGGAAACCATAGGCCAGTTAGCCTGACTTCAGTCATTGGTAACAGCTCACAGGAGGAAAGGGCTCCACAACAATCTGCATCATTAATGATGATTGAGCCCAGTAATTCAGGGCAAAGGTAAGGCTGAAGCATTTGCAACAATCTTCAGGCAGAATTGCTGAGGGGCCTCCTCCAGATGTCCCCACCATCAAAGATGCCAGTCTCCAGCCAGTTCGATTCATTCCATGTGTTATCAAGAAATGATGGGAGTACTGGATATAGCAAATACTATAAGCCCCGCAATGGACTGAAAAGTTGTGCTTCAAAATTTGCTGCATCCTTAGTCAAGCTGTTCTAGCACAACTACAATACTGACATCCAACCAACAATGTGGAAATTTGCCTGGGTATGTCCTGTATACAAAAAGGACAAGTCCAATCCAATCAATGATGGCCTCATCAGTCTATTCTTGATCATCAGTAAAGTGGTGGAAGGTGACACTAGTAGTGCTGTCAAGCAGCATGTGCTTAACAATAGCCTTTTACCTTATGCTTAGTTTGGGTTCCTCCAGGGCATGCAGCACCTGACCTCACTACAGTTTTATGTTCAAAAATTGACAAAAAAGCTGAATTCAAAAGTCCAAAGATGTACATTTGTGTGTAATGTCCAGGGATGTGCAGGCTAGGTGGATTAGCCAAGGTAAATGAAGGGTTACAGTAATAGTGTGAGGCCTTAGTCCCCATGAGATGCACTTTGGAGGGTCGGTGCATATTCGTTGAGCCGAATGACGTCTTTCTGCAGTATAGGGATTCTATGGTTCTATGAATTTCAGAGGTAAGGAGAGAGTGACTGCCCTGTCAAGGCTGCATTTGACTGTATGTAACATTAAAAGCCCAGCGTTACTGGAATCAATGGGAATCAGGGGAAAAAAAATCTCTGTTGACCGGAGTCTTCTCTGGCACAAAGGAAGATGGTTATCATTGTTCAGTGTTAATTATCTCAGCTCCAGGACATCTCTGCAGAGGTTCCGCAGTGTAGAATCCTAGGCCCAATTATTTTCAGCTACTTCACCTTCTTACCATCATAAAGTCAGAAGTAGGATGTTTGCTGATGATTGCACAATGTTCAGCACCATTTGCAACTCATCAGATATTGAAGCAATGCATGTCTAAATGCTGGAAGACTTGGATAATATCCAAGTTCGGGCTGTGAAGTGGCAGATAACATTCACACCACACAAGTGCCAGACAATGACAATTTCCAACAAAAGAGATCGCAACTGTCATCCCTTGACATTTGATGGTGTTACCATTGCTGAAATCCCCTACCATCAATGTCCTAGAGATTATTATTGACCAGAAACTAAACTTGACTTGCCATATTAGTACTGTGGCTACAAGAGAACATCAGAGGCTAGGAATCCTGCCGTAACTGAACTCTTGAGTCCCCAGTGCCTATCCACCATATACAATGCACAAGTCAGGAGCATAGTCCTGGTAAAATACTCCTCACTTGTCTAGATGAGCATAGCTACAAAAACATTTAAGAAGCTTGACATCATTCGGGACAAAGTAGCCCACTTGCTTAGCACTGCATCCACAAACATTCAGTGCTTCTTCCATTGACATTCAGTAGCATCAGTGTGTACTACTTACAGCACTGCAGAAATTCACTAAAGCTCCTTAGACAGCAACTTCCAACCCAACAATTACAATTTAGAGGGTAGGACACCAGATACATGGAAATACCATGACCTTGAAGTTTCCCTCCAAGCCACTCAACGTCTTAACTTGTAAATTAATTTCTATTCCTTCATTATAACTGGGTAAAAATCCTGAAATTCTCTCCCTAAAGGCATTGTGGATGACTTAAACCAAATGGATTACAGCAGTTCAAAACAACAGCTCACTATCACCTTCTCAAGGGCAACTAGGGATGGGCTCAGCCAGCAACACCCACCTCCTATGAATGAAAAACAAATGAAGGCAAGTGATGGAAAACTATTTTGAACCATATTACAGCTGCTTCTGAGGTTAGTCCTTACAGAAAGAGCAGTAAACCTGCAGTAAATATTTAATTTACATGAAAACAACACTAAAACACTATCAAATATGACAATGGCTCTTCATTAAGATAAATAAAATAAGACAGGATTCTGCTACCAAAGTGAGTAGCTCAAATTTGAAAATTTCTCGTCACCTTTGTAAAAGGTACCCTTAACCAAATGATACTTGCATAAGAGACAGATGCCAATCCTGGAGGTCAAGATTATGTGGCCAAGAAGGTACAGGGGTCTTTATGTGGACTGCTCAGATGGCCCACCTCAGTTCTCTCAGGCTTTGTCACAGTTGTTTTAGAAGATATTAGGTCCCCCCATCCTCAGCCAATAATTCATAACAAGTCCAGGCATCCATTAATCTGTTGATATAGCTCCATCCAAAGGGAAATATTTCTTGATTAACAGTTTCTTTCTCTTAGATCTATTTATCAATTGTATATTGTTTGTTCATATAAGATAAAGAGTCATCAAGTTCCTAAGTTTTTGCTATTGATTTAATAATGTGTTACTGGCAGTCTGACACTTATGTGTCTGTAGTAAATGCAGATTTGTTTTTATGAAAAATATGAATTAATTTTTTGATAGATTTCACATATGCTATTGGTACTATAGGTTTGATTAGTTTTGTGCAGTTTGTACCAACTTAATCAGCATGGAAAAACTATGGGTTAGCATGAAGGTTATGAGAGGACATTGGGGATGGTTGGAAAAGCAAATTTTGGCATGGAAGGTGTGAAAGACCATGTTGGTTAGGGATAAGAGTTATAAGTTAAAATGTAGAATATGAAGGGCCATGGGAGTATGAAGCAGCTAGGCTGGCGTGGTTGTGACATGGGAGGTGATGGGTATGTACGATATGGGGTGAGGACTGTTTTCTGTTCAATTGCTTTAATTACACACAGAGACAAAGTCCCAGAGTACTAGGCAAGCCATCGAAACAGACTGTCTTTGCACTCGGCAGCCCTAGTTGCAGAGTCAGTTCAGATTATGAGTTGGTAATCTTCACAACCCCAGAAGAAAAGTCCCAACTTTGCAGGATTTTTTGCTCCAAGGTGGGCACACTAAGTTGTGAATTTTCCCGTCCCCTGCTGGCTGACCCTGAAATGAAGATCCAGCCCATATTTTGGAAAACTCATTTGTCAGAGATGGTAAAGTTATTTCACCTCTATATTGTCCAAAAACAAAGTGAGAAGTGATAGATTGTCATATGTATTTTGTTACTTTTGGGATCTTCTTCCAAATCCTGCTCTTAGCTATAAGAATATACCACAATATTACTTTGCAGAATCTGAACACTGAACACTCACTAGAATGAATGAATGAGAATGGGCCAAAACAAGAATTACCTCCTTATTTGGCAACATATCTGACAGTAACAGTGGCTTGTTCTGGAGCAGTTTGTAGGATTGTGTCATAAGAGTGGTTTTCTGATAAACTAAGGTACATTGTTGGAGCAGTAGAACTATTACTTTAGCATGATACTCCCCAGCAAATATATTGTGATCGACTGGTCAATCACAGAGTTTCTGTCAGTCAATACCACTGCTCTCTGACAGTTGATCTCAATGTCTGCCTGTGTTTCCAAGCTGCTGCATGACTTCTGCTTTCAGAAGTCACGTGGCTATAAAAGATAAAACGGGCTTTGCCAGCTTGTCACATCGTGTTTCAGCTCGGTCCAGATAGACTATTATTGCATGGTAAAGTAAGTTTTGTGGTTGCAAAGCAAACAAATGAATAAGAAATGGACTATGAACTGATTAGAATTATAGGACACTATTCAGCCCACAATGTTAATGAGGAATCTGCAGGAGCAGCTCACCTATCCTGCTCTTCTGCCTGTTCTCTGTAAACCTGCAGTTTTTTTTCTTCGGTGTCTTATCTAACTGGTCCATGCAGGATAAAGAAATATTACATAGAATGCCGCCATGTCCCACACCAAATATCCCAGCAACCTAAGACACACAAAGGTCACAGAAACAAATCATGATTGCAGACTTGATTGCAGGCATCATGACCTGCTGTGCCTCCACACTTGAAGGCAGCCAGCAACGTTCTGAATGTTCCAGAGGTGCAAATCCAGAAGACTACCTGCATTGCCACCAGAGGTAAAGTGACATAATGAACTACAAAGTGAAGTAATGATGATGAGTGATGTACCTGGACCATCTGAAAGGAAACCAAAATGTACAACTTACACATAGCATGGGAAAATGAATTTCAGTTCATAACTGTAAAAGAAAATAACATTTGCTTTAGATGTCACCAAAGGATGTGGGCATCACTGGCTCGACTCGCATTTACTGCCTGAGCCTAACTGCCCAGAGGGCAGTTTAGAATTAATTACATTATTGTGGTGTGGAGTTATTTAAACTGGGCCAGGTAAGGCAGGTAGATTTCCCTCCCTAAAGTACTTTAATGAACTGCGTTTTTCCAACAATTGACAAGGGCTTCATTGTCATCATTATATCCTAATTCCAGATCATTACTGAATTCAAATTCCACCAGTTGACATGGTGGGATTCAAACCCGGGTGCCCAGAACATTACCTGGGTCTCTGGATTATAACTTTATGACTAGTACCACCAGGCCATCACCTCACCAAAAAAAAAGAGTAAAAAGGGGAATTTGGAAAGACATCACACAATGATGCACAGTAAACTCAAGGATAGTTTTTGCTCGAACAGTATGATTCAGACAAAGAAAGTTGATGAGCTAAGGGCCACTTTGAAAGCTGGTCATTTTTTCTAAACCAACAGCAAAAGCTAAGATCTGTACTGAAGCATAATTTTGTGTTTGCCATTTTCTAGAAAAATCATTCAGAGATGGTGAATTAATTAAAGAAGAAATAACTATAGCTGTTGACTCCTTATTTTGAGATTTTAAGAACAAAGAAGAAATAATTATGGCATCCTAAGCATGTCACTTGGTGCTTCCACAGTGGCAAGACAAACAGAATCTTTCTCCAGACACATCTTTCAGTAAGTACAGCAAGACCTGAAGGACTGTGAATGCTTCTCAATGCATTTCGATGAAGCCACCAAAGCTGAATTTTTTTTGCACATCGTTGTTAAGGACATGACAACAAAAGAGGATCTTCTCATCCTTTAGCCTCTTAAACAGGGAACAAGAAATGAGAATAAAGTCACTGAGTCATGGAGATCTACAGCACCCATGCTAGTCAAAAAAAAAATTTAACTATTCAAATCTAATTTTCCAACTCTTGGTCCATAGGCTAGTATGCCTTCGTATCATAAGTGCACATCGAAACTTTTCTTAAATGTCATGACAGTTTCTGCCTCTGCCACCCATACAGGCAGGGAGTTCCAGATTCCTACCACCTTTTGGGTGAAACTTTTCCTCATTTCCCCTAAACCTTTTGGCCCTTTCCTTATATCTATGCTCCTTGGTCATGATCCCATTATCAAATGGAAAATTTTCTTCAAGCCTACCTTGTCCATGCACATCATAATTTTATACATCTCAATTATGTCCCCTCCCTATCTCTTCTGTCGAAAGGAAACCAACCCTGTCTGTCCAAGACAACAAGGTGCAGGGCTGGATGAACACAGCAGGCCAAGCAGCAT
>NC_063335.1:108794262-108809543 GCF_021869965.1 Rhincodon typus | reverse complement strand
GGGAGTTAGGAAGGGGATAGGTCAGTCCAGGGAGGACGGACAGGTCAAGGGGGCGGGATGAGGTTGGTCGGTAGGAGATGGAGGTGCGGCTTGAGGTGGGAGGAGGGGATAGGTGGGAGGAAGAACAGGTTAGGGAGGCAGGGACGAGCTGGACTGGTTTTGGGATGCGGTAGGGGGAGGGGAGATTTTGAAACTTGTGAAATCCACATTGATACCATTGGGCTGCAGGGTTCCCAAGCGGAATATGAGTTGCTGTTCCTGCAACCTTCGGGTGGCATCGTTGTGGCACTGCAGGAGGCCCAGGATGGACATGTCGTCTGAGGAATGGGAGGGGGAGTTGAAATGGTTCGCGACTGGGAGGTGCAGTTGTTTATTGCGAACCGAGCGTAGGTGTTCTGCAAAGCGGTCCCCGAGCCTCCGCTTGGTTTCCCCGATGTAGAGGAAGCCACACCGGGTACAGCGGATGCAGTATACCACATTGGCAGATGTGCAGGTTAACATCTGCTTGATGTGGAAAGTCTTCTTGGGGCCTGGGATGGGGGTGAGGGAGGAGGTATGGGGGCAGATGTAGCACTTCCTGCGGTTGCAGGGAAAAGTGCCGGGTGTGTTGGAGCTGGAGGGGAGTGTGGAGCGGACAAGGGAGTCACGGAGAGAGTGGTCCCTCCGGAAAGCAGATAAGGGTGGGGAGGGAAAGATGTCTTTGGTGGTGGGGTCGGATTGCAGATGGCGGAAGTGTCGGAGGATGATGCGTTGGATCCGGAGGTTGGTGGGGTGGTACGTGAGGACGAGGGGGATTCTTTTTTGGTTCTTATTGCATGGACGGGGTGTGAGGGATGAGGTGCGGGAGATGTGGGAGACACGGTTGATGGCGTTCTCGACCACCGAGGGGGGGAAGTTACGGTCCTTGAAAAACGAGGACAACTGAGATGTACGGGAGTGGAATGCCTCATCCTGGGAGCAGATGCGGTGGAGGCGAAGGAATTGGGAATAGGGGATAGCATTTTTGCAGGAAGGTGGGTGGGAGGAGGAGTATTCTAGGTAGCTGTGGGAGTCGGTGAGCTTGAAATGAATATCGGTTTCTAGGTGGTTGCCCGATATGGAGACAGAGAGGTCCAGGAAGGGGAGAGAGGTGTTAGAGATGGTCCAGGTAAACTTAAGGTTGGGGTGGAAGGTGTTAGTGAAGTGGATGAACTGTTCAAGCTCCTTGTGGGAGCACGAGGCGGCGCCGATACAGTCATCAATGTAACGGAGGAAGAGGTGGCGTTTAGGGCCGGTGTAGGTATGGAAGAGGGATTGTTCCACGTAACCTACAAAGAGGCAGGCGTAGCTTGGGCCCATGCGGGTACCCATGGCTACCCCCTTTGTCTGCAGGAAGTGGGAGGAATTGAAAGAGAAATTGTTGAGTGTGAGGACGAGTTCGGCTAAAGGAAAGAGGGATTTGGAACAACTTAACAATTAGAAAAATTAACCAAATAGTAGATGCAGTGCCTATTACTAATTAACTGTTTCAATATAGTAACATTCCATAAACACACCTCTTGGCAGAAAGGTAAATTCAGACACAGATTCTTACAGGCAATTCTCCAATCCAAGAGAGTAGTAAGGGCGTGGAATGCCCTGCCTGCAAAAATAGTAGACTCGCCAACTTTAAGGGCATTTAAATGGTCATTGGATAAACATATGGATGATAATGGAATAGTTTAGGTTAGATGGGCTTCAGATTGGTTTCACCGGTCGGCGCAACATCGAGGGCCGAAGGGCCTGTACTGCGCTGTAATGTTCTATGTTCTATGTTCTATGAAACAACATCAAGGCAGGTATCAGAAAATGTAGCAGCTAGGAATCAATTTGCTGAAGCTCTGACTCTCCTGGATCCCAAACAGCTTCTGACTGCTACAGCAAAAAAAACTAGAAAGCTTGATCTGTGAGAACTAGCCACTCCCTTTCCATTGTTACAACTGTTTTCAGAAAAACCTAAAGGCCTCCTCTGATTGTTGACTTCTTTAAAATAAACTACTCCTGGTCTTTCCACAAAATCTAACGTAAAACCATTTTTCACAATTCTTCAAAACTGAAGTTCTCCAATCGGTATTAAACATAAATCACCTTCATGACATTGTTTTATAAGTTCATGACCCTGGTCTTGACTGCAGTTTAACATGTTTATCTCCTCTGGTTATTTAATTCCTTACTGTAACATGGTACCAAAAGTAAAACAATAGACATATGAAATATATTACTGCACATTAAAATTAAAAGCGAAGAGAAGATTTCGTTTTTCTCTTAAGGATCCATATGTTCCAAAGCTCTTAACAGGAAATTCTTGATATAAGTCAGTGTTGAGCTTTGAGATGCTGCAGACATCCCTGGCAAACATGCATGCACAGAAATTCCCTAGGAAATTTAAACGTCCAGGGGGCTGATGTGTGCCACTAGGGCTCTCTACAAATTCCTGCATCCGTGAATTCAGAATTGGAGATTTGGGTCAAATACGCATGACTTCTTTGGATATTTATTCAGAAAATATTATGCTTGTTAATTCTTAGTTTGGATCATAGATTATCCAGCATTACTGAACTAAGCGCCACAACTGTTTTGATCCCCACCATCCTCCCACATCTACTTGATCTGACTACTGCCTAGTCATTACCGCTTCAAAGATTTTTGTGGTCCTGATTAGGACTAATTGGGACTGTAAATAATAGCCAGATATTCTGTCTTGCTGCCTGCCTGCCTGCTGTGAGTTTGAATTAGGCCTTAGATTTTTAGCACTTCTTTTGGCCACCAAAATACATTTGTTTAATTTTGAAAACACAATATCGGCCTGCTCTATTCTCTAGAGTGAATGATATATTAGCAGAAACCTTTACCATTTTCCATGAACATTGAAAAAGAGTTAAACTATGTGCTGACCTTTGATAAATCCTCATTAAGAGCAGAGGAATGCTAAATTGAATGCCAAGCTTCATGTGTAATTTCTTTAACTGAGCCATTTTTACAATTTTCAGCATAACTGTTACCTTCTGTATGAATCTGAACTTACTGACAAAACATTTTAATTCATTTTTGTTAAATGGAAATAGTGCAGTATTAATTCCTGATTAGTTTCAATCCCAAGGTGAAAATGCATGCCCAAAATTGAGTTAGACATGTACTATCTGGTATGTGATCTGGGTCAGGTCAAGAGTATCAAGGTTAATTGTTTTTTGAGCACCTACATTCAGCTTGAGCAGTGTTGATGTTGATGTCAGGAGAAATGCTTAAAAAAAGCAACCGAATTTGAAGTTGCCATTCTCCCAGAGGACCATAGGGCTTCTCTCTCATCAGAGACAGTTGGTGGTGGTTTAGCCTAAGAATCAACATCAGGTGAGGGGAGAGGTCCTTCATGTTGCTTGGGAGTTGAACCTATGCTGTTGATCCAGCCAACTGTGTTAACTGTGTTATTCTGTTTGAATACCCATTAATGACTACATTTATGTTTTCAGTCCTTCAGTATAAGATTTAAAAAGTAATATCAAAGCCACAAGAATGATGTTGAAACATATTCCTAACATTGCAAAAATTTCGATAAATTAGGTGATGGTGAAGTATTCTATATAACTATTGAAACTACAAATATATACAGATAAAAAAAAAACCTACAGATATATATACAGATATACAGGAACTGATTTGTTTTGCAGATGTGGCAGCATCTGTGAAGAGAAATCAGAGTTTACGTTTCAGGTCAAGTGACCCTTCCTCAGAACTGATGGTAGCTAGGAAAATGTTGGTTTATATGCAGAAGACAGGGTTAGGGGGTGGTAAGGAGTAAACAATAGGTGGGGATATAGCCCAAAGAGAGAAAAGAGCAGTTGGACAGACAAAAGAGTGGATAACAATCTGGATAGGAGGATGAAGAGCTATTAATGGGGACCGATAGTGGTTAACAGTGGGTGGTGTGTAATAGCAGATGAGTCAGCCACTCTCAGTCCCCATTAATAGCTATTCACCCACGTAGCCAGATCATTATCCACTGTTTTGTCAGTCCAACTGCTCTTCTCTCTCTTTGGGCTCTATCCCCACCTATTGTTTACTCTTTACCCTTCTCCCCATCCTATCTGCTGCATATAAACCGACATTTTCCTAGCTACCATCAGTTCTCAGGAAGGATCATTCGACCTGAAATGTTAACTCTGATTTTTCTCCACAGATGCTGTCAGACCTGCTGAGCTTTTCCAGCAATTCCTACTTTTGTCTCTGATTTACAGCATCTGTATTTCTTTCGGTTTTTAACTGATTTGTTTTCCTCAAACAGTAGTAAATTATGTGAAGAAATCATTCTGAACATAATTACGGAAAACTCAGTTTGTTTCTAAGTTTTAATTGCAAAGGCCCAAGAAGGGTCGCAATATAAAGATTATCTTTTTTGCATATTGCTGTAATAAGAACTACATTAGTTTGTAATACAACCTAAGTGTAGGTACTGTAACTGAAATTGATATGGTTTTTGATAGTAATTCCAACTTCTAATCATTATATACATTGGTTTTATTGACGATCATTCGGACATGGTACTTGATACGTGGGGCCAAACTTTTCAACAAGTGGCAATCTTGTACAGATTGCCATTTCGGTCTTGTTTTATGAAAGAAGGGAGTTTTGCATTTCTAAGAGAAGATTCTACGGAAGGCTCACTCAGAACTTTGGAGCAGCAGCAGCTCCATTCTGATAATTCTATGGTAGTACAAAGCTGTCAGAGGAAAGTAAATCTTGTCCCCTGGTCTTAGATAGGAACTTTCAAAAGTTGAAACAAAAATAGAATTTGCAGGAAAAGCTCAGCAGGTCTGGCAGCATCTCTGAAGAGAAATCAGAGTTAAAATTTTGGGTCCAGTGAGGAAGGGTCACTGATTAATTCTGATCTCTCTTCACAGATGCTGCGAGACCTGCTGAGCTTTTCCAGCAACTTCTGTTTTTGATTCTGAATTACAGCATCCGCAGTTCTTTTGGTCTTTACTTTCAAAAGTTGATTGGGGGAGGCTGTTTGCAGGCATAGGGACATCTGGCAAGTGGAAAGCTTTCAAAAGTGAGTTAATAAGGGTTCCTGTTAGAGTGAAGGGTAAGGATGGCACAGAGTAAGGATCCCTGGATGACTAGAGTTATTGAGGCCCTGGTCAAGAAAACAAAGGCGTATGACATGTATAGGTAGTTGGGGTCAAGTGAATTCCTTGAGGAGTATGGAGGGTGTCGGAGTACACTCAAGAGAGATATCAGGTGAGCTAAAAGGGGACATGGCATGGCTTTGGCACATAAGGTAAAGGAGAATCCATTCTATGAGTACATAAAGAGCAAAAGAGTATGTAGGGAGAGAATAGGACCTCTTAAAGATCAACAAGGTTGTCTATGTCCGGAGCCATAAGAGATGGGTGAGATCCTAAATGAATATTTCTCATCAGTATTTAGTGTTGAGGAAGGCATGGATGCTAGGAAACTGGGGGAAATAAATAGTGATGTCTTGAGGGAAATTGCAGGGTCCCTAGTGGAGATACTTGTATCATCAACAGCCAAAGATGAAGTGCCTGAAGATTGGAGGGTGGCTAACATTGTGTCATTATTTACTAAAGGCTGCAGGGAAATGCCTGGGAACTGCAGACCGTGTGGTGGGTAAATTGTTAGAGGGGATCTTGAGAAACAGGATCTTCAAGCATTTGGAGAGGCAGGGACTCATTTGGGATAGTCAGCATGATTTTATGCGTGGGAAATCATGTCTCACCAATTTAATTGAGTTTTTTTCAAGGGATCACCAAGAAAGTAGATGAGAACAGTGTGGTAGATGTTGTCTACATGGACTTTAGCAATGTCTTTGACAAAGCACCACCTGGTGGGTTGTTGATAAGGTTAAATCTCATAGGATTCAGGGAGAGCTAACCAGTTGGATACAAAATTGACTTGAAGGTAGAAGACAGAGGTTGGTGGTAGAGCGTTGTTTTTCAAACTGGAGACCTGTGACCAGAGGTGTGCCACTGGGATTGGTGCTGGGTCCACTGTTATTCGTCATTTATATAAATAATTTGGATGAGAATTTCAAAGGTATGGTTAGTAACTTTGCAGATGACACCAAGATTGTTGGTGTTGTGGATAGTAAAGAAGGTTATCTAGGAATACAGCGAGACCTTAATCAACTGGGCCAGTGAGCTGAGGAATGGCAGACGGAGTTTAATTTAGATAAATGTAAGACATTTTATTTTGGTAGGTCAACACAGGGTAGGACTTAGACAGTCAAGAGTATGGCCCTGGGGTGTGTTATAGAACATAAGAACATAGAACATTGAACAGTACAGCACAGTACAGACCCTTCTGCCCACGATGTTGTGCCAACCTATTATCCCACTCTAAAACTAACTTTACGATCATTCACATACCTACCCAAGAGTCGCTTAAATGTCCCTAATGTATCTGACTCTGTTACCATCGCTGACAGTGCATTCCATGCACCCACCACCCTCTGTGTAAAGAACGTACCTCTGACATCTTCCCTATACCTTCCTCCAATCACCTTAAAATTATGCACCCTTGTGATAGTCATTTCCGCCCTGGGAAAAAGTCTCTGGCTATCCCCTCTATCTATGCCTCTCATCATGTACACCTCTATCAAGTCACCTCTCATCCTTCTTCGCTCCAATGAGAAATGCCCTAGCTCCCTCAACCTTTCCTCATAAGACCTGCCCTCCATTCCAGGCAGCATCCTGGTAATCTCGTCTGCACCCTCTCTAAAGCTTCCACATCCTTCCTATAAAGAGGTGACCAGAACTGAACACAATATTCCAAGGGTGGTCTAACCAGAGTTTTATACAACTGCAGCATAACCTCGCGACTCTTAAACTCAATTCCCCTGCCAATGAAAGCCAACACACCATACGCCTTCTTAACAACCCTATCAATTTGGGTGGCGACTTTGAGGGATCTATGGACATGGACCCCAAGATCCCTCTGTTCCTCCACACTGCCAAGAATCCTGCCATTAACCCTGTATTCTGCATTCAAATTGAACTTTCCAAAATGAATCACTTCACACTTTTCTGGGTTGAATTCCATCTGCCACTTCTTTGGCCAGCTCTGCATCCTGTCAATGTCCCGTTGCAACCTACAACAGCCCTCCATGCTAGCCACAACTCCACAAACCTCCATGTCATCGGCAAACTTACTAACCCACCCTTTCACTTCCTCATCCAAGTCATTTATAAAGATCACAAAGAGCAGAGGTCCCAGAACAGATCCCTGCGGAACACCACTGGTCACCGAGCTCCAGGCTGAATACTTTCCATCTACTACCACCCTCTGTCTTCTATTGGACAGCCAATTCTGTATCCAGACAGGCAAATTTCCCTGAATCCCATGTCTCCTTACTTTCTGAATGAGCCTACCATGGAGAACCTTATCAAATACCTTGCTAAAATCCATATACACCACATCCGCTGCTCTACCTTCATCAATGTGTTTTGTCACATCCTCAAAGAATTCAATAAGGCTTGTGAGGCATGACCTGCCCCTCACAAAGCCATGCTGACTATTTCTAAGCAAACTATGCTTTTCCAAATAATAAAAAATACTATCTTTCAGAATCCTCTCCAATAATTTGCCCACCATGTAAGTAAGACTGACTGGTCTGTAATTCCCAGGATTATTTCTATTCCCTTTCTTGAATAAGGGAATAACATTTGCCACCCTCCAGTCATTTGGTACTACTCCAGTGGACAGTGAAGACAAAAAGTTCATCGCCAAAGGTGCAACAATCTCTTCCCTCGTTTCCTGTAGAAATCTTGGGTGTATCCTGTCTGGTTTAGGGTATTTATCTATCCTCATGTTTGTCAAAATTTCTAGCGTATCCTCCTTCCTAACATCATCCTGTTCGAGCATATCAGCCTGTTTCACGCTGTCCCCACAAACTATAAGGTCCCTCTCCCTGGTGAATACTGAAGCAAAGTATTCATTAAGGACCTCCCCTACCTCCTCCGACTCCAGGCACAAGTTCCCTCCACTATCCTTAATAGGCCATACCCTCACTTTGGCCATCCTCTTGTTCCTCACATAAGTATGGAATGCCTTGGAGTATTCCTTAAACCTATGCACCAAGGCTTTTTCATGCCCCCTTCTAGCTCTCCTAAGTCCATTCTTCAGTTCCTTCCTGGCTACCTGGTAACCCTCTAGACCCCTGTCCGATCCTTCTTCCTTAATGTTAAGTAAGCTTGTTTCTTCCTCTTGACTAGATGTTCCACATTCTTGTCATCCAAAGTTCCTTCACCTTACCGTCCTTCCTTGCCTCAGTGGTCCAAACCTATCCAGCACTCGTAGCAAGTGCTCCCTAAACAACCTCCACATTTCTGTCATACATTTCCCTGAAACATCTGTTCCCAGTTTATGCTCTGCAGTTCCTGCCTAAAAACATTGTAATTCCCCCTCCCCCAATTAAATACTTTCCCCTACCACCTGCTGCTATCCCTCTCCATGACTATAGTAAAGGTCAGGGAGTTGTGATCACTATCACCGAAATGCTCTCCCACCGAAAGATTTGACACCTGGCATGGTTCGTTGCCAAGCACCATATCCAATACGGCCACCCCTCTAGTTGACCTATCTACATATTGAGTCAGAAATGGACACACCTGACAAAACCTGCTGCATCGAAACTATTTGCACTTACGAGATTATATTAGGGAAGTTGAAGTCGCCCATGACAACAACCCTATTACTTCTGCATCTTTCCAAAATCTGCCTCCCAATCTGTTCCTCAGTGTCTCTGTTGCTACTGGGAGGGTCTATAGAAAACTCCCAATAAAGTGACTGCTCATTTCCTGTTTCTGACTTCTATTCATACTGACTCTGTAGACAAACCCGCCTCGACGACCTCCCTTTCTGCAGCTGTGATACCATCCCTTATTAGCAATGCCACTCCCCCACCACTTTTACCTCCCTCCCTATTTCTTTTGAAACATCTAAGCCCCGGAACATCCAACAACCATTCCTGCCCCTGTGATATCAAAGTCTCCATAAGGGCCACAACATCGTAGCTCCAAGTACCGATCCATGCTCTAGGTTCATCACCCTTATTCCTGACACTTCCTGTGTTAAATTAGACACAATTCAACCTGTCACACTGACTGCAACTTTGCCCTATCAACTGTCTATCCTTCCTCACAGACTCTCTGCATATTGTATCTGCCTTTACACCAGTTACCCCATCCTCTGATCCCTAGCTTCAGTCGCCAACCCCCGCCACATTAGTTTAAACCCTCCTGTAGAGCTCTAGCAAACATGCCGCCCAGGATATTGGTGCCCCTCCAGTTCAGGTGCAACCCGTCCTTCTTATACAGCTCCCACCATCCTCAGAAGATATCCCAATGATCGACATATCTGAAGCCCTCCCTCCTACACCAGCAACGGTCACCCAGCTACCTTTATCCTGTAACTTGGATATGACTACCTCCCTATAATTCCTCTCTATCAGCCCCTCAGCCTCCCAAATGATCCGGAGTTTATCCAGCTCCAGCTCCAGTTCCCTAACGCAGTCTGTGAGGAGCTGGAATTGGGTGCACTTCTCACAGATGAAGTCAGCAGGGACACTAGTAGTGACCCTTACCTCCCACATCCTACAAGAGGAGCATACAACTGCCCTAGCTTCCATCCCTTCTGCTTTAGATTGCCAAAAGAGATAAAGAGGAGGAAAAAAAGTAGCTCACCTTACTGACCCTCCACACAGACTCTTCTTTTTTTGGTTAGAGGAGGAGGAGGGGTGGGAGACACTACACGTGTAGTGTTTCGGGTTTAGCCACTGCCCGAATATATTCGTTCACTTGCCCAGCAGTCCCCGTGTCCACGTTTGCTCCTGCCCAGCCTTCGCTCCACCTATTCACGAGGCTAGCTTTTACACTGAAACCTTACGTTCCTGGCTGCCTCCTGGTTCACGCTCTCACAACTCCCGCCGCTGAATTAGAGACCGCTGTCTCACAAGGCAAGTTTTTTATACCAAAACCTTATCTTCCCGGCTGCCCCCTGGCTCGCACTCTCACAATTCCTGCCGCTAAATTCGAGGCCGCCCAGGATATTGGTGCCCCTCCAGTTCAGGTGCAACCCGTCCTTCTTATACAGCTCCCACCATCCTCAGAAGATATCCCGAAACCTTACCTTCCCGGCCGCCCCCTGGCTCACGCTCTCATGATTCCCGCCACTGAATTAGAGAGAGAACAGAGAGATCTAGTGGTATAGATTCATAACTCATGAAAGTGGAGTCACAGGTAGACGGGTAGACAGAGCACTGAGTTGCAGCTGTACAAGATGTTGGTGAAGCCATGTTTGGAGTACCGTGTGTAGTTCTGTTCACCCAACTATAGAAAGGATATTATTAAACCAGAAAACGTGGAGAAAATATTACCAGGACGCTGCCAGGACTAGAAGGTTTGAATTATAAGGAAAGGCTGGATAGGCTGCAACTTTTTTTCCCTGCAGCATAGGACCTTATAGGGGTCTATAAAATCATGAGAGGCATAGATATGGTAGACAGCCAACAGCTTTTTCCATTAGTAGGGGAGTCTAACATTAGAGGGTGTAGGTTTAAAGTGAGAGGGGAAAGATACAAAAAGGTCCAGAGGGACAATTTTTCCACACAGGGTGATAAGAGTCTGGAACAGGCTGCCAGAGGTAGTGGTGGACGTGAGTACAATTTTATAATTTAAGAAACATTTGGACAGGTACGTGAATGGGATAGATATGGAGGGATATGGACCAAAGGCAAGTAAATGGGACTAGTTTAATTGTGAAAACTAGGTGATATGGACAAGTTGGGTCTAAGGACCTGTTCTTATGCTGTAAACCTCTATGACTCTTAAGTTTTCTGAAGAAAGGTCTCTGGACATAAAACATTAACTCTGTTTCTCTCCACAGATGCCGCCAGACTTGCTGAGTTTCTCCAGCAATATCTGTTTTTGTGTTGAGTAAACTGTGATTTATCGAGAAGATAAGGCAATAGGGGATCTAATTGAGGTGTTCAAAGTTATAAGGGTCATAGATAGGGTAAACAGCGTTTGAAACTTTTCGCCATAGTAGAGGTCTCAATAACCAGGGGCACAGTTTTAAAGAAAGAAGCAAATGGTTTAGAGGGGATTTGAGGAAAATTATTTTAACACAGAGGGTGGCAGCCATTTAGAACTCATTGCCTAAAAGGGTGCTAGAAGTGGGAACCCTTAAGCAGTATTTGGATGATCACTTGAAATAGTGGGGCTATAGGAAAATTGAAATAGAATAGGTAGTTCTTAATGACTGGCATAGACACGATGGGCTCTGTTGTTAAGTACTCTATGATATTAAGTAACCACCATTTTGTTATTTGTTTACTCAGCTGATGAAGTTAGGATTAGAAGTAAGATCTGATAAGGTAAAATAATATGTAACAAAAATGGAATTTATGTATATTTTAGTTGTCTTATGGTCTTACCACAATTAATAAAAATATCTTCCCTTACAATTGTCATATTACTGATAATGATCCAACAATTATTAACAATTGATTATTTCCATGGATTAGCTTATTTAAAACAGTGAAACACATTGTAAGTTATGAAGCTTTACAGCAAACCAACTAATTTCTATTTCAGCAGTTTGCAGACAGAAAGCAGACTAACCACCAAGACAGAGTTATAATATTGTATACATACAGCCCATGGAGGTCTTATAGGTGAATTTTCTTAAAACAGGTTACATGTACAACATGCCTCTCCTTTGCAAAAGAAATTTTACTTATTTGCAATAACAGGAGTGTAAGAGTCTCTATAACGGATAGATAATTTGCTGATATACCCTGATCTTGCAATGGTGACTTTGTTTGATGCCCACAGTCATCAGTGATATTGTCTATTGTTCCTGCTTATGTTGTTAAGTTTTTCTTTCACAGCAGTTGCTTTTCCAGAAATTGCTTGTGCGATACACAAGAGCCAACCTTTGTACCAGATTAGCCACTGACTGATCTTCTTCCACAGGCTGTTCTGAGTTGTGTAAATCTTTTCTGACGTTTACTTTTTCTTTCACTTAATAGCTTCCAACTCATTTTGAAACTTATGGTTTTACACATTGTATTCCTCTAATTCTATCAAAGTTTTAGCCTTCTATTGGACCAGTATATATTCCTCCTTCATAACCTGCTCTAATAACTATCCAGCCCTTTATTATTTTTGTTTTCTTTAAAGCTTAAACCTCTTCCATTTGTTGTTTCAGTGGTTGTTGGTTTTGTCCATGTCCTACTTAAAGCCTTTCACTAGAGCATCATTGTTAGCATTTATTTCTGAAAGGACTGTGTCATAAAAGATTTACACTTCCTTTTGTACATTGTGCTGTACATCTCTACTTGTTTTTGCATGGCTGTGATTTCTCCAGCACTGCTTTGTGCTTAGCCTGATATTTCTTCAACTAATCCTGCTTAGCCTGTTTTATTTCCAACTTGCTCCAAATATACCTGTGAACTGGTGTAGTGATTGGAATGAGGTTGGCCAGGTGGATCTCGTTAAGTTTGAGTAACCTGATTGAGGCTGTTAACCTGGGCCAATCAGGGAAGTCCTGGTGACAGATACAAACAGGAATGTCAGGGATTCTCCTCATTGTAGGGACTGGCTCTGAGCTAGCTGGTCAGACTCCATGTACTGTGCATGTTTAAATAAAAGGAGACTGGGAGACTGGGATCATTTCAACTGGCAATATTTTCCACTCAGACTTTTGGGGTCAGTTAGCTCAATTGCTGGGTGGCCAGTTTTTGATGCAGGGTGTTGCCAATAATAAGGGTTCAGTTCTTGTACTAGCTTTAAGTGGGATGATCCTCAGGTTAAACTCATGACCAGTCATCTTTCTACAATGAGAGAGTGATCAATGTCTTCTTTCCCTTTTCTTCTCTGATGGATGAATATCTCCATAGATTGTATCTAATGCAACATCAAAGCATGCATATATGCATGTAATTATTGTTCCATCAGTGTCACTGATGTGGAACTCCCACAACATCCAGGCAGGGTGATTGTACTTGCACTCCAGTACTATTAATTCTACATATGGAATTGATAAGTTATTGTATAATCATTGTATGGGTTTTGTCAACCTGTTCCATGTCTGTGGGAATATGTCTTTTGTAATTTGTAGCAGTAATGTATTGGCACTTGTACCTGTATCAAGCAATAATGGATAGTCAGTAGTTTTCTGAGTACAGATAATCTAAATTTTGGAAAACACTTCAAAGGCTGTGATGATATTGGTGTTTTGCACATGGTTGTAAAATAGGTTCACCACTCATTGTGTTCTCATGAATTCCCTCCCTAAGGGCATTGTGGGTCAACCCACAGCAGGTGGACTGCAGCAGTTCAAGAAGGCGGATTGCTATCACCTACTCAAGGGCAGGCAATAAATGCTGGCCAGCCAGTGATGCCTACATCCCACATTATGTACAGTGTCAGGTTCTGGTTTGTCAATCACGCCATGTGTATCTCTCTGGCAGGATACTATGAACGGTCTTTACTGTAGCTTGAAGGTACTCCCCATGTGTGGTCAGTTTTGGTCAGTACGTGGTTTGTTTTAGCTACATCAGCCTTTTCTGTAGTGCACTGCCTCTGCCAAAGGCCCTTTCTGCCACATGCCTTGCAAAATTGTTTGAAATCTGGGTATTTCCTTAGTTCAGGAATAAGACCACATTTTTCACATGTCTAGCTATATGTGGATGTTTGAGTGATTGTGTCAACTGTGACTTTTGTACTCAGGGCCTGTGAATTTTGTCAGCCAGTGCAGATTGCATTATCCTTGTGTCCATCTTTTAGTACCCCTCCAATACTATAAATCTTCAGCTTGACTTGCAAATCTTTATGGGAAGCTTCCGTGGAGGTAGATGCAATCACTAACTCAATAATTCTGTTTATAAGTTTACCATCCCAAAGATATCTATGTATTCTATAGCCTGCTGTCTAAGTGTCATGAAATGTAGTTAATAAGTATGGAAATTTGATCTGACTCCGACTTGGACTTCTAATGTGATCCATATCTTCTGGGGATTTTTCAGCTCTTGGCAATTTTTAATCCTGACATGTTAAATGCACGCATCTGTATTCCCAGTTGCTAAACAAATCTTAATGGTTTGCTTTTCTGTGTTAAACACACCTAGATCTAAAAACATCGGCTGTGAATGTTATTTGACAGTTTGAATTCTGTTAACAAGCTGGTAGGTAATTAAAAGATCTACTGAATCTCATAAATGTGCAAGAATAAACCATAGTCGGGCACTTCACTTAAAAACTAGCACATGATACTTCACTAAGTTTATATTTCCATTATTTTTCATAGCATGGCATATCAATCAACTTGTCTATTTTAATCTGGTTCCCTCCATCTCTCTCTCCCCATTTTTGAATAATTATGCAACTCATATGTTTTACAATATTGTCCAATTTTTGTCCGGTATCCAGAATTTTATATGGCACAATCTTTTTAGTTATGTGAAATTCTGCATTATTTTACAAAGCAAATTTTGTTCTTATAACACAGCCACAACACTTCACCTGAAATGCCTAAGCCCGGCTGCTCCTCTTGAGGCTGCATGTGTTACAGCCTTATTTCCCAACAGAAAACTAAGAACTCCTGCAGCAAGGAAAAAGGTGGAATTAAATTTAGAAATTTCATTGAATTTGTACTGCTGTTGGGGAACTTTGCACTTGGAAAGAAATTGAAATCACAAACCCTGTGATCTTATTCCTGTTAAAGTTAATGAAGAACTTATGCACAGTGCACTCATGACTTTCTAATTTTATTACTGCTGGTGGACACTTGGAATATTGGAAAATAACTATTTCAGTCTATTTAATGAAAAGTCAGCGACAAGAGACAAATGTCCTAAGCATCTGAAACAATTCAAAGTAGCCTAAAATTAGATTCATTGACACTTCTCCAGATTTACTGTTTATCTCACTTGATAAATGTTCTGCCACCATTCCTGTGCTATTACTTTTAAGTGCTTTACTTAAAACTTTATGCCCATCGTCCAAGATTCATATCTGTTTTCAAAGGCACTTGTAATAATTGAGCACATGAATCTTAGGTGGTTTAAATGTCACATCCTAATGCTTTATGATTAACTTTGGTTTGATTTATTGTAGTCACATGTATCTAAGTATAGTGAAAAGTTTTGTTTTGTGAGCAGTACAGGCAGATCATAGCCAACAAGGACATACAGATAACAAGGTGCAGGGCTGGATGAACACAGCAGGCCAAGCAGCATCATAGGA
>NC_063335.1:108793227-108794162 GCF_021869965.1 Rhincodon typus | reverse complement strand
AAGGTGCAGGGCTGGATGAACACAGCAGGCCAAGCAGCATCATAGGATCTGCTCCTATGATGCTGCTTGGCCTGCTGTGTTCATCCAGCCCTGCACCTTGTTGTCTCGGATTCTCCAGCATCTGCAGTTCCTACTATCTCTGATTCAAGGACATACAGATCTTAGGGTGCTTAGACTGAGCAAGGTATACAAGATTTCAGCTGCACAGGAGGTGCACAAAGCAAGATCAACATTAGCAATATCAACATTATTTGAAGTTAGGGAGTCAGTCCAATAACAGCAGGGAAGAAGGTGTTCTTGAACCTGTTGGTGTGTGTGTTTAAACTTCTGTATCTTCTGCCTGATGGACGAGGTTGGAGGAGAGCATTACCTGGGTGGGAGGGGTCTTTGATGTTGGCAGCCTTTCAGCGACAATGAGAAGTATAAATGGAGTCCATGGATGGGAGGTTGACTTCTGTGATGGTTTGGGCTGTGCGCACAAGTTTCTGTAGTTTCTTACAGTACTGGGCAGAGCAGTTGCCTTGCCAGGCCATTATGCGCTTCGATAGAATGCTTTCTGTGGAATCTGTAAGAATTGGTGAGGGTCCTTATGGACATGAAGAATTTCCTAAGCTGCCTGAGGAAGAAGAGGTGCTGTTGTGCATTCTTGATCATTACAACAACGTGGAACGTCCAGGACAGATTGCTGGTTATTGTCACTCTTGGAAAACTGATGCTGTCGACCCTCAGCTCTGTTGAAAAACCTGTTGGACTATAACCTGGTGTCATGTGATTTTGACTGTTGATGTAGATAGGGGTGTGTCCTCCTTCTTTCTTCCTGAAGTCAATAATCAGTTCAGAGATAACAAGGTGTAGAGCTGGATGAACACAGCAGGCCAAGCAGCATCAGAGGAGCAGGAAGGTTGACGTTTCGGGCCTAGACCCTTCTTAAGAAA
>NC_063335.1:108748670-108792727 GCF_021869965.1 Rhincodon typus | reverse complement strand
TTCATTTAGCCTGCTTTGATAGTTCTCCTCCAAGCCACACCATCCTAGTTTATAATTGTATCTCTATTCCTTTGCTCTCACTGCATCAAAATCTTGGAATACCCTTCCTTACAGAACTGGAAATGTACCAACAATATATGGCTGCAGCAGCTGAGACAGGGGCTCAGAACCATCTTCTCAAGGCAATTAGGGATGGGCAACAAATGCTAGTCGGTAAGCAGACTGAAAGAATAAAATAACCAACCTTTTCAAAATGATGCTTTCAATCTTTTTGTGGGGCAAAATGCAAGCTAGTAATGTCATATCAAGAGAATCATGGAATCTGGGGCCTGAGTGAACACAGCATAGAAACAAAGTAGGCCATTGCTATTCCAGGTCATGTATGATCAGCTCAATGCCATTTTTCTGCACTCTACAGTTCCCTTAATATTATTAGTTTCTGGAAACCTATCAAGTTCTACATTGAAACTACTTAATTATTGAGCTTCCATGGACCTTTGTTTCGAGAATTCCAAAGATTCACCACCCTCTGAGTGAAGAAACTTTTCCTCATCTCAATCCTAAATGTTCCACTCTTCACCCTCAGATTATGACACTTGGCTCTGGAGGCACCAGATATACCAGCACCTTCTCAACAACAGCTCAGGATGGACAATAATACTGGCCCAATGGCGGCTCCCACATCCCATGAGTGAATAATAAAATACACTATTAAGGTCCCAGGTGAGGAGAGAAGAACTGGATGTCTTTCTTAACTTATCGAGTTGAATTTAAAAAATGTTCCCTTTGCTTACGGACAATTTGCACCCAGGCTAAATGACTGTATGCTTTAAAGAGGAGCCTATTTAGTTAGGTTTTATTGAATTAACAAAAGAAGTGAGTTTATCAAAGACTACATCTTTGTATCGAGCAAAAGTATGAACGCAATATGCAAAGAGATGAGAAATAAGAAGTGAGACCAAAATATGTTACATGGATCAGTCTTTGAATTGTTTGTGAAGTGTAGGTAAGTTGCCATTAAGGCTGTTACTGTGTTGCATTTGTTGTTCTGATGCTGGCAGTTGACCAATGGATTTTTAAAATGATTTTTGGCTTTGTAGGCTGATTGAAGTTACTTTGACGTTACTTTGTCCTGATTCCTTCTTTCACTGGTTTGCAGCACTTATAATGAGGGACAATCATCCTTTTTTTACTAGTGGAGGTCTTCTTTTTATTCATTCATGGGTTTTGGGCATTGCTGGCTGGGCCAGCATTTGTTGCCCATCCTAGATGTCCTTGAGAAGGTGGTAGTGAGCTGCCTTTTCCAACTGTTCCAATCCATGTGCTGTATAGACTACAGTGCCGATAGGAAGGGATTTCCAGGATTTTGACCCAGCAACACAGAAGGAACAGCAATATATCTCCAAGTCAAGATGGTAAGTGGCTTGGAGAGGTATTAAAGGTGATAGTGATCCCATGTATCTGAAGCCTTCTCCTCTTAGATGGTTATAGATTTGGAAGATGCTGTCTAAGGATCCTTGGTGAGTTTCTGCAGTGCATCTTGTAAATGGTATACATTGCTGCTACTGACCCTCGGTGGTGGTGGATGTGGATGTTTGTAGATGTGGTGCCAATAGAGGGGATTGCATCGTGTCAAGCTTCTTGAGTGTTTTTGAAGCTGTACTCATCCAGGTACGTGGGGCGTATTCCATCACACTTTTGACTTGTGCCTTGTAGATGGTAGATAAGTTTTGTGGAGTCAGGAGGTGAAGTCCTTGCCTAGTCACTGCCCTGATGTGCATTTGTAGCCACTGTATTTATATGGCTAGTCCAGTTCAGTTTCTGGTCAATGGTAACTCCTAGGAAGTTGATAATGGAGAATTCGGTGATGATGATACTGGGGATTCAGAAGCTGAATCATTCACCATAGTGTTCCTAGCCTCTGACCTGCTGTTGTAGTCACTGTGTTTAAATGGTAAATCCAATTCAGTTTCTGGTCAATGATAACCACAACTATATTGATAGTGAGAAATTCTGTAATGGTAATACCCTTGAATATCAAGGGATGGTGGTTAGATTCTGTCTTGTTAGAAATGGTTGTTGACTGGTATTTGTGTAGTGCTAATATTTTTTACTAGTCACTTGTCAATCCAAGTCTGGATATTGTCCAGGTATTGCTGCATTTGGGACATGGACTCCTTCATTACCTGAGGAATCAGGAATGGAGCTAAACATTGTGCAGTCATCAGCGCACATCCCCAGTTCTGACCTTTTGATGGGAGGAAAGGTTATTAATGAAGCAGCTGTAGATGGCTTTGATGATTGAAGCTTAGGACAGGCTACGATAGGCTTCTTAGGCTGTGATTTCCACAGCATACTAGACATAGTGTAGTCCATAACAGCTTAATAATAACACTGAAACTGGTGTTGAACCTCTCTTTTAACCCCTCTAACATATATTCCTGGAAGGAGAAACCAAAAAAATCTCCAGGAGGTATGTCGTATGGGAAGGAATAATAGTGAGCTCCCTTTTCCCAAGTTGCTATCTTTCTGTTTGAAATTTCTTTGACACCTTTAGGTGTTTCATTCCATTGGTCCCACTATGAATTTTTGTTGGCCAAGTGCTGAGTTTACGTTTGCATTCATTTTACCTCTACAGTAGTGCTGTTTGAAAAAAAAACACGTTGGAGTTCAGGGCTATAATTGCCCACAGTTTTTTTGGGGGGTTTGACCCATCAATGTAATACTGGGGAATCTCTACTGCAGTGCCTCTATGACAAGTAAATCCTTGTCTAGATAAGGACACTTAAACTGTATATAACACTCTGGGTGAGCTCTACAACTCATGGTTCGGCACAACTGCAGCAAATCTCTCTGAAATGAATGCCAATATATAATTTCCTCATATCATTTGCCTTTCTTATTGCTTGCTACATTTGCAAGCTAGTTTTTAACGACTCATGGACAAAGTTACGCATATCTTTTTTGATATCCACGGCCCAACATCTCATGATTTAAGAAATATTCTGCTTTCTTGTTTGTTTTTTCCTGCAAAGTGAATAACTTCACACTTATTCACATTATATTCTATCTGCTGTGTTCTAATTCATTCACTTAACCTATTTAAGTCCTCTTGAGGCCTTCTTGCATCCTCCTCACAATCTACATTCTCACTTTATCAGCAAATTTGGAAATTTTACAACTTTCCTCCACATCCAGAACATTTATATAGATTGTGAACAGTTGTGGACCTAACACTGACCCTGACAGTATCACACTAGTAACATTCCTACTTTTTACTTTGTGTCATATATCAATTATCAATCCATATAGTATATTCGGCTCAATCGTTTGAGCTTTAATTTATTTACTAACCTCCTATAAAGCACCTTATCAAAAGTCTTCTGAAATCCAGATGCACCATCTCCACTGGCTCTATTTTGTCTGTGTTACTGCAATTGCTGATCTTTTGCATCTCCATTCCCGATTCCTCAGATAATGAAGCAGTCCATATCCAAATGCAGAAATACCTGGATAATATCCAGGCTTGGGCTGACAAATGATCATTGAAATAAATTTTGCCTAGACTGAAGAAGTTTAATTTAGAAAGACCTTCCATGACAACATTATTGTAAGCCTGAGGATTTGGAGAATTTTAGAATTCAGCAAAGGAGGACCAAGAAATCATTAAAAAAAAACCCAATAGAATAAGTGTAAAATAGCACAAAAATAAAAACAGATTGTAAACTTCTATAGAATGTGAAAATGAAAAGAGTAGTAAAGACAACTATTGGTCCATCACAGACAGAGATAGTAGAAGTTAGAGTTAAATCATAGAAATCCCTACAGTGTGGGAGCAGGTCATTTGGCCCATTAAGTCTACACTGACCCTCTGAAGAGCATCCTACCCAGACCCAAACCCCTATAACCCTGCATTTCCCCTGGCTAATCCACCTGATGTGCACATCTGTGCACTGTGGGAGAAAACCCACGCAGATGTGGGGAAGAATGTGCAAATTCTTCACAGAGAGTCGCCCAAGGGTGGAATCGAACTGGGGTCCCCAGCGCTGTGAGGCAGCAACGCTAACCACTAAGCCACCATACTACCCCCAAAAGCTTAAAAGATATAAAAATGCCAGAGAAACTATTCAAGCATTTTGTGCCTGTCTTCTCAGAGGAAGACACAATAAGTAAGATTTGAAGGTCTGATAAGAGTATGGAACTGAAAGAATCTAGTCCTAGTAAGAAAAATACTAGAGAAGTTAATGGAACTGAGAGTTGACAAATTCCTAAGACCTGAGATATGGATGCCTCAGTGATCACTCTTTCAAAATTTTATTAATTCTGCAAAGTTGATACAAATTGGAAGGTTGGAAGTATAATCCTACGGCATAGGAAATAAGAAAAAGATAAAGAGGTATTACAGATGTTGGTAGAATGGAAAATACTATAATCTAAAATAAAGTGCGGGATGCTTGGATATTTAGGAAACAGTTGTCTGATTGGACACAGTGAACATAGATTTATGAAGGGGAAATTATGTTTGACAAATCTGATAGATGTTTTTTGAGGATGTTCCTGACAGATGATAAGGAAGAGGCAGCGGATGTGGAGTATTTGAATTTTCCAAATGCTTTTGAGAAAGTCCCATTGAAGTGCACAGGTTTGGGGGTAATATAATTGAGCACAGATTGAGGATTGCTTAACAGATAGAAAGCAGAGAGTAGGAATATATGGATCATTCTCAGGTTAGCAGGATGTTGTCAGTCCTTGGACCTCACAAATCATAATTTATGTCAATGAAGTGGATATGGGGGCTAATTATAATATCCCTAAGTTTACAGATGATATAAAAATTGATGGGAATATAGATTGTGAAGAGGATGCAAAGAGGCTTCAAGGTAATCCCAACAGGCTGAGTGAGTGGGCAAGAACATACCAGATAAAATATAACGAGGATAACTGTAAGGCTATCCACGTGGTAGGCTGAACAAAGGTGCATAGTATCTCTTAAAAGGTGTGAGAGTGGAATTTGTTGATATCCGCAGGGAGTTGGGTGTCCTTGTCCATAAGTCACTGAAAGCTAGCATGCAAATACAGAATCAATTCAGAAGACAAATGTATGTTAGCTTTTATCAGAAGCGGTCTTGAGTACAGGAAAAAAAAATGTTTCAGTTGTATTGAACATTTTTCGCACTTGGAGTACTGTGTGCAGATCTGGTCACCTTCAGTAAACAAGGATATAGAAGGATTGCAATGAAGGTTCACCAGACTGATTTTTTGGGATGGTGCAACTGTCCTGTGAGATTGGATTGAAGATACTCGGCCTGTGTTCTCTGGAGTTTGGAAGAACAAGAGGCACTCTGACAGAAAGTTACAAAATTCTCAATGGAAGTACAGATGCAAAATGGATGTTTCTACTTCCTATGAGCATCTAGAACCAGGGAATACAGTCTCAGAATAGAAAAGCAAGCTATTTAGAGCTGAGTTGAGGAGGAATTCTTCACGCAGTAGATTTCACATCTTTGGAATTCCCTGCCCTAGGGGTCTGTGAAGATTTACTCATTAAGAAAGGTGCAGACAGATGTGGATAGATTTCTAGTTACTAATGACGTTAATGGATATGGGGATCGCATGGGAATATGGCACTAAGGTCAAACCTGATCTAGAATGGCACACCAGACTCGAGTTGATGAATAACTTATTCCTGCTCCTATATTCCTTATGTTGAATGTTGAATCAAGTGCAGAAAAAGAAATAAGCAGGGTAGAAAACTACAAAGATTAAGAGAGAGCAAAGGAGAATAACTAACTGCTGATTGAGAATGTAAAGTTTTGTTTAACTTGGAAAATATCCAAAAGACAATGAAAGAAAATATTGTGCAGTTGTAATTTTCTTTAGCTGTGAGTATAGATTGGAATTGGCATTATTTTCTCTCAATAAACAACCTACCCTCACGTTATCCAATACAAGGGCCCTGTGCTTGAACAAGGGGAACTACAATAGAATGAGGGAGGACTTGGCTAAAGTAAACTGGAAACAAAGACTTTATGGTGGGACAGTTGATGAGCAGTGGAAGACTTTCAAAGCAATCTTTCAAAGTGCTCAACAAAAGTATATTCCAATGAAAAGGAAGGACTGTAAGAAAAGGGGTAATCTGCCATGGGTGTCTAAAGAAATAAGGGAGGCTATCAAATTGAAAGAGAAGGCATACAAAGTGGCCAAAAACAGCATGAAACTAGAAGATTGGGAAAACTTTAAAGGTCAACAGAAAGCCACAAAAAGAGCTATAAGGAAAAGTAAGATAGAACATGAGAAAAAACTAGCACAGAATATAAAGACAGATAGGAAAAGTTTCTATAAATATATAAAACGAAAAAGAATGGCTAAAGTAAACGTTGGCCCTTTAGAGCATGAGAAGGGGAATTTAGTTATGGGATATGATGAAATAGCCGAGTCATTGAACAGGTATTTTGTATCGGTCTTCACAGTGGAGGACACTAATAACATGCCAGCAATAGACAAAGAGACGAAGGCAGGTGAGGACCTGGAAACAATCATAATTACGGAAGAGGTAGTGTTGGGCAAGCTAATGGAGCTAAGGATTGATAAGTCTCCTGGCCCTGATGGAATGCATCCCAGGGTACTAAAAGAGATGGCGGGAAAAATAGCAGGTGCACTGGTGGTAATTTTCCAAAATTCGCTAGACTCTGGGGCAGTCCCAGCAGATTGGAAAACAGCAAATGTGACGCCACTGTTTAAAAAGGGAAGTAGACAAAAGATGGGGAATTATAGACCAGTTAGCTTAACCTCTGTAGTGGGGAAGATGCTTGAGTCTATTATCAAGGAAGAAATAGCAAGGCATCTTGATAGAAATTGTCCCGTTGGGCAGACACAGCATGGGTTCATGAAGGGCAGGTCATGCTTGACAAATCTTCTGGAATTCTATGAAGACATTACGAGCGAGGTGGACAATGGGGACCATGTGGATGTGGTGTACCTAGACTTCCAAAAGGCCTTTGACAAGGTGCCGCACAAGAGGCTACTGCATAAGATAAGGATGCATGGCATTAAGGGTAAAGTATTAGCATGGATAGAGGATTGGTTGACTAACAGGAAGCAAAGAGTGGGGATAAATGAGTGCTATTCTAGCTGGCAGTCAGTGACTAGTGGTGTGCCTCAGGGATCGGTGTTGGGACCGCAATTATTTACAATTTATATAGATGATTTGGAGCTGGGGACCACGTGTAGGGTGTCAAAGTTTGCAGATGACACTAAGATGAGTGGCAAAGCAAAGTGTGCAGAGGACTGTGAAACTTTTTAGAGGAACATAGATACATTGCGTGAGTGGGCAAAGGTCTGGCAGATGGAATACAATGTAAATAAATGTGAAGTCATACATTTTGGTAGGAGTAATAGTAAAAAGGATTATTACTTGAATGGTAAAAAGTTGCAGCATGCTGCTATGCAGAGGGACCTGGGTGTCCTTGTGCATGAATCACAGAAGGCAGGTCTGCAGGCACAACAAGTAATTAGGAAGGCAAATGGAATTTTGACCTTCATTGTTAAAGGGATTGAAATAAAAAGCAGAGAGGTTATGTTGCAGCTGTACAAGGTGCTGGTGAGGCCACACCTGGAGTACTGTGTGCAGTTTTGGTCTCCTTACTTGAGAAAGGATGTACTGGCACTGTAGGGGGTGCAAAGGAGGTTCACTAGGTTGATTCCGGAGTTGAGGGGGTTGGCTTATGAGGAGAGACTGAGTAGATTGAGATTATATTCATTGGAATTCAGAAGATTGAGGGGGGATCTTATAGAAACATATAAAATTATGAAGGGAATAGATAAGATAGAAGTAGAGAGGATGTTTCCACTGGCAGGTGAAGCTAGGACAAGAGGGCATAGCCTCAAGATTAGAGGGAGCAGATTTAGGACTGAACTGAGAAGGAATTTCTTCACCCAGAGGGTTGTTAATCTGTGGAATTCCTTGCCCAGTGAAGTCGTTGACGCTACTTCAGTAAACGCTTTTAAAAAAAAGGCAGATTTTTTTTGAACAATAAAGGAATTAAGGGATACGGTGAGAACGCGGGTAAGTGGATCTGAGTCCACGAAAGGATCAGCCATGATCTTATTGAATGGCGGAGCAGGCTCGAAGGGCCAGACGGCCTACTCCTGCTCCTAGTTCTTATGTTCTTATGTTACGATCTGTATTTTAAATCTGTGTCTTGTTACGAGTTACAGCAATAATGTAAAATCTGAAGTATTAGAAGGAAGTGAACTTTATAGTTCAATTATTCATAATGAATTAAAATTATAGTCAGATTTAAAATAACATGATCTTTTGTTTGTATTTTTTACTTCCTTTGTGACACTAAAAGGCGAGACTATTGCACTGATTGAGATTTTGTCAGGCTGATAACATTCTCACTGACCATTTGGAGAATCAGAGGGTACTCCTGTCATTAAAGTGCTTGAGTCCTGATAGAGCCAGGTGCCCTTCAGGCACTTGAATGGCCGCTGTTGGGCTTTCTCTGCAATTGAGGTGGAAGTCCTACCCTTCAGTAAATGCTGGAAAATCAGCACTTAGCAGATCATAAGGATCATCATGGTATCCAGGGCATAGCTGAGTGAGGGTGGGGAGCTTACATGAGAGAAGAGTTGGGGTAGTCACAGGGTAGGGCAAGATGTTTTCTGTCTTGCTCAATAGGGTTTGCTGGGAGGACGCGCAATGTTGTGGTAAGCTATGCAGCCTCCATTTAATCTACACCTTATTGAGGTGTATAAAATAATGAGGGGCATAGATAGGATGAATGCATGTAGTCTTTTTCCCAGTGATGGGGAATTGAAAACTAGAGGGCTAGGTTTAATGTGACATGGGATAAATTTAAGAAGAACCTGAGGGGCAATTTCTTCATGCAGAGAGTGGTGCATATATGGAATTGGGCTGCTGGAGAAAGTTGTTTAGGCAAGTACAACAGCAACATTTAAAAGACATTTGGATAGGTACATAGATGAGAAGGGTTTAGAGGTATATGGACCAAATGCGGGCAATTAGAACTAGCTGAGTGGGCACCACGGTCAGCATGGACCACTTGGGCTCTATGACTTTAAAATCATGTTGTTTCCATTTCATCCCTTAGTCACCACTAAATTGCTGTGGGGTCAGGGATAACGGGCGTTAGTTGGTTCATTAACAAGCAAGGTTTGGCCAGGATTCTTACAGTAGTCCCTCTGCACTATGAATTAATTGTAAGAGATTTCGTTGCCATTGGGAGACTGATGTGAGACTGTTCCTATAATTAAATGGTCCTGGCTGCTATTTTTCCAGCAATATGCTATATTGTACCAAACCCAGTGATACCAATTAAAGAAACTCACGCTATACACTGTTGACAGCAGGAAATGTCTAAAGGAGGGCTGGTTAATGTCTAATTGGAAGACTAGAATAGGGTTGTCATAGTGGTCCATTTTATAAGAAACAGAATTGCCCATTGGGGATGCTAGAAGATTTGTTAATGAAATGACTAGCCCAGCTTGTTGAAGCATCATTTTCATTTCCTGTGTAGTGTACTTTACCTAATTTTATGTTTCCCTAGGGCAATAATTGTAATCAGGAGAAAGCAATTACGAGAACAACCATTGTGTGCTTAACTCAAATAGTCTATAGACATGGATTACTTTTAATTAATTATGTTAAATTTTATGTCCCCAACCTTTCTTAATTTTTTTTTAACTTCCTTGAATGTCAGTTTGCTATAGCAAATTGAGAAAGTAAAATATTACACTGATATTTAGCCTAGCATCGCCAACCATAGATAGAAAATTGCTTTTTTTTGTTGTCTGTGGCTGCATTTGAGCCTTTGCCACGTCAGGCATGCCAGGGGTATATAGTTGTACAATTGCAGTTAAGCATTAATTTACAAATTAATCTGCTATTCAGTTATGTGCAGCCATTGTGATATCTTCTCAATGCATTATACCTCACTATTCACAATCAAGTCATGTAGGAATTTTAAAAATATTTGTTTAGAGGCCTTGGGAAATTTGAGTGTTGAGTACTTTTCTCAAGAGAAAATGTTTCTACTTCATCCATATTCAAATTATATGCCATCTATCAGGTTTGCGTCGATTCTCCAAGTGAGCATCACGACATAGTGCCATTTTTTTGCCTTTTCCTTACACTCTTCCATATTGTTTCTATTTAAATAATCGTCTAATGCCATCTTGAATGCTTCATTTGAACTCATTTCCACCACAATTCCAGGCTGTGCATTCCTTTGCCTTCTTTCTTTGAAGAACAACAATCCCAACTTTCAGTCTACGCTAAATAATATTTCTCATCATTTGGAACCATGGTTGTAAATTTCTCCTGCACTTTCCAGTGTGATCCCATCCATATTACATTGTGGCATCGTATTCCATTGATGTCTGAAAAGTGTTAGCATCATCTCCTTGTTTTTGTATTGTGTGCCCCTATTAATATAGTGCAGGACACTTTATGTTTTATTAACTGCTTTCCACTTACCTTGCTACTTTCAATGATCTGTGCACATAGACAGGCAGGTTGCTCTAATGCTGCACCCACTTTAGAATTGTACCCTTGTTTTATATTGTCTTTCCATGTTGATCCTACCAAAATGCGTCACCTCACACTTCTGTGCATTGAATTTCATCTACCAATATCCACCAACTCTATCAACCTATTACCTTTTGAAGTTCTACACTGTCTTCTTCATAGTTTAAAATGCTTTCAAGTTTGGTATCATCTGCACACTTTGAAATTATTCCCTGCAGACCAAGATCATTAATAATTATCAGGAAAAACGAGGGTCCTAATACCAACCTCTGAGAAACTCCACTATAAACTTCCTCCAGTCTGAAAAATATCTTTGGACCATTATTCTCTGTTTCCTGTCATTCAGCCCATTTTGTATCCAAGTTGCTAGTGTCCTTGTTATACTATGATCTATAAATTCACTCACAAGTATGTTGTGTGGCATTTTATCAAATGCCTTCTGGAAGTCCATGTAGACCACATCAATATCATTACCCTCATCTACCCTTTCTGTTATATTTTCAGAAATCTCCTAACAAGTTAGTTATTTATGATTTCCACTTTAGAAATCCATGTTGACTTTTCCTAAACAACAGAACTTTTTTTCCATGTGACTACTAATTCTCTCCCAAAATGGCTATTGCTGTAAGTTCCTCCAGCACTGAAGTTAAATGAACTGGCCTGTGATTGGCTGGACTTAGCTTACAACTTTTCTTGAACAAGTGCATATTTGTTTACAATTTTCCAGTTTTCTAACACCTTCCCTGTGTCTGAAAAGACTAAAGAATTAACAGCTTCCACTTTCATTGTTTCCAGTATTCTTGGATGCACCTCACCTGGTTCTGATGTCTTGTCAACTTTAAATACCAACAGTCTATCCAACATCACTTCCTTTTCAAGTTTGAACACATCTATTAACAGAGTTTCCTCCTTTGCAGCCATGGGCTGGGTAGTATCCATGTCTCTGTCTCCACTTTTAAATTCCCATTTTAGCCCCAAGTATCAGAGTAAACATTCTCTGAACTCCCTCTGATGTATTTAAATCATTTTTAAGTTAAGGATACCAAAATTGTGCATAGTACTACAGATGAGGCCTTACCATTACCTTATACAATTCTAACAAAAAAACACTATTTTCACATTTTTATTTCTTTATTTTTCTATTTTTTTTTCCTAAGAACTTGTACTGAAGAATCTATACATCGGTACCTTTGTACCTAAGATGGCGCCAAACTTTTCACTGTTATGAGGATTTCTGCCTCTGCTACCCTTACAGGCAGTGAGTTCCAGATTTACACCACTCTCTGGATGGAAAGAAAAGTTTTCCTTCACATCTCCTCTAAACATTCTGCCCTATACCTTAAATCTATGCCCCATGGTCATTGTTTCCTGCATTAAAGGGGATAAAATTTTTCCTCTCTACCCTACCTGTGCCCTTCATAATTTTATACATCTCAATCGTGTCCCCTTTCAATATATTCTGTTCTGAGGAAAACAACCCCAGTGTGTCCAATCTCTGTTCATAACTGAAACTCTCCAGTCCAGACAACATCCTGGTAAATCTCCTCTGCATCCTCTCCAGTGCTATCGCATCCCTCTTATAATGTGGATTCCAGAACTGTACACAATAATCTAGCTGTGGCCTAACCAACATTTTATGCAGTTCTAGCATAACCTCCTCATTCTTACACTCTATGCTTCAGCTAATATAGGTAAATATCCCATAGGCTTTCTTCATTACTTTATCCATCTACCCTGATACCTTAAAGGACTAGTGTGCACTCCCAGGTTCCTGTGATCCTCAATGCTTCCCATGGTACTACTCTTCATCATGTATTCCCTTGCCTTGTTTGCCCTTCCCAAGTGCACCCCCTCACATTCATCTGGATTGAGTTCCATTTGCCACTGATCAGCTCATTTGACCAGCCCATCTATGTCTTCCTATTTGCCACCCTGCCAAATTTTGTATCATCTGCAAACATATTGATCAATCTTGCCACATTCAAATCTAAATCATTTTTATAAACCACGAACAGCAAGAACCTCCAATACTGACTACTGCAGGACCCCACTGGACACAGACTTTCAGATATCCCTTGTTCTAGTCCTACTCGGGCCTCCACTCACAATACTTCCTCTCGTACATGGCTTATATCATAAGTGCTGCTTCCTGCTGTTGTCTGAGGTTGGAAAAGTTAATCAGTTTTCCCTTTTCGCAATTTCCATCCTTCTCTCACTTTTATCTGGTCCATTCTTCTCTTACTTTCCTTGACTTCACTGTTCCCATTTCTGGGGTAGACTGGGATATTCACTTAAAATCCACCAACTCTCTCAGAAACCTCAACTTTCTCACATTCTATCTGCCCCTTCTTCATCACTTCTGCTCTGATGATGCCATCTTCCACTTGAGTGCTTCTGACATTTTCTCCTTTTTGCTCAACTGAAGACTAACTCTCACTATGATTGACAGAGCCCTTGAATATGTCCGACCCATTTATTTCACTCTGCCCTCACCTTGAGAACAATAATTTGGTCCTCTTTTCCCTCACTGGACTCCTCATTCAAAAGATCATCCTCTGCCGTTTCTGCCACCTCCAGGAGGATACCATAACCAAACTGATCCTCCCCTAAGTTCCACTGTCAGCATTCTGAAGGGACCATTTCCTCTGCCCAATTTTCCATCACTACAAACACTTTCTCACTTCTCATGGCGCCTTTCCATACAATCACAAACAGCGTAACATGAGCCCATTCAACTCCGCCTTCCTTATCACTTAAGGCCTCAAACATGTTTTCCAGTTAAAGCTAGAGATAGTAGGAACTGCCGATGCTGGAGAATCTGAGATAAAAAGGTGTACAGCTGGATGAATACAGCAGGCCAAGCAGCATCAGAGGAGCGCGAAAGATGCTGAAGAAGTGTCTAGACCCGAAACGTCAGCTTTCCTGCTCCTCATGCTGCTTGGCCTGCTGTGTTCATCCAGCTCTACACCTTTTTATTCCAGTTAAAGCAATGTCTTACTTCTAGTTCCAATCCAATCTACTGTATTTGTTGCTCACAGTGTGGGTCTCCTTTACATTGGCGAGACCAAATGCAATTTGCAGAACATTTCGACTTTGTCCATAGGCATGATCCTGATCTTCCAGTTGCTTGCCATTTCAATAAACAACCTTGTTCCCATGCTATTAATTCTAACTGAGTTCTGAGGAAGCGTCACTCAACCGAAAAGGTTAACTCTGATTTCTCTCCACAGATGCTGTCAGACCTGCTGATCTTCTCCAGCAATTTCTTTTTTTGTTACTAATAATTCTGTTCTTGGCTTGGTGCAGTGTTCCAACAGAGCTCAATTCAAGCTGGGGGAATAACACCTCATTTTCCACTTTGGCATTTTATAAGCTCTAGAACTTAACATTGAGTTCCACTACTTCAGAGTATGACCTGTGTCCTTCACTTTATTTACATCACCCATCCTCCCCTGGCAGTGCATTGTTATATCTTGTTAACTCTGCTGTCAGCAGATTGGGCCCAATTTCTCCTTTTCACACCTTTATCTCATTCGCATTCCCTTCATCGTTTTACTCTGGAAACCCTAACAATTTGTTTCATTTACTTCTCTTCCCCACTTTGTCAACAGCATCAAAACTACCATTTTTCAACATGTTTCAGTTCTGAAGAAGCATCATACTGGATTTGAAAGGTTAACTCTGTTTCTCTCTCCACAGATATTGCCAGACCTAATAAGTTTCTCTGGCACATTTTTGTTTTTATTTAAGATTTCCAGCATCCGCAGTACTTCATTTTTTATGTATATTTGATCAATTCATCAAAGTCATTGATATAAATTTTAAACAGTTGAGGGTCCAGCAGGAATTCCTGTGGCACTGCACTCATCACATCTTGTCCACTTGAAAATTCTTAATGTGGGTACTGGTCCTTTAGTCTCCTTTATCTCGGATGCTCTTGAAATTCTTATATGTTTTTGAAACTGCACTGATCCAGGCAAGTCGAGAGTATTCCATCGCTCTCCTGGCTTGTGCCTTGCAGACGTTTGGCAGGCTTTGGGCAGCCAGAAGGTGAGCTACTATCCTCAGGATTCCAAATGTCTGACCTTCTCCTGTAGCTGTAATGTGAATATGGCTGGTTCTATTAATTTTTGAGTTAATGTTAGCACCCATAATTTGACACCGGGATAGCCTATTGACTTCAATTTTCCCACAACTCTTTATGTCTCTCTCCTTCAGGTGCTGCCTTGATATTGTGGGTAGTCACTCTCACTTCACCACTCAAGTTCAGCTATTTTGCCCATATTTAAACTAAGGCTTTAATGGCCTTGGCAGAACCTGAGCTGTGCGTTACCCCCAATGTTATTATTCAGTGAGCTCTTCTTGAATTCTGTTTGAAACAGTGCCACACAACAGACTTGTGAGGAAAGTTATAGGTAATGGTATCAAAGGGAAAGTAGCAACATGGTTATAAAATTTGCTGAGTCATAAAAACAGAGAGTAAAGATCAATAGAGATAGTAAGAACTGCAGATGCTGGAGTCAGAGATAACGCAGTATGGAGCTGGAGGAACAACAGGCCAGGCAGCATCAGAGGAGCAGTAAAGTTAACGTTTCGGGTCAGGACCCTTCTTCAGAAATGCTTTAACGTTCAGGAAAGAGAAGGAGGTATCAGAGATGGCCCAGGTGAATTTGAGGTTGGAGTGAAAGGTGTTAGCAAAGATGATGAACTGTTCAAGCTCCTCGTGGGTGCATGAGGCAGCACCGATACAGTCATCCATGTATCCTAAGAAGAGACAGGCATAGCTTGGGCCCATGTGGGTTCCCATGGCCACTCCCTTAGTCTGTAGGAGGAGTTAAAGGAGAAGTCATTAAGGGTAAGGGCAAGTTCAGTCAAGCAGATGAGGGTGTCGCTGGAGGGGACTGGTTGGGCCTGTGGGAGAGGAAGAAGCGGAGTGCTTCTAGGCCATCCACGTGGGGAATGCAAGTGTACAGTGATTGGATGTCCATAGTGAAGATGAGGAATTGGGGGCCAGTGAATTGGAAGTCTTGGAGGAAGTGGAGGGCGTGGGTGGCCCGGACATAAGTGGGGAGTTCCTGGACCGGGGGGAGAAAACAGAGTCAAAGTACGCGGAGATAAGTTCAGTGGGGCAGGAGCAGGCAGAGACAATGGGTCGGCTGGGGCAGTCAGGTTTGTGGATTTTGGGAAGGAGATAGAAATGGGTGGTGCGGGGTTGGGGAATGACAAGGTTGGAGGCTGTGGGTGGAGGTCACCTCAGGTGATGAGGTTGTGAATGGTTTGAGAGATGATGTTTTGGTGATCAGGGGTGGAGTCATGATTGAGGAGGCGGTAGGAGGAGGTGTCAGAGAGTTGGCGCCTGGCCTCGGCTGTGTAAAGGTCAGTGTGCCATACCACTACTGTGTCTCCCTTATCTGTAGTTTAAGGTTCAGGAAAGAGAGGGAGGTATCAGAGATGGTCCAGGTGAATTTGAGGTTGGGGTGAAAGGTGTTAGTAAAGTTGATGAACTGTTCAAGCTCCTTGTGGGAGCACGAGGCAGCACTGATAGTCATCGATGTAGCAGAGGAAGATGTGTGGGATAGTGCCAGTGTAGCAGCGGAAGAGGGACTGTTATATGTATCCTACGAAGAGGTAGGCATAGCTTGGGCCCATGTGAGTTCCCACGGCCTCCCTCAATTTTTCAGGCTGGAGGAAGGTTTGTAGTGGAGATCACTACTGGAGCCCTTGCTTTTCCTGATATGTATTGGTGAACTGGATCTTGGTGTGCAGGGGACAGTTACAAAGTTTGCAGGTGACTCAAAACTTCGAAGAATTGTAAACTATGAGGAGGACAGCAGGACATTGACTAGTTGGTAGAATCGGTAGATGTGGCAAATGAGGTTCAATGCAAAGAAGTGTGAGGTGGTGTACTCTAGAAAGAACAATGAAAGACAATATAAAATAGGGATTGCAATGCAAAGAAAGCTTGGCAGATGGAATATAATGTGAGAAAATGTGAGGTTATGCATATTGACAGGAAGAATAGCTAAGAAGAATATTATTTAAATGAAGAAACACTGCAGAAAGCTGCAGAATAGAGAGATTTGAGAGTCCTTGTGTATGAGTCATAAAAAGCTAGCATTCAAATTCCGTGGGTAACAGGGAAGGCAATCCATTTTTCTTGAAATAAAAGTGGGATAGAATACAAAGGACTAGAATAGTTTTAGAATATCTGCAATATTGTAAACAACTTTGGGGCCCTTATCTAAGGAAGGATAAGTTGGCATTGGAGGCAGTCCAGAGGTCGTTCACTAGACTGATGTCAGGTTTGGAGGGACAGTCTTATGAGGAGAGGTCATGTAGGTTTGGTCTATATGTATTAGAATTTAGAATCATGAGAGGCAACCTAGCTGAAACATGCAAGATTCTTACAAGAATTGGCAGAATAGATATAAAATGTTGTTTTCCCTTGTATGTGAGTCTCAGATCAGAGGACATAATCTCAGAATAAGAAGTTGCACATATAAGGCACAGATGGGCAGAAATTTGGGTCATTAAGTATATTCAAGATTGAGATAGACAGATATTTAATCAGAAGGGGAATTATGTGTTCTAGAGAAAAGGCAAGAAAGTAGAGTTGAGGATTATCAGTTCAGCCAAGACCTCTTGAATGGTGAGAAGGATGGATAGACTAAATAACCTACTTCTTCTGCTCCTTCTATATTTTATGGGCTGAAGAAGGTGCGGAAGCAGAGGAACATGGGTATGTATGTGCACAGATCATTGAAAGTGGCAGGACAGATAGAGAAGTTAATAAAGCATATAGCTTATTAATAGGGGCATAGAGTGCATGAACAAGGAGGTGATGTTGAACTTGCATAAAATCTCAGCTGGAATATTGTGTACAGTTGTGGGCATCACATTATGGGAAAAAGGTAAATGCATTTGAGAGAACGCAGAAGTGATTTACGAGAATGGTTCCTAGAATGAGAAACTTCCGTTGTATTATAACAACATAAGAACTGGAGCAGGAGTAGACAATTCAGCCTCTCAACTCAGCTCTGCTATTTATTATGATCATGGCTAATCTAATATTGAACCCAACTCCACTTTCCCACCCACTCCCCTTACCCTCTAACCCGTTACTAAATAAAAACCTGCTTTATCTCTTTAAATTTATTCAGTATCCCTGCGTCCATTGCACTCTGGGGTAGTAAATTCCACAGATTCAAAACTCTTTGAGAGAAGTCATACCTCTTAATCTCTCATTCTAGATTGCCCCACAAGAGGAACAACTGCTCTACATCAACTTTGTCAATCCCCTTTAGCATCTTACATATTTCAATTAAACATCCTCTCATTCTTCTAAACTCAAGTGAGTATAGGCCCAAACTGCTCAATCTCTTCTAATAAGTCAAACCTTTCATTCTGGAATTAATCTAGTGAACCTGCTCTGAACTGCCTGTAGTTCTGAGGAAAGATTAAAGAAGTTGGAAGTGTTCTCCTTAGAGAAAAGAAGGCTGAGAGGATATTTGACTGAGGTTTTCAAAGCCATGAGTGGGTTGGATAGAGTAAAGAGGGAGGAGCTATTCCTGCTCAAAAAGGAATAAAAGTGTTAAGATATAGATTTAAAATAATATGCAAAAGAAGAAAGGATAATGTGAGAAAAATCTTTTTTGTACAATTTATTAAGGTCTGGAATGTCCTGCCTGGAAATGTGGTGGAAGCAGATTCAATTGAGGCATTAAAAGGGCAGTAGATGGTTATTTGGATAAAAATAGTCTGCAAGGATTTGGAGAAACAGCTGGAGATTACCACAAGGGATGCTTTTTTTGTAAAGCCAGCACAGGTACGATGGGCCAAATGGCCACCTCTTGCATTATGATGATTCTGTCATAGATTATTAGAGTCATACAGCATGGAAACAGAGCCTTAGGTCCAACCAATTCACACCGATCATGCTCCCAATCTAAATTAGTCCTACCTGCCTGAGCTTGTCCCATATCCCTCCAAACCTTTCCTCTTCATGAACTTACCCAAACGTCTCTTAAACATTGTAACTGTGCCTGCATCCACCACATTCTATGGCAGTTCATTCCATACACAAACCACTCTCTGTAGAGCAGGGTTGGCTCTCATGTCCTTTTTAAATCTTTCTCCTCTCACCTTAAGGATATGCCCCTTAGTTTTGAACTCCCCCACCCTAGGGAAGGACCCTTGTCATTCATCTTATCTATGGCCCTCATGATTTTATAAACCTCAATAAGGTCATCCGTCAGCCTCCTACGCTCCAGTGAGAAAATGATGTGCAGATGCCAGCATTGGACTGGGCTGGACAAGGTCAGAAATCATACAACACCAAGTTATAGTACAACAGGTTTATTTGAAAACACAAGTTTTCGGAGCCTCAGTCCTTCTTCAGTTGTTAGTGAGAGAGGTAGTATCAGACACAGAATTTTCAAGTAAAAGATCAAAGGTTCACACCATTGCTGAGGATGTACTAAACAAACGTAAGATGCTCTTAAATCTTTAATCAGTTTGAAGGTTTTAATTGATTATTATGTATATGTAAATCCCCGAATTCCTTTCAAGTCATGGACCTCAGAGAACTAAAGGTTTTATCAGTGTAAAGAAGAGGTGACATTTTGGGTCAGACAATGCATGTTAGGTGTGTGACCTTGCTTAGAATCTGTTGGTTTTAGTTCGGAGTCAGACTGGTTTTATTTCTAAAGTAGAAATTCATAAAATGCCATATCAACTGACTATCTATAAATTGTGTGCTTTTTGAACAAAATAAAATGTACCTGTAAATACAAATTCACCCCAAAGTGAAAAAAGTCCCGGCCTTTCCAGTATATTTTTATATCTCAAACCCTTAATTCCCAGCAACATTCTTTTCTGAACCCTCTTCAGTTTAATAATATCCTTCCCGTAACAGGGTAACCAGAACTGCACATAGTACTCCAGAAGAGGCCTCACCAATGTACTGTACAACATGATGTCCCAACTCGTATACCCAAAGGTCTGAGCAATGAAGACAAGCGTTATAAACACCTTCTTAATTACCCTGTCTAACTGTGGTGCAAACTTTGCTGATCATTGAGAGTAGACTTATGGAACGGTAATTAGTTGATTTGCATTTGTGTTTGCTCTGAGGGGAGGATGTACCTGAGCATTGGTAGATGTACTGAAACAATTTGGTTCAGAGGTGAAGTTCTAGTGTTCAGAATTACAGTGGGAATGTTGTCAGGATGTGTAGTACTAAATGGTAGTTTTATCAGTTAGCCAGCCAAGCCACTGATGGGCTGATTGGCCTCATACATTGCAGGATTCTGTGAATCTATGATTACAAATTGTTACATAAATCTCTTAAGAATGCTGTGCTGCTGCCTTCATATGTAGTTGCACAGAGGAGGCACGGTTGTATGACTGTTTTCATTGTGCGAAGTTCAGGTTTAATATTTGTTTTAGTGGCTTTCCAAATTTATTTTATCATTGGTTCTGATGTTCTAATAAACCCAATATATTCACACATCCCTATTGGTCTAATTGAATGCGTAAAGAAACAATATTCAACCTCTTTATAACTGATGGATGGAATTTGTTTTTGAGTTTTTAGTCAGTTCTTCACAAAAGTGATACACCACATCTGCTGAATAAATGTGATGTTTAAATAAAAATTTCACAACGCCTTGCAGTATTTTGGAACATTGGGCCAATTAGAAAGATATCATGCTTTTGCCTGACCATGAACGTATGCCCTGTCTTCACTCCTAAAGTACTGAGTAATGCAGAGATCATTTATTAAATCATTATAGAACCAGACTCTATGACAAGCAGCCTTAAGGTGCATCATGTTAAAGTATTAAAATTTTATACTAACATTATTAGCCTCATGTACTATCTAAAAGCAAACATTACTTCATCCCCAATGAATGTAATTATGTGTTGTACATGGCATTTGGGCTACTTTTACACACAGTCTTCTTATTAATCAGAAACAAATAGCCTTTGTTAGTGTTGGTGACTAATGAAGTGTTTTTACAAGTATGTACAGCTACCCCTTGACTTACTTCCTGGGCTGGATTTTCTCATTTCCAAATTTCTAACATCTTATACTTTTTTCATGCCAAACACAATATCTCTGTGACATTCAACACTTTGAACTGGTTTTATGAATTGCTTTTGGCTTTCGGCAACATCTTCCGCTTTTAAAACCAAATTATTGATGCTCACTTCTGATGGACATATTAAAATTGAAGTTACTTGTTAGATGGGCTGAATTGTAAGTAGCTGAAGATTTCGAGATGCTGCTTCAAATTTTACTTTCACTGGATAGAAATTCAGATTTGTATCTAGTTTACTGCCTGCATTAAAATCTTGCAAACTTTACCTTTGGGAATGCTTGGAACATTTCCTAAACATTGCCAATTAGAATTTCTATTCTTGATTTCTCAGCTGCCTATGTGGAATGTCATTATTATTTCTTTGATTGAAGTTTAAATATGAAATAATATTTAAATAACAAAATTATTTTCTGTATATTTTGCTTGTTTGTGATGTTTGTGAGGGCTAGCAGTGAGTTGCCCTCAATGGGAAGACACAAATATGAGTCATTGGTAAAAAAAATTATTCATTTGCCAGCACAGAACTGGAGTATTGCTGGTAAAAGACCATTTTTATCATTTTTTTTGTTCTGCACTTACAGGCCATTTCAGAAGAATACAAATACAAAGGATAAACCAATATTTATACTGCATCTACTACCAATCAGAGTCCACTTGCCAAACAAAGAGTCCATTTGCCAACCAATCAACACTTTTCCCATGCAGCCTAATGTTGGTTTTCCTCATTAATTAATACTTCTATGAAATTTCTTGATGAGTGCAAGACAAAAAGGTTTGATGAAATTTGTCTTTTGTCAGCAATGCTCAAGTCATTAATATATGCAATAAGACATTCAAGTGAAACCTTTCTGCTCAATAGTGGTTGAGATGATTAGTTTAGATGCCTTTTAAGGGGCAGTTAGGTATGTGAATGAGGGTGAAAAGATGAACAAGATGTATTTAAATGTGAGATGAAGAAAGCTGGAGCAAAAACTCTAGCATAGATCTGTTGGGCTCCTTTTTTTTATTCACTGGTGGAATGTGGACGTTGCTGGTTGTCCAGCAGTTCTTGACTGTCCCTGATTGCCCTTGAGAACATAGTGCTGAACTGTTTTCTGGAACTGCTACAGTGATCCACAATACCCTTAGGGAGGGAATTCCAGGATTTTGATCGAGCAACAATGAAGGAATTGTAATATATTTCCAAGTCAAGATGGTGAGTGGCTTAGAGGCAAACTTGCAGTTGATGGTGGCCTCGTGTATCTGCTGCCCTTGACTTTCTAGATGGAAGTGGTTGTGGCTTTGGAAAGTGCTATTTAAGAAATTTGCTGAATTTTGCCGTGCATCTTGTAGATAGTAGCAGTGGTGTGTACTTAGCATTGGTAGTAGAGGGAGTGGATGCTTGTGATGTGGTGCCAGTCTAGTGAACTGCTTTGTCCTGGATTGTGTCAAGCTTCTGTAGTGTTTTTGCAACTGCACCAGCCCAGACAAGTGGAGAGCATCCCAACACACTCCTGATTTGTGCCTTGTAGATTATGCACAGGCATTGGGAGTGAGTTACTCACCTCAGTCCTAGCCTCTGACCTACTTTTGTAGTTACTGTGTTTATGTGGCAAGTCCAATTGAGTTTCTGGTCAATGGTAACCCTTAGGATATTGATAGTATGGGATTCGGTGATGGTACTACCATTGAATGTCAAGAGGCAGTGGTTAGATTGTCTCTTATTGGAGATGTTCATTGAATTCCCACTTCTGACCTTATAATGGAGGAAAGGCCATTAATGAAGCTGAAGATGGTTGGGCCGAGGGCACTACCCTGAGGAAATCTGACAGAGATTCCCTGGAGTTGACATGACTGACCTACAAAAACCACAGCCATCTTCCTGTGTGCCAGGTATCAGTCTAGCTAATGGAGAATTTTCTCCTTGATACCCATTGATTCTAATATTTCTAAGGTTCCTTGATGCTATACTTGGTAAAATGAGGCCTCGATGGCATTGACTGTCATTCTCACCTCCTCTGGAATTCAGCTGTTTTGTTCATGTTTGAACCAAGGCATGTTTGAACCAAAGCTGAGCAGTTGCTGCTTGATGTTACTGTTGATGATACCTTCCATCACTTTACTGAAGTCGATAATAGACTAATGGTGTGATAATTGGCTGGAATGGATTTGTTCTTCGTTATGCATACAGGACATACCTGGCCAATTTTCCACATTGTAGGGTAGATAGCAGTATTGTAACTGTACTGGAAGAGTTTGGCGAGGGGAACAGCAAGTTCTGGAGCACCTTCTTCAGTAGTATTGCCGAAATGTTGTCAGGGCCCATTGCCTTTGCATTAACCTCTGCCTTCTTGATAACACATGGAGTGAATTGAATTGGCCGACAACTGGTTCTGTGATGCTGGGGATGACTAGAGAAGGCTGAGATGGATGATCCACTTACCACTTCTGGATGAAGATTGCTGCGAAAGTTTCAGCCTTATCATTTGCACTGATGTGTTTGGCTCTTGCATCATTGAGGATGGGGATACTAGTGGAGCTGCCTCCTCCCGTCAATTGTTTAATTGTCCACCACTATTCATGACTGAATGTGACAGGACTGCAGAGCTTAGATCTAATCTGTGAGCTCGCTTAGCTCTATCTATCTCATACTGCCTATGCTATCTGCTATATGGCCTATTTTGTGCCATAATTGGCATCTATGTACTTGAATTTAACAGCATTATTAGTTTAGGGAACCTTTGTAAAATGTATCCTGTTGTAGAAGGCTTCGGGACCCTGGAGCAACCTTGCAATGATGTCGCAGAGCTGCACATCACAGAGTGTAAATGCCATAATGTGGGCAGCACTAAAAACTCTAGATTGAGAGAAATTCTTGATTGCATCTGAGCATAAATATGAGAAGATAGATTAGCCCTTACCTAATATAACTATGACCATGAATACCATGACTGGCAGTAATTACTATTAAAATACAATTACTGTTACTTTCAAGCCTAAGATACCTCTTGATTTTGCCTTCTCCTTGACTAATCTGTCTCAAATTTAAACACACAATAAAACATATCCCAGAGGTTATTTACATTAAATGACCCATATTTTCCTGCATGTCAACTTGTGTATCAAGTTCATTTCAAGTGGCACAATCAATCTTTCTCAGCAATTGAATGAAAATATTAAGCAGGATGGAAAGGTAAAGACTTCATGTGAATTTAAAATGTTGCACTCTCATCAAGCCTAATTCTTCTTTATGGAATTAGTTGATCTCTCTCAATTTTTGACTGAATTTGAGTATGGCGTTTCCAGAAATTTGCTGAGCCTATTCTCTGTTTTCTAATTGCTAACTGATAATGTCTGAGCTAATGCAGTAGTTCACCATAGTTCAGCAAACTGGCGCAAGCTATTTTTTAAAGAGAATGTAACTTAGATTATGCAGTTGTAGTTGGGTTAGCCCACAAGAAAATACAACCTTGTAGAAAATCTTTTTCTTTAGAAGAACCTTCATGAGGATAATGATCATAATGAGGAAAGCCCCATTAATTTGAAAGAATTAGATATTTTTTATAAAACAAGTGTAAAATGGACAGAATGCAACAAGAGCAAAATGGAGAGAAGATTAAGGAGAATTGGATTAATGCTGAGCCAATGTATTATAACTATTAATGTGTCCATTGACCTCATGTTAACTTTGGAATATCTGTTGTTCCTCCAGACTCATACTTGCACAAACTTTTACCCAATGTGTTTGTACCTTTCTACTTCAGTATTATTTCATAGTTGTGTACTATGAAGGTTCATTATAGCAATTGTTTCAGAAACCTGGGTTCTGTAGTAGTCAGAATCACGTGTGGCTTTTAAGTTTGGTGTGTGTTCAGAAGAAGACATCTAGATTGAAATTTTCCATTTTCGGTTAAAGTGATTTGTTAAGTGAGATTCATGACACGCAGTCTGCCTGGACTTTTGGTGACTGACCTTATGCAATATGAGTCTCTCAGCTCATTAATTATGCAGCTGGCACTTCAGCAGCCTACACATGGAATGGCATGGCAAGAGAGGTAGAAGCATTTGTCACTGATGGCACTTTGTGGCATTCACGTTTCGTGGACCAGACTTAAAGCCCAACTGTACACCAGACACTGCAGCCAGGAACTATTTCTTACACTGTTGCTTGACCATTAACACTGAGGACATAGCCCAGAAAAGAAACTTGGTGCCCCACTTTGTGAAGAGGAACTTGGGGTATTGGTGAATGTAGTAGTGGAAAGGAGAGATGTTATTTATCTTGCTGACCACCACTGGAAACTACTCCACCAAATACAGCTAGTTTGCGGCAGCTGTGGCATTGATCTAGCAAGGTAACAACTCCCTTGACTGTTCAGTCCTTCCCACTGTGCATCTCAACATGTTACTTCCAAGTCCCACAACTGATCCATTGAGCAACCCAGGTAAGTGTTAAAATTAATGCTCAGCAGTACAGGAAGATGGCCAATGATCTTTTGTGCTTTGCATGGGTAAGTGCCACAATCTTCTGTCTGCTACCTTACAGTCAGAAGACCACCACTTACTTTAACTCTGCCACTGCACACACATTCATAGACTACAGCTTTCAGTCCTGTTTGAACATATTAACTCAATGGCTTTCACCCATCTCATCCTCCCAAACTGCTAACCTTTTAGCAGAGGGTGGCGATGACACTGATTGGTGGTTGGGGTGAAGATTTGCATTGGCGCAGTCACCACCAGCAGAAGGAGGACCTCAGCAAAACGCCCTCCAAGTTTGAGTGAAGACAAGTCACTGATTGGCAGTTGGGGTGAAGATTTGCATTGGTGCAGTCATCACTATTAAACAGGGTTTGAGGAGAAAGTGTTGTTAAGGGACAGGTAGACCCCAAGCACTACTCCAGTGTTTCTCTCCCTCCTCATCTAACCAACAAAAAAACCCACTGTGAAGACCACAAGCAAGGGAAAGCGAGTGGTCTTGCCCTGCTGCATGTGACGACAAGGGAGAGACTTGATTGGTGAGGAGTGGGTAAGGCAGGTAAGTCCTCATAACTTCTGTCATTTATAATACTCTTTTTGCCTTCTAATCTGTAAGGGTAGTATACGGACCAGGAAAGAAGGGCCACAGGTAGCTGGATTTGACTAAACCTAATATAAAGCACTGTCCAAGGTTTAATTTAGAGAGGTAAACCATGGCAGGAGAGCTCAAAGTTTTGATTTGCTCCACTTGCACCATGTGGCAGACTGGGGGGCAGTTCCAGCCCCTGCCCCCCACCTCCTGGTCAGCATGTGTGCAGAAAGTGTCTCCAGCAATAGCTCCTGGAAGCTTGAGTTTCAGAGCTGGAGTGGTGGCTGGGGACACTGTAGTGCATCTGTGAGGCAGAGAGCAACATGGATAGCAAGTATAGAGAGGTGGTCAGACCACAGGCTCAGACTCTGCAGGCAGGAAGGGAATGGGTGACCATCAGACAGAGCAAGAGAGATAGGCAGGTAGTGCAGGAATCTACTGTGGCCTTTCCCCTGCAAAACAGATATACCGTTTTGGATACTGTTAAGGGGAATGACCTCTCAGGGGAAGCAGCAGCAGCCAATCTTGTTGCACCATGGTTTGCTCTTCTGCAGAGGGGAGGGGTAAAAAGTGTGCTAGGGCAATAGTTATGGGGACTCAATTGTAAGGAGAATAGATGGTCTTTTCTGTGGCTGCAAACGAGATTCCAGAATGGTACGTTGTCTCCCTGGTGCTAGGGTCAAGGATGTCTCGGAGCTGGTACTGGATATTCTGAAGGGAGAGTGAATAGCCAGTGGTCGTGGTTCACATCGGTACAAATGACGTAGGTTTAAAGAAGGGGATGAGGTCCTAAAGGCAGAATACAGGGAGCTAGGAAGAATGTTAAGAAATCAGACCTCAAAGGTAATGATCTTAGGATTACTACTGATGCCATGTGCTAGTCAGAGGAGAAATGACAGGATATATTAGATGAATATGTGGCTGCAATGATGGTGTCAGGGAAGGGTTTCAGGTTCCTGGGGCATTGGGACCAGTTCTGGCAGAAGTGGGACCTGTGGAAATTGGACAGGTTACACCTGGGCAAGACTAGGACTGATGTCCTAGGGGGAGTGTTTGATAGAGCGGTTGGAGAGGGTTTAAACTAATATGCCAGGGGGATGGGAACCTATGTCAAGAGTCAGAGGAGAAGGCAGCAAGGACAAAAGAGCTTGGTAAAGACAAATGTAAGTTCCCTACAGACAGAAACGGGGGAATGTATAATAGGGAACAAAGAAATGGCTGATGAACTGAATACATACTTTGGTTCTGTCTTCACAGAAAAGGACACAAATCAGATACCAGAATTGTTGGAGGATGCAAGGTTTAGTGAGAGGGAAGAGCTGAGGTACATCAATATTAGTTGAAAAATGGTGCTGGGAAAATTGTTGGGATTGAAGACAGATAAATCCCCAGGGCCTGATAATTTGCATCCAGAGCACTTAAGGAAGGAGCTCTAGAGTTAGTGGATGCTTTAGTAGTCATCTTCCAGGATTCTTTTGACTCTGGAACAGTCCCTGCAGATTGGAGGGTAGCCAATGTCACTCCAAACTTCAAAAAGGTAGGTAGAGAGAAAACAGGGAATTGTAGACCGGTGAGCCTAACTTCGGTAGTGGGAACAATTCTCAAATCCATTGTCACGGATTTTATAGCAGAGCATTTACAAAGCAGCGGCAGGATCAGACAGAGTCAGTATGGATTTATGAAGGGGAATTCATGCTTGACAAATCTGTTGGAATTCTATGAAGATGTAACGAGGAGAGTTGACCAGGGGTGCCAGTCGATGTAGTATGTTTGGACTTTCAGAATGCATTTGACAAAGTCCCACATAAGAGATTAATGTGCAAGAATAAAGCGCTTGGGATTGGAGATGTGTATTGAGATGGATAGGAAACTGGTTGGCAGAGAGGAAACAAAGAGTAGGACTTAATGGGTCCTTTTCAAATTGGCAGGCAGTAACTAGTGGGGTGTTGTAGGGATCAGTGCTGGGACCCCAGCTATTCACAATGTATAATAATGATTTGGATGAGGGAACAAAATGGCAGATACAGTATAATTTGGATAAATGTGAGGTTATTCACTTTGAAAGCAAAAACAAGAAGGCAGATTACTACCTGAGTGGCTGTAAATTGGGAGAGGGGGAGTGTGCAGCGGAACCTGGCCATCCTTGTTTACCAGTCGCTGAAGGTAAGCATGCACGTGCAGCAGGTTGTAAAGAAGGCAAATGGTATGGCCTTCATTGCAAGAGGTTTGGAGTACAGAGCAGTTTTACAGGGTTTTGATGAGACCACACCTGGAATATTGTGTGCAGTTCTGGTCTCCTTTTCTGAGGAAAGATGCTGTTGTTCTCGAGGGAGTGCAGCGAAGGTTTACCAGGCTGATTCCTGGGCTGGTGGGTCTGACACATGAGGAGAGATTGACTAGGTTGGGATTGTTTTTGCGACAGTTCAGATGAATGAAGGGGGTTATCATAGAGACTTATAAAATTCTAACAAGACTGGACAGGGTAGGTGCAGGGAGGATGTTCCCAATGGTGGGTGTGTCCAGTACCAGGGGTCACAGTATGAGGATTCGGGGTAGACCATTTAGGACGGAAGTGAGGAGATATTTCTTCACCCAAAGAGTGGTGAGCCTATGGAATTCATTACCACAGGAAGTAGTTGATGCCAAAACATTGAATGTATTCAGTGGTTATGGGGAGAAAGCAGGATTAGGCTTTTGAGTTGGACGATTAGCCAAGAATAACAGAGAAGGCTCGAAGGGCCAAATAGCGACCTCCTGCTCCTATTTTCTATGTTTCTATGTTTTACTGCCCTTTGTGCTTCCAACTCATTCACTGTGGACACTTCACCCTCTCTCTTGCTCTTATATCACCGCAAGCTGCTCTTTTATCCACTTCCCTCATACTCAATCCCTCTCCTTGTCTTGTTGAAGAAAGAATTGACCTGTTTTAACTGGTCCTGGACTGTTGTGACACAGCATCCTGACTGACTGCTTGCACTTGACCTGCAGGACTGGACACATATCTTAGACTCTGGAAGTATCAAGGTGATCATGGCCAACCCTGTGAACTGGAATTGGATGAATCCCTTGACCACTTGTGGCCGTACTTCCAGACTGAGTGTTCTCCCCCCTCACCCCAGTAGGAATTCCATCTTCCAGATGACTTATAGACATGGCCGTCTACTTGAATCACATGAAATGTGTTTGATGCATAAGCTGCTGGCAAATGCTGCAGCTGTGTTGTAGATCTAATGTAGTGCTGTACAGTGACATTACCTCCCACTTGACTGTTCAGTTACTCACTCTGTGCAGTGGAGTCCTACCTCGACTGCATTCTCTTCCCATTTGTTCCATGCACTCCCCACCTACATTCGGGATGCAAACCATGCTCTCCATCTCTTCAGAAATTTCTAGTTCCTTGGCCCCCAGCGCTTCATCTTTACTATGGACGTGCAATCCCTACACACATCCATAACCCACAAGGACGGCCTACAGGGCCTCAGGTTTTTCGTCTCCAACAGACCCATCCACTTCCCCACACCAATACCCTCCTCCACCTTGCCAAACTAATCCTCACCCTCTTAACTTTTCCTTCAATTCTTCCCACTTTCTCCAAATCCAGGGGTTGGCCATGGGCGCTTACATGAGCCCCAGCTATGCCTGCCTCTTTGTCGCTTAAGTCAAACAGTCCCTCTTCAGTGCATACACTGGTACTGTTCCCCAACTCTTCTGCCGTTACAACGATGACTGCATCGGTGCTGCATCCTGCACTCAGGTTGAACTGGAGCATTTCATTGACTTCGCTAACAACTTCCACCCCACTCTCAAATTCACTGGTCTATCTCAGACACCTCCCTTCCCTTTCTTGACCTCTCTGTTACCATTTCTGGCGAAAGTTTATGGACCGACATTTATTCTAAACCGACAGACTCCCATAACTACCTAGGCTACACCTCATCTCACCCTGTATCCTGCAAAGACTCTGTCTCTGTTGCATCTGCTCTGATGATGAGTCATCCACGCCCAAGCATCCTGGATGTCCTCCTTTTTCAAACAACATTCTTTTGCCCCTCTGTCATCCAGACAGCCCTCCATTCCCTACTCCACAGCTCAAAGCCACCCACCTCAAATAAAATGAAGATAGGGTACTCCCTTGTCCTCACGTTCCACCCCACCAGCCTCCGCATCCAGCGTAGCATCCTTAAACAAATCACCAACTCCAATTAGATTCAACCACTCAGAACATCTTCCGCTCCCCACCCCTCTTTGTCTGCTGTAAGGACCATTCCCTTCACCACTCCTTAGTTTGAGCCACACTCCGCACTAACCACTCCAACCGTCCTGGTACCTTCCCCTGTAACTGTAAAAGATGCAATACTGCCCACACACCACCTCCGTCACCTCCATCCAGTGCCCTAAACAGTCCTTCCAGGTGAGACAGAGCTTCACCTGCATTTCCTCCAACTGGTGCCCCCGATGTGGTCTTCTCTAATTTGATGAGACCAAACATAGACTAGGTAACTGTTTTACAGAGCATCTTCGCCTGGCCCGTAACGGCCAGCCTAACCACCCAGTCACTGCCCATTTCAACTCCTCCCTTCCCCAACTCCCCCCTGACATGTCCATCCTTGGTGTCCTCCGGTGTCACAGTGATTCAGAATGAAAATTTGAAGAACAACACCTTACCTTTCACCTGGGCACCCTACAGCCTGGAGTACTCAACATCGAGTTCTCTAATTTCAATAACCTTCCCACCCATCCACCAGCTCCCTTTCCAGCGCCGCCTCCTCCCTTACGTTCCACCACTTCCCTCCCTTCCAGCTACCAACCGGATTCATCCCTCTCTTTGACCAACAAGATCATAACTACTACTGGTGTCCACCTATCGCTGCCATTCCGCTATCCCCTTGCTCCCACTCTTTATCTGCAGCTCCCCCTACCCCACATCCAGTCCTGAAGAAGGGTAATACCCGAAACATTGACTTCTTCTTTCCTTCAGATGCTGCCTGGCTTGCCGTGTTCTTCCAGCCTCCTGTTGTCTACCCAAACATGCAGCCCAGCATGTTGCTGTCTATTCCCACAATTGACTTCTCTAATTTCCCCTCTACAGGGGATGGCCCCTGAAAGCCCACCTTGAAATTCAGTGAGCAGAATGCCATAACTGACCGTGGTGCACACTGCTAAATGAATTGGAAGGACAGCCCCGACTGATGACAGGTGAGCAGCTTCCTGCTTGACCTACCAGTAATCCCCAGACTGATTGCACTGGACCTGAAGGACTGAATGTAGCTTCCTGATTGCAGTTATATGTAACTCCTGAACCTGACCACATCAAGCCAGGAAATGACCTTGTCCAAACCCCTGGAGTAAATTTAAAGAGTGCTCTTTTCTGATTATGGTGATAACTCCTGTGCGATCACAGTAGCTCTTGACTTAACCAAGGACTGTTCTCTTCAGATGTTGAGACATGGCCATTTGTTTGAAATGTGTTTGCTGTGTCAGCTGTTGATTTATGCTGTAGATGTGACACTGATGTAGCACAGTGCTGCAGAGCAACATGTCCACCCAGTTGGGAAAATCCCCAGTCGCGACCTTTTTTTATATTTTATTATTTTTTCACTGAATGCAGAAGTGGCTGGCAAAACCAGCATTTATTACCCACCGTAACAGCCCAGAGGACAGTTAAGAGTTAACCACATTGCTGTGAATCTGGAGTCACATATAGGCCAGACCAGGAAAGAATGCAGATTTTCTTCTCGAAAGGACAGTAATCCAGCCCTGCACCTTGTTGTCTCAGTAATCAAACAGATGGATTTCTATGGCAATCAATGGTGTTTATTTTTATTAACCTATTTTTCTAATAAACATATTCAGAGATGTTATTCTCACCTCTGAAGCAGGTGGGACTTGAACCAGGGTCTCCCGGTCCAAGGATAGGGATATGATCACCATTGGTCTAGCTTTATATTCCAGATTTTTTAAATTGGATTCAATTTCACCATCTGTCATGGTGAGATGCAAACCCATGTCTCCAGACATTAACCTGGAGTTAGGGTTTACTAGTCCAGTGCCAATACCATAATTCCACAGCCTCCCCTGATCTGATTAAGAGAAAGTAATTGATGAAGCAGCTGAAAGTGGTTTTGCCTACGACCACTACCCTTTGGAAGTTGAGTTCTTGTAGCACAGTGGTAATGTGCCTATCTCTGAGCAAGGAGGTCTGGGTTCAAGTATCACTTACTCCAGAGGTGTGTATTAACATCTCTGAAAAGGGTGATTAGAAAATATATACCTTTTGGAATTTGGGTTCTTGTGGCACAGTTGTAGTGTCTTTACCTCTGATCAAGAAAGCTCAATTTGAAATCCTACCTGCTCCAGAGAAATATAATAATAGGTTGATTAGGAAAATATCTGCCTAATTGGAAGTAACCACAAAGTAGAAAAGTCTGTGGGCCAAATGACTGCTAAGCATTGAGGAGCTTTGAAATTGGCCTTGAAGTAATACATACCCTGTAGAACCAGGGTGGTACAGCGGTAGTGACCCGATATCAGAGCCAATTGGCCCAGGTTCAAGCCTCACCTGGTCCAGAAGTATGTCATAATGTCTTTGAGCAGATTCATTCAAAAGATCCCTGTGGAGCTCCTGTACAGATGGTTTGGAACTTAGATGATTGACCTCCAACAATGACAATCTTGTTCTTTTGTGACAGGTAAGATAACAACCACTGGAGATATTGCTCCAAAATTCCCATTGGCTATATTTTTGGTCAGGCTCCTTGATGCTTGGTCAAATGCAACCTTGATGTCGAAGGCGGTCATTCTCACCTCATCTCTGGAAGTCAGCTGTTTTGTCCATTTTAAACCAAGACATCTTTGATGTTAAGAGGACAGTGATCCTAGCAAAACCTAATCAGAGTGTTAGTCGACAAATTATTGATAGCAGTATTGATGGCATCTTCCATCGCATTATTAATCACTGGAGTAGATAAATGGGATGGTAATTGGCCACGTTTGATATGTTCTGCTTTTTATATATTGACCATATGTTGGCAATTTTTCACATTTCTGGATAGATGCCAGTGTTGTAGTTGCAGTAGAACAGCTTGACATGTGACCCATAAAGTTCTGGAGCACAAATCTTCGGTGCTGTTGCTGAAATGTTGTTGTGTTCCATAGCCTTTGCAACATTGACTGTGCAGTTGTCACTCTTACAGATACTATCAAGGACAGATGCAGGCAGAGATAGTAGGAACTGCAGATGCTGTAAAATCTGAGATAACAAGGTGTAGAGCTGGATGAACACAGCAGGCCAAGCAGCATCATAGGAGCAGGAAGGCTGACGTTTCGGGCCTAGACCCTTCATCAGAAATAGGCCAGAAATGTCAGCATTCCTGCTCCTATGATGCTGCTTGGCCTGCTGTGTTCATCCAGCTCTACACCTTGTTATCTCAGATGCAGGCAGATTGGTTAGGATGAAGTCAAGTATACTTTTCCCTTTTTGTTGTTTCCTCACCATCTGCTGCAGCTTCAGTTTAGCAGAAACAAAGTCCATCACACAGAATAAATTCTGTGGCCTTGCCACCCTCAGTGCTTCCTCCAAGTGTGTTCAGCGTGGTGGAGTACTGATTCATCAGCCAAGGGAAAGTGGATTTTAGCGATCTGCAGGAGGGGTCCTTTCCCATGTTAAAGAAACCAACCACAGTCCCCTTTGTCTAGCTATTAATACACCCATAAATATTCAATTCTCAATTCAAAATTTAGGGATTCAGGATAACATAGTTACATATGTAAGGACAAAATGTTGTATCTCCCTTTAAGGTATGGGAGAGGTCAATCTGTAGGTCAATTTTTTCTCCTGTAAGCATTTGTTATAAGTTCAACAGCTGAAAAGCCTGTAGTTTGCATAAAGAAGTCAAGTTTAGATCTAGCTCAAAAGCACAAAAATAAAGCTGAGGCAGGTCAGGGGTGCCAATGTAAGTGAAAACTTGGATTCACAACTATAAATTAGTATTGTGACAGGAAACAAAAGTGACTGCTTTTCAAGATGATTACTATTAAAAAAGAAGCTATTCAGTAATTGTGTGATGTGAGTAGCTTGGGTTGTAGCTTCCAATTTTCCTTTTCTTTCGATTAATTGCTGTGCCTTGCTTTAGGACTTTGACCACCCAGCTAGGTCACAAGTTCACCACATGGTGTAGAACAGACTGAATGCCCATCTTACCTTTTTTGCAATACTGGCACCCGATACATTGCACCATATAAAATAATCTTTATGTTTTAGGGACAAGCATTACAAGAAACTGTTATCAGTGATCCACTGTTATTGATCTATAAATATCTATTGATTATTAATAAACAACCTGTCTAGCAATTTTGTTATGATTATTTTATTGTATTCCTGAACATCAAGTATCTACAGAAGTGCACATGCAAAGTCTAGGAGAGCATTTTTCAGAGTTTTTACATGATGTGTAGATGCCAGTGTTGGACTGGGGTGGGCAAAGTCAGAAGTCACATGACACCAGGTAAGCGTTCAGCAGGCTCATTTAAAATCACAAGCTTTTGGCACACTGTTCCTTCACCATCTGACAGTGTGACTTCTGACAGAGTTTTCACAGGAAGATTAGAAATAATATTGCACAATATCTGGAATAGTGGAAGAAAAGTGGAAGACAAATTTCTGATGTATGATTTCAGTGTGAAAATTTGGTACTGCATGGTAAATCAGATGTACCCATTTCATTTCCTTTTTCAGAGATATGTATAAGAATCATAGAACAGAATCCATACAGTGTGGAAACAGGCCATTCAGACTCTCTGAAGCGGATCCCACCCAGACTCGCTCCCTACCCTATCCCTGTAACCCTGCGCTTTCCATCTTTGGACGCTATGGGCAATTTAGCATGGCCAATGCACTTAACCTGCACATCTTTGGATAGTGGGAGGAAACTGATGTACGCTGAGGAAACCCTCGCAGACATGCGGAGAATGTGCAAACTCCACACAGTCACCTGAGGCTGGAATTGAACCCAGATCCCTGGTACTGTGAGGCAACAGTGCTAACCACTGAGTCACTCTGTACAATGGGTGTATGACACAAATATTCAGCTTAAAATATATAGAAAACTTGGTTGTAGATCTTTTAAGCATGTACTTATTCTACACCTGAATTTTATCAATCTTTCTAACCCCTCTGTCAACCCTTGCTCCAAAAATCCATCTTGACTCATTACAATGACTACACCCCCAAGTTAAGGAGGCATGTGCACACATTTTCTGCAGTTACATTAGTTCAGAACAGATGTAAACTAAGGTATTTGAGATACAGAAAACAAGCAGCAAGAAACAATAAATTTTCTAGTGTCATTGTAAATTTTAAGTTTTTTTAATACTCCCTCCTAACAGCTACACATTTTAGTTTCTTGGAATGCATTTTTATCACTTCATTCTGATTCACATTTATAATTTAAAACATTTTCTGATGTTCCTTACAATAACTTACTCCTATCTATACTGATCTGCAACTCTATGCTTAGCAGAGTGGGGTTAAGCTCCCTTTACTTTTACCATCTACCTCAGTGCCATTATACCTGACCTTATTCTCAGCACAGCTGAGATCAGAAACTGCTCTTTTGGGAAAGCATATAAAAAGTGGGTGCTAGGGGATGGGGGATGGGGGATGGTGGATGGTGGAGTGAAACCAAATACAGGCTGTTGCACAATGAATGTAATGTGTGACTCTTTTACAGACTAGGCAACACTGTAGACTCAAGGAAATCTCATCCAGACAGGACTGTGAGATGTTGTGTGAATGTTTGTGGATGACTCATACTATTTTTATTGCTGTGTTTGCTGCAGAGAGGGTGAATGATCCCTTGTCAATATTTGACTACATTGCAGTGCAATACATATAGAAATGAATGCACATTTTTGGTGTGAAGAGCAGTTTGTTTCCCTTTTAATGAAAAAGTTGTGTTATCCCCCAACTTCGCTAATTTTTTACAACTATACTGAAAATTGTACATTTCCTTATCAGCATTCATAATGCATACATTAAAGTTTCCCCATTTTTTTAATGATTGAACATAAAAGGATAATACTTCTTGCATTTTTATGCTTGAAGACTGTGTAGAATATAATTCAATACAGTTTTTATCTCCACCTTTGGCATTACAGTCATTTTACATTTTAATTTATCTTCACAGTATGCTGTATACAGTTCTAAGTTATGCACCTTGGCTCTTTCTCTAGGTTTATCAAGAAATGAAGCAAGATAAATTAAAAAGAAATGATACTGTTTAATTGGCCTTTTACACTCTGGTCCTGATCTTTAATTGCTGCTTTATTTTTGCACATTGCATCAGTTGAGAGGTAAAGCGTGCTGGGACATGAGTGCTCTCCCAATCAGTCATTATTCATTTCTACAGGTGAAGATTCCTGAATAGGAAAATAACTGAAAGAAGAATGTGCGTTCTTGTAGCTTTTCTCTGCAATGTCATCGATAACCTACAAAGTCAGGAGTCACATGACACCAGGTTATAGTCCAACAGGCTTATTTGAAATCACAGGCTTTTGAAGCGCTGCTCCTCCGTCAGCGCCTTCATCACCTGATGACAGAGCAGCACTCCGAAAGCCTGTGATTTCAAATAAACCTGTTGGACTATAACCTGGTATTGTGTGACTTCTGACTTTGTCCACCCCAGTCCAACACCAGCACCTCTATATCAAGGATAACTTATAGCACATTATAGTTGATGAAGCAGTATTTATTTAACATGTAATTAATATTATTATGGAAGAAATGAGACAGACAGTTTGCACAGAACTCCTACAAACAACAATGATAAAATGACCAGTTTATTTTAGTGCTTGTTGAAGGACTATTATAGTGATTTAAGAGAAGTATGTTTGCAATTAGCTGTTTACACCTGCTTGCAAGCATTTCGGTGAGATGATGCAGCAAATAGAAGCTTCAATAGGCTTCCTTTTTTTTATTCATTCAGATGTGCGCATCGCTGGCTAGCCAGTGTTTATTGCCTGTCCCCAGTTGTCCTTTAGAAAGTGGTGGCGAGCAATCCACTGCAGTCCAAATGCTGTAGGTAGACCCACAATACCATAAGAGAGGGAATTCCAGGATTTTGACCCAGTGACATTGAAGGAACGGGATGTATTTCCAAGTCAGGATGATGAGTGACTTGCAGAGGAACTTGCAAATGGTGGTGTAACCATGTACCTACTAGCATTGTCCTTCCAGCTGAAAGCAGTTGTGGGTTTGAAAGCTGTCTAAGGATCTTTGGCAAATTTCTGCAGTGTGTCTTTTAGGTAATACTGCTGCTACTGAGTGTCAGTAGTGGAGGGGGTGGATATTTGTGGATGTGGTGCTAATCAAGCTTGTTGCTTTACCCTGGATGGTGTCAAGGCTCTTCAGTGTTGTTGGAGCTGGCATGAACATCCCCAAAGCTCCACATCATTGTTTACAAATCTTTGTCATGCTGAGAAAAGGAGAGGGTGAAAACTAGCATGAAATATTGGAATAAATACCCATTTACCCAATCGTTATGATCTGTCAGTGCAGTTTGCCTGAATGTTAAAAGAAGTTTCAACTTGAGTTAGAAAGACAAATGTCAGTGAATTCTGGAGAAATATTTTGGAGGAAAGTATTTCCAGGAAAGAAACTCTCAGTACTTAATAATGCCTTGAGTATAATTATTGTTAAGGTAAAAACATCTGATTCCAAGATTGTGCTGGTATTAGATCTGGAGCTATGAATTATTTTTGCTATTTTATATCTCATGCCAATCTATCCTCAGTTGTAGTCTCCTACTGTTAGCATCCTGTAACAAATAAAAAAGTGATAACTAGTGTTTACAAAATGAATGTACATTTTACTAAAGTGCTAAATTAATTTAAAAAGTCTTTATATTTACTTACAATACGTTTCTTTTTCTTCGCAGTGTGAATGGGGCAGATGCTGGAAATATTATTAGACTTTTTGCTCCAGATGTTGGGATGTTTGTTGCTGGCTTGGCTACATGGCTTGTCTGTAAAAGTTTAGTTCAACAGCCACCATCAATGGATATGGCACAGTACAATCCAGAGTTCCAAAATGAAGAGCAGGTAAAACATTTTTTTTAAACTTTTGCCTTCGCTTTTAGAACAAATTAGGAACATTGTTTGTGAACCCAAAGGTTCAGTGAAACAAAGTTATTGCTTAGTGACTCTTTGTTAATTTAATGAACGTCTAAGCAAATGGTTCTGTTGCATTACAGTAAAGATATATGCTTCAAGCTGTTGTGGTATAATTTCCTAGTTCTGTTAAAGAAAATATTAGGGTTTGAAAGGTTCACCTGAGGAGTTGTTCATTAAGCACTGCCAAAATATGATGATGTGACATGAATTTGGGAGGGACAGAGGCTCTGCATCTCGAAGAAAATAGACTTACCACTAGGCTGCCCTTTGACTAATAACAATATATATCACACCTATGTAATTTGTATCTTATTGCTATCACCTTGTTTAAGAGAAGAATCACCTCTTGTTAGACCTTAAAGGATTTCCCTGTACTACACTAGACCAGTTGAATCCTTTAGATCCCAACCAATATAGACGACGATGGCAACAAATATGTCTGAAACATCTTTCACAAAGGTGACTATGGTGAGGCTCCATCATAAAACATAGGGAACAGTGGTGTGGATTTGATTTTATTTCGCATACAATGAATTCCAATGAACTTTGAAGAAATCTTCAGACTCAGCTTTATGAAGAGTAATTTGAGACCTGATTTGACAAGACAGAATCTGCAGACATTGGTTAAAAAAACATTTCAGACTTGGTAAGGGACACAAAGAAGAAAATGTGCCTTAGAGTTATATGGAGCTGGAAAATTAGTCCCACTTGCAGTTACAGATTGCGTTATGTGTCAATGAACAATAGGAGCAACCTCAAGTTGTGGTAAAGCCAGAGAGCACTGGAGTCTCTGAGTAAGGTTGAATTCCCTGGTTGGCAAAAGGAAGATCTTTAAAACTGCAGTACATTTAGGTGACAAAAATGCCAGAGATAGCTAGAGTCCTTACAGTACAGAGTGAGCATTGCTGCTATTGTGGGCAGGCACCAAAAAGCACTGTGACAGTATAGTGAAGGGCCAGAGAAGTAATGTTAAAGCAATGTTACAGCACTGATAGCATCATAAAATCAGAATTAAAGTGGCATTGGGGCAGTTTAGAAGTCATGAAAGTCACAGTCTAATGGAAGAAGAAAGTTAGGAGAGTACTGAGGCTGCAGAAGAAAATGGCAGATTTAGTATTTGAACTGCAGTAAAGGCAGGAAGAATTTATTAAGATCAGAGATGAGACTCATTCAGGGGGAAAAAAAATTGGAAAGCGCTAGGAAAATCTTATCCTCATCCAGGCAAATGGGGAATTTTCCAACACACTTCTAATCTGTAGATGATGGATAGGCATTGGGGAGTCAGGAGGTGAGTTGAGGATTCCCAAAGATCTTTCATTGGTAGCCACAGAATTTATATGATTGGTCCAGTTCAGTTTCTGGTTAATAGTGACCTCTGGATGTTGACAGCAGTTGAATCTTGAATATTGTACAGAAGATTTAATATCAGAAAAGGACCACAATGTTGCACATCTTGGAAAAAATAATTCTTAAGAGGTAGAATTGCTTCCAAGTAGATACAAAGTAAATCAGAAGCCGAATAACTAAATACATCCACAAACATCCACTTCCTCCCCACCACTGACGCTCAGTAGCAGCACTGTGTACCATCTACAAGATGCACTGCGGAATTTTATCAGAGATCCTTAGCATCTTCTAAACCCATCATCACTACCATTTAGAAGGAGACGGGTAGCAGATACATGGAACACCGCCACCTGCAAGTTTCCCTCAAGCCACTCACCATCCCGAATTGGAAATATATCACTGTTCCTTCATGGTCGTTGGCTCAAAATCTTGGAATTGCCTCCTTAATGGTATTGTGGTCTGCCAACAGCACATGGACTGCAGGGGGTCAAGAACACAGCTCAAATCCAACCTTCTTAGGGGTAACTTGGGATGGCCAATAAATGCTGGCCCAGTTAGCAATGCCTATGTCCCATGACTGAATAAAAAGGAAAGTTGTCTGCCCCCATATGCAAGGTTCCATCGACTGTACACATGTCTTATTGAGAGGGCCATATCTTAATACTGCAGAATTCATGACTTAGAAGGTGTTCTATTTCATTAACATGCATGTGATCTGTGATCACCGTTACCATTTCCTGGAGGACTACAAGTTACCCTGACAGCTGCAGAACTCCTGTGTCCTGCACTTACTGTCTTGAACCATTGTGTTTGAGGCTCCAAGAGCTTTAATAGGATAGTTACTCGGGGTCAAGGGTTGCTCACTGTGACCACGGCTGATGAGACTATTACACAATCCCTTGACCGATCTCCTAGTGCAGATATAAATGCTGCCCATGCATAGATCAGGGCTAAGGTGGAGCAGTTGACAGGGCCGCTGAAGATGTGTTTTTGCTGCTTAGACTGGTCTGGGTGCTTTCCACTATAGTCCGGACAGTGTGTGTGTACGTGGTATCATCCTGGAGTGCTGCACATTTGACGCAAACAATGAAATGATTTGCTGAATGCTGAGGAAATGGGGGAATGGAAGCTGATCTGCTGGATGCTGAGGAGTGGAGGGAATAGGTGCAGTCTTCCAAGGATCAAGATACTGAAGAGGAAGAGGCTGTCCTTCTGTATGACTGCGCTGAGCTGCATGGGTGTTACAAGCCAGACAAGACCAGATTGATACCAATTCCAATAGATGAGAGCTTGTTGTAGCAAACAATTGTGAAATGTAAAATAGCCATTGGCTATTTCAGTGTTTGGTTTGTGTTGTGGGTGCTAATTGCAGCCTCTATTTATTTAAATTGTATTTACTTTTGCCGGCTGAAAATAAAAGATCATGTTTTGAATTGTCTGTATGCTTCCCTGTGTGATGTTCCCCTCCTGAATAATGACAAGACGTTTGCTTACAGTAGGCATTGAGGACAGAGTAGCGGTAACCTAAAGAGTTAATTTACTTGGGATGCAGCTAAGGACAGCTAAACTGTATGGACTTGGTGGTTACACACAAATAAGATGAAGAATGGGAGTGTCAGCCATGCTGGCTTATGCTATTAGCTGTCTGGTTTTGTGCCTCCTATCTTTTGGTGGATATTTGGTAAGTGCTAAGGTTTTCTGGGAGTGACAGGTGATATGATGGGACTAGAATATAGCAAGGCATGTGCTATAAGGGCAGGTTAAGTGATGAAGTGAGTTTGGTAAGATCCTGCTCGAAATCCTGTCACACCTCATAGAGAGAAACGCTCTGTGAAATGTGACAAAATTGACATTTAACCAGAAAAAAGAACGTACAGCTCAACCTTAAAAGTCAGCGTCAATACTGTGGAGCAAGGATACCTCAAAGGCACAAGCATCCCAGCTATTGAAAAATACGTCTCTATATGTATAATAGGTCACTTGCAGAACATGTGTAGAAACAGCAAAAAGTCAAATAATTACTGACACAAATAAATTGATGAGGTATAAAAGGTGACGATAGAAGAACAGAAGATAGAAGAAAATCAAAATGTATTCCCAGGGGAAATAGTGACATAAACATAGCATTTTGACATGAAGTTACTTACATCAATAAGTAATTTGAAGCTTGATACAGGGATGTATGTCACTGCATTATCAAATAATATAATGTGGCTGAAGAAATAACATTTACATCCTTCAGCAATGCAAGTACGTGGTCCAAGTAGTATAATACTCAGACTAAAAGATAATCTACAAGCAACTCTGTGAATTTCGGATAGTAAAGAACTACACATCGTTCATGCTTAAGAATTATTATTTAAATATGAATAAATGTCTTAGCTCAGACAACTTCAAATGGTTAAAGGTGTTAAGCTAGTTACATTCAGTAGCCAAATGGCCAAGAAACAGCCAGTCATGACACAATTGTTCAAATGAGATCTAGTCATGGAATCACAGATCAAGGAAATGTCAACTAGTGAACAAAGGAAAAACAATAGAGGATTTCACAGGACTTCCTAGGTTCATAGTGGAGCCTAAAAAGAAGACAGAATCTTTTGAAATTAGATTTGTTGGCATAAATTAATTGTTTCATATTTTCAACATGATGGAAATATATAACCAAATAGGCTTTGCATAAATATTTTCCACTGTTCTATCATTGAAGAAAGTTCAGATGGCAAGAGTCAGCAACGTTTGTGTGAGGATACAAAAAAACCAGAAAGTGTTCAAGAAACTCATCAAGTCTGGCACATCTGCGGAGAGTGAAACAGAGGGGTGGCACAGTGGCTCAGTGGTTAGCTGCCTCACAGCGCCAGGGACCCAGGTTCCATTCCACCCTCATGCGACTGTCAGTGTGGAGTTTGCACATACTCCCTGTGTCTGCGTGGGTTTCCTCTGGGTGCTCCGGTTTCCTCCCACAGTCCAAAGATGTGCAGGCTAGGTGGATTGGCCATGCTAAATTGCCCATAGTGTTCAGGAATGTGTAGATTAGGTGGGTCATAGGGGGTGGGTCTGGGTGGGATGCTCTGAGGGTCGGTGTGGACTTGTTGGGCCAAAGGGCTTGTTTCCACACTGTAGGGATTCTATGATGAAAATTAACATTTTAAGTCCAATATGGATCCTTAACACTGAAAGGAACTAGATAATTTTAGTTCTTATGCTGTTGACAGAAGGGGAGGAGGAGTAATTGAAACATATTGTGAGGGTGCCTAGACCAAAAGACAAAGACAATGATAATGGTGGCAAAAGGATGATAGAGATGTAAAACAAGTGTAAATAGTGGAAAAAGGAGAAAATGGGTGAAAGATTTATGCTGAGGTGAGCATTACGCACAGACCAATGTTCTTGGTTGAAAGAACAGTTTCGGATTTTGAAGAATGTAGACCTACTATCTAGACCTCCTTCAAGTTCCTTTTTAAACAACCTGTGAGGACACTTCCAGGCCAGGTGGAATTTAAACCAGGATCTTCTGGCCCTCACTTATAGTCCATGCTTTTTTTTAAGAAGTAAGTCATCAAATCACTTGTGTCACCAATTAGTTATTAACAATTGATAATCACTGCCCAACAGGGACAGTACAACATAAAAAGAATCGGGGAGAGTAGGTAGAAAGTGAGGGACTTAAATTAAAATGAAGTTCTCCTTCATAGTCTTAAGAACAATGTCTATCATGCCAATATAATTGCAACTGATTGTTATTATGAGTAGCAGGTTTTGATTCTTGAGTGAGTGAATATTAAAAATAAAAAACAAGTATGTCTTACCCTGAAGTCAAAATTTGGTTTCTTTTCAGAAATAAGGGTGATTGGCTGGACAGCTTGTTCTTAACAAGTTTACCTCCAGCTCAGCTTGTTCTTAGCTGGGCTTCCCTCCAACCGAACCAGGTAAAACAAAGATCTCTCCAGCCACTTGGTGTTCAAAAATCAACTCCAGCAGGGCTCAACAACAAATCAAGCAGCCATTATTATTCACATAACCTACAGAAAGCCTTCAAAATCATAAGTGTTTTGACAAAGTGGATAGGGAGAAATTGTTTCCATTTGTAAACAGACCAAGAAATCAAAGGTTACTGTTTTAAAACTACTTTCAAAAGAAGAAAATGTGAGGTGAGAACAGAACTAATCCACTAGTAGTTTAGGCATGGAATTTCCTGGAAGTTGAAGGAATCTGGTTCAATTAAGGCATTCAAGAGGGCATTGGATGATTATTTAAATAGAATTAATGTACAGATTTATAGGGAAAAGACAGGAGCGTGCTGCTAATTTTAAATGCTCAGAAGACCAGTGAGGACACGATGGACTGAATGGCCTCCTTCTACACCATAACAGTTCTTTGATTCTGACTGTCTATTTTGTTATGGACCAGACCCCCTCAAAATATTTCAAGAAGGTAGCCTAGACCCTAACGTTTTCTTATTTTAAAGGTAAATGTGAAGTGCATGTTCCAGATGTGATGCAACTAGTCAAACCACTTGATGTTAAGCAAAACACAATTTATTTAAGCATTATAGTTAAAATACAAACAAAAGAAAGAGGGAGAGACAACAAGGTGCAGGGCTGGATGAACACAGCAGGTCAAGCAGCATCATAGGAGCAGAGAGGCTGACGTTTCGGGCCTAGACCCTTCATCAGAAATGGGGGAGGGGAAGGGGGTTCTGAAATAAATAGGGAGAGGGTGGGAGGCGGATAGAAGATGGATAGAGGAGAGGATAGGTGGAGAGGAAACAAACAGGTCGAAGAGGCGGGGATGGAGCCAGTAAAGGTGAGTGTAGGTGGGGAGTTAGGAAGGGGATAGGTCA
>NC_063335.1:108673735-108728670 GCF_021869965.1 Rhincodon typus | reverse complement strand
CCCTTCTTCAGAAAAATTTTTCTGAAGAAGGGTCTAGACCCGAAACGTCAGCTTTCCTGTTCCTCTGATGCTGCTTGGCCTGCTGTGTTCATCCAGCTCTACACTTTGTTATCTAGGAGTAAAGATTAACTTGTTTTAATATTACCTTGTAGCTGATTATAAAATTTGATTTAAGATCTTTGTCTGAGTTTGATATAGATGGGGTAACTAATTTAGGTCTAGACTCCTTAGCCGACAAGTTAACAGCACAAAAGAGCCAGTCTATTGACTTCATTTTATATTAATATAATTACTAATATTTCTAGAAGTTATATGACCTCACTTTTATGAGATGTTTGGAAATTCAGACACATTCAGTGCAATCAATCCATTGTTAAACCACATTACTATTTTCATATTGGTATTATGCCCTCATACTATTACTTCAAACGATGGTTGAACTTTTAAAATGTATTAGTATGCAAAAGCTGCTTTGCATACTTGTTAAAATATGCTTATTGTCATTCAATTACTTCAGCTGTACTATGGAGGTAGAAACATAAGAACAGGAGTGTGTCATTCAGCACATTGAGCCTGCTTCATCATTTAATGAAATCAGCTACTACTGACATCAAATTAACAGGTCTCTAGTTCATTATAATAAAACAAAGAACTGTGGATGCTGGAGAGCTGAAACAAACAAAAACAAAACTTGCTGGAGAAACTCAGCAGGTCTGGCAGCCTCTGTGGAGAAAGAAACAGAGTTAACATTTCAGAAGGTATCTCTAGTTCTCTATTCTCTCTGTCCCTCCTTTCTTAAAATGGTGCAAAGTTGGCTACTTTTCAATCTATAGGAATCTTTCCAGAATCCGCAGAATATTGAAAGACAGCCATCAATGCACCCATTACCTCTATTTGTACTCCTTCAATACCTTGGGTTGAAGCTGATCTGGTTCGGGCGATTTATCAACCTTCAATCCAGTTAATTTTGCAAGTGATATCTCTTTACTAGAGCTAATTTCTTTCAATTCCTCTGCTTCACAAGTTCCTCAGTTGTGTAGCATTTCAAGGAGATTTTCTGTAATTTCTTCCATGCAGACAGGCACAAAATGATTAGTTTCTCTGCCATTTTCCTGTTCCGTCCTATAAATTCTCCTGCCTACCTGTAATGGGCCCACATTTTCCTCGCTAATCTCTTCCTTTTCACCAATTTATAGAAACTTCCACAGTGCACCTTCATGTTTCTCACTATCTTGCATTCACATTCTGTTTTCTCTTTCTTTATGTGTTGATTGCTCATCAATTGCTAGCTTCTAAATTTCTCCTAATCCTCAAGTTTACCACATTTTCTGGCATCCTTATAAGCCACTTCTGTTGGTCTTTAACTTCTTTTGTTAGCAGTGGTTTACTCACCTTTCCTATTGGATGTTTGTACCTTGAAGGAGTGTATACACGTTCCAAACTATGCAATACTTTTTTTTTATTAGCCATGCCTATCAACTGATGAACCTCTTACCGTACACTCCCAATGCACAACCAACAAGACCTTCATGTCTTTACAGTTTTTCTTGTTCAGATTTAAGAACCGAGTTTCAAAATGAACTATGTCACATTCAAATTAATGTGGGATTCATCAGAACATGATCACAATTTTTCAACTACTCCTTCACAGAAAAGTTATTAATTAGTCCTTCCTCATTGCACAATTTATAATACATGATCTCTAGTTGGTTCTTCAGTGCCCTGCTCCAGAAACCCATCTCATTCACACTCCATGAATTATCCACCATTGTATTCGTGCTGATTAGGTTTACCCAATCTATATGTAAATTACAGTCATCCATTATTACTGGATGACCTTATGTACATCTTTAATTTCCTGGTTTACAACATGCCTAAAATTTCCACTACTGATTAGTGGTCTATAAAGGACTTTTACCAATATTTTCTGCTCCTTTCTAATTCCTCATTTATAGCTGATTTTGCAACATTAGTTGTATCCTCTGTAGTGAAGGCCAATGCAAATCACCAATTCATCTGCTTATTTCTTATTTCTGGCTAGCTCTTTCTTGGACTCTTAAGTTTCCTTGTCATCCTTTGCTTTATATTCTGTCAAATCTTCTAATTAGCCATCTGTCTTTCTACATTATATGTATTTTCTTTAAGTTTGATTCCAACTTTAACATTTCACATTAACAATACATTATGGGTTTATGTCTCAGAACTTTTCTTATTTGTTGTGTATTTGTGTATTTTGAAATATGGGTCTGAGTCATGTTTTCATGTCTCTGATCTACTTTTGTTGGTACAAACACGGACAAGACAATTGGATTCTTCCCCTTTTGCACTTAGAGAAATTGTGACATTTTGGGTTGTGATGGATTCATGTGTTTTAAAGGCTCTTACATTTCTAGGTGTATGATTATATTTTTGTCAAATGCATTTCATATTCCTTTGAATTGGTGATGCATTATTATTGGATAGTTCCATATAGTTACGTACTACCTAATACTGATGAGTCTTGACCTTCCATATCTGCTTGGAATATGAGTTCAGATGTAATTTTTTAGTCTCTGACTAATGCTGACCAGGGAAGCGATGGCCGAGTACTATTGTCACTGGACTGGTAATCCAGACGCCGAGATAATGTTCTGGAGACTGAGGTTCACATCCCACGAGGCACAGGAATTTGAATTCAACAAAGTAAAAAGTGAAAATAGTAATCTAATGAGAATCATGAAACCATTGTCAAGTGTCATAAAATCCCATCTGATTCACTAATGCCCTTTAGGGAGGGAAACTGCTGTCTTTACCTGGTCTAGCCTATATGTGACTCCAGACTGACAACATTGTGGCTGACTCTCAAGTGTCCTCTGAAATAACCCATCGAGTATTCAGTTCTATCAACAGCTGGAAAGGAAAAAAAAATGGAATGAAACTGGACAGACCACCTGGTACTGAATAAGGCACTGGAAACAACAGCAGCAAACTCAGTCCTGTTAGCCCTGCAAAGTCCTCATGTCTAACATCCGGGGCTATGTCCTAAAATTGGGTGAACGCTCTCAGACTAGTTAAGCAACTTACGGAATCATGCCTTATGCACAATATCCAGACACCACCACCATCATCCCTGGGTTTGACCTGTTCCTCTGGCAGGTCAGACCCAGCAGCAGTGGCAGTATGGTGCTTTGTGGTGAGTTCAGAGCTACCTAAGGAGTCTCAGCATTGACTTGAAATCCCATGGCATGAAGTAAAACATGGGCAAGGGAACCATCTGCTGATTACCATGTATTGCTCACGCTCAGCTGATGAATCATTACTCCTCCATTTTGAACAGCAAAACAGGGAAGAAACAGTCAAAGTAACATAAGCAAGTTCTTTCCTGGCAGAGAGGAGGTAACACTGCTTGATAACCTGCTGACTCATGACAAAGGGGCAGTTGAGATTGCCTGCAGAAGCAATGTCCTGATAAGAAGGCAAGCTTGAGGTCTCCTGAAATATAATCAATGTTGGGGCTGGAAGAATCTAAAGGATCATTAATAATGCCACACCACAACTTGAAAGACAGAAAATTGTACAGGAATTCAGCTCCAGGTTCAGCAGCAGAACTTCAAAGAACAAAACAGCACAAGGATCAAACCCGGGACATTTCCAGAAGCAGACACTGTTGATAAGAATGGAGCTAAATTCCACCATTAATCACGTAATAGCCAAGTTGGGTTGTGAGGTCTAACTTGCTTTCTTTGAGGGGTCTTATTTTGGTTGCTACGTGCAATGAAGATTAAATCATTGTTTCAGTGCTTGACTGTTTATGAGCTTTCTTATTAAGGAAACCAAATTAAAGGTAATTTGTGGTGATTTATCTACAATATTTGACTTCATCCTCACGAGTGTCCCTAACACAGATGCATGTGTCCATGGCAGTTTCATTAAGAGTGACCTTTGTGTAGTTCTGGTAGAGACTAAGTTCCATCTTTGTTTTGAGAATACTGTGTATTGCTTTGAGTGGCAATATCATCATAGTAAATGAGATGGACTTCAAGCATATTATCAACTTAGTGGAATGGTGGTACAGTGTTTAGCATTGCTGCTTCACCGTGCCAGGGACCCAGGTTCAATTTCAGAACTTGGGTCTCTGTGTGGAATTTGCACATTCTCTGCGTGTCTGCATGGGTTCTGCCAGGTACTCTGGTTTCCTCCCATAGTCCAAATACATGCAGGTTAGGTGGATTGGACATGTTAAATTGCCACTGTAGTGTGGGGATGTGCATGTTAGGTCAATTAGCCATAGTAAATATGGGGTTACGGGGTTGGATATGGAGGATGGATGTGGATGGGATGCTGTTCGGAAAGTTGGTGCAGACTCTGGGCTGAATAGCCTCTATCAGCACTGTAGGGATTCAGTGAGACTACAGATTCAAGACTGGACATCCATGAAGTGTTATGGATCATCATCAGCATCAGCCTGACATACCCCCCATTCTACATTATCATTAGACAGGGGATTAACCCTGATTCAATGAGTAGTGTAAGAGGGCATGCAAGAGCAGCACCAACCATACATAAAAATTAGGTGTTAACCTAGTGAAGCATAACAAGACTTGTTAAATGCCAAATAACATTGGCAGCAAGTGATAGAAAGAGATAAGTGATTCCACAGCCAATTGATCAGATTTAAGGTCTGTAATCCTGCTGCATTGAGTCATGGATTGTAGCAGACAATTAAACGAGCCACGAGGGAAGGAGACCCCCATCCTCTAACATGGGGCTACCCAGCACATTGATGCAAAAGATAAGGCTGAAGCATTCACAAAAATCTTCAACCAGAAGACTTGAGTGAATAATGACTTTTGGCTTCCTCCAGAGGTCTCCAACTTCACAAATGCCAGTCTTCTGCAATTCAATTCACTGTATCAAGAAATGTTTGGGATCACTGGATATTGCAAAGTCTTTGGGACCTGACAACATTCAGCTATATATTAAAGGCTTGTGCTCCAGAACTTGCAGCACCCTAGCCAAGCTGTTCCAGTACAGTTACAGCACTGGTATGTGGAAAATTGCCAGGTATGTCCTGTACACAAAAATCAGGTAAAATCCAACCTCACCAATTAACCTGCGTACTTTCGATCATCAGCAGTCATCAACAGTAGTGTGGAGTAACACCTGCTAATGATGCTCAGTTTGGGTTCTGTTGTGGGCACTCAGTTCCTGATGTTATTGCAACCCTAACACAACATGGAGAAAAGACATGAATTCCCAAGATGAGATGTGAGTGACTGCCCTTGATATCAAGCTGCACATTAAGGAACCCTGCAAAACTGAACTCTGCATTGGTTTGAGTCATGCCTGACACAAAGAAAAATAGTTGTAGTATTTGGACGTCATCATCACAGCTCCGAGATGTGTCTGCAGGAGCTCCTCAGGATGGCATCCTTGGCCCAACCAACTTCAGCTGCTTAACAATCATGAGGTCAGAAATGGGGATGTTCACTGATGACTGCATAATTTTCAGCACCATTTGCAACCCTTCAGATACTGAAGTAGTCCTGTTCAAATGTAGCAAGATCTGGATGATATCCAGGTTTGCGCTGTCAAATGACAACTAACATACATGCCACAACTGTGCCAAGCATTGACAATCTCTAACAGTAGAGAAATCTAACAGTCGCTCCTTGACAGTCAATGGTTTCACTATCACTGAATCCCCCACTATCAATATCTTAGGGCTTACAATTGACCAGAGCTGAACTCATCTAGTCATAAGTACTATGACTACAAGAGCAGTTCAGAGGCTAGGAATCTTGCACTGATTAACTCACCTCCTGACTCTCCAAAGACCATGCACCATCAACAAGTAAGGAGTGTGATGAAATGCCCCCACCTATCTGGATGACCGCAGCATTAATAACACTTAAGCTTGATGCCATCTAGGACAAAGCAGCTACCTTGAATGGCACTACATCCACAACCATTCTATCCCTCTGCCACTACTTACAGTAACAGTACCATTTTATCTACAAGGCGCATTACAAAAATTCATCAAAGCTCCTTAGATGACACCCCACACCCACAGCCACTATCATGAAGAAAGACAAGCGGAGCAGCCAGGGACTCGGGTTCGATTCCACCCTCAGACGACTGTCTGTGTGGAGCTTGCACATTCTCCACGTGTCTGCGTGGGTTTTCTCCGGGTGCTCCGGTTTCCTCCCACAGTCCAAAGATGTGCAGGTTAGGTGGATTGGTCATACTAAATTGCCTATAGTGTTCAGGGATGGGTAGGTTAGGTGGATGGGTCAGGATGGGATGCTCTGAGGGTCAGTGTGGACTTGTTGGGCTGAAGGGCCTGTTTCCACACTGTAGGGATTCTATGATGATTTCTATGAAATGGATCAAATTTTGAACGTGAAAAGGTACATGGGAACACCACCACCTGCAAGTTCTCGTCCAAGCCACTCATTATCCAGAGTTGACAATATATTTCTGTTCTTTTAGTGTTGTTGGGTCAAAATCCTGGAACTCCCTCCCTGATAGCATTGTGGGTGTACCCACACCAAATGGATTGCAGTAGTTCAAGAAGACAGCTCACCTTCTCAAGAGCATTTAGGGTTTTAATGCTGGCCCAATCAGTGGTACCTGTATCCTGAGAGTGAGTAAAAACAAATACTAAATGAATTCCCCTACTTCGCTGGGGAGTCTTGTGGTGCAGTACGTAGTGTCCCTGTCTCTGGAGAAACCCAAGGGTCACGTCCCAGTACTTGATAGAAAAGTGAGTTGTCATAATTTGATTAAACATATTGATTATCAACCTGCAAATTCTTCCACTATGCCTATAGAAGGTGACAAAAGTAGGAGATATTTAATTCAGGAATGCTGTCCAAGCTGCTTGCACATCATTGCCGTAAAAAACGAAATCCGTTTAACACCTGTCCACATATATATAAATGAGATAAATGAGAGTTCCTGTGCACTTTCAGAAAGGTTATTGTGGTGATTGGGAGCAACTCTGAGGAAATTCTGCACTGCAGAAATCTGTGGAGTTAGTGATGGAAGTATCTCAATGAATAGAAATACATTTAGAGACTATTGATCAAATAATTCAAGTTTAGTAGACAATAATTTTCTTTCTTGAAAGCTGAAAAACATTCTAAGCATGATTTGATTTGTGTCGTGTCGTTTTATTTAAATCAAAAAAGTCACGTAAATTATAAAGATTGTGGAGGAGCAAAAATAATGACTCAAAAATAAGCTAAATGGGTTGCTTTATAAAGTGTTTCTCACTCAAATTTTTTTCCTACTATTTTGAAGACATTCATTTTTACTTTGGAAACGCATACATGTGAAGCCCACAACTTCTGATACATTATTTTGTTGGCTATTTTCAACATCTGTGCTTTGATTTGAGCATGAACAAATTTTTCTACAGAGCAGAATACCAGAGCTGATCCTTTGGTTACAAGCAGTTCTGTGCAAGGTTCCCCAACTTCCAGATGGGTTATCTCAAAATGTTAAGCTCCCCGGTGAGCAGTGGTGATCTGACTCCCCTTGGTTATTCACCAACTCCCTCAGTTGATTGCAGTTGTAAAGTTTTACAGGGATCTCTTCTTTTGTGGCTACCTTTCTCCCAGACCTAAATGAACTTATGTTTCAAATGAAGCCAATTTAAGCAGGTTTTCTTAAATTGATTAAAAAAAGGGTTTATTCATTTCCAAATGTGAGAAGAAATAACAACACAATACACATGTGCAGAGAGTATAAATAAGAGGTGAGGCCAAAAAGATAAGTCTTAAAAAAAGAGGACAGCCTCTGAATTGTTCATGAAAAAGGAACAGTGGAAAGCTGTAGTTATTGCAGTAAATGTTACCAGTACATTGATATCGATTGTTGAACAGTCAAGTTCAAGATTCTTAGCCTTGTAGGTTGATTTCTATTATTCATTCAGTGAATCTGGGCTACACTGGCTGGACCAGCAGTTATTTTCGATCTCTAGTTGCATTTGAGAAGGTAGTGGTGATTTGCTTTGTTGCACCACTATAGCCCATTTTTTTTTGTAGATGCTTTCATCCTGCTGTTGCTAAGGGTGCAGATTTCCAGAATTCCTGGTGACACTGAAGAAATGGCAATATATTTCCAAGTCAAGTTGGTGACTAGCTTAGAGAGGAACTTGCAGGTGGTGGTGTTCCAATGTATCTGTGTCTTTTTTTATTCTTGATGGTACTGGTTGTGGTTTTGAAAGATGCTTCCAAGGGAGGCTTTTTTGGTGAATTTTTGAGTGCAGCTGCTCCTTAGTGTCAGTGATAGATAGAATGAAGTTTGAGGATGTGGTGGCAATTAAGCAAATTGCTGGTAGCAATCTTCTTGAATGTTGTTGAAGTTGCACTCATTTAGGCAAGTGTTGAGTATCCATTACACTCCTGCCTTGTGCCTTGTAGGTGGTGGACAGGCTTTGGGAAGTCAGGAGGTGAGCCACTTGCTGCAGGATTTCAAGCTCTGATCTGCTCTAGTAGCTTCATCTTTATATACAGGCCTACAATGTAGCAAAAGGGAAGACCATTAATGAAACAGCTGTAGATGGTTGGGCCTAGAACACTGCCCAGAGAAGCAACACTAGAAAAGCGCTGGAGGTGAGATGACTGACCTCCAAAAACCACCTATTGTAGCTAAATCACCACATGTTACCCTTAATTTGGCTACTTATTAAGAAATCTCAGAGTTCTGATGTTTAAGTCTGATACAGTTTTTTGTCCTTCAGGTCTATGGTGTGACATTATTGACGATCTTCCAGACTCTTTCATCCAAAATATTAATTACTGTTTGGAATCCTTGAGTCTGCAACTTGCCTTCTTATCAAAAGTAACTTCTTTGTTCCTTCAGAGATAGTAGGAACTGCCAATGCTGGAGAATCTGACATAACAAGGTGTAGAGATGGATGAACACAGCAGGCCAAGCAGCATCAGAGGAGCAGGAAAGCTGACGTTTCGGGTCTGGACCCTTCTTCAGAAATGAGTTCCTTGTTTTATGGTCTTTGTTCCTTGTTACATTTGACATTGGCTTGTCTGTTTGAAGACACAGCTTTCATGTGCTTAACTTCTTAAATTCTTCTTCAGGGTAATAATTGCCCTTGTGGCATAAGTAGCTAGTTGTCAAGCAGATGTCAAAACAGAGATAACAAGGTGTGGAGCTGGATGAAGACAGCAGGCCAGGCAGCATCAGAGGAGCAGGAAAGCTGCCGCTTTGGGTCTGGACCCTTCTTTCTGAAGAATATAAGGTCATCCCTCAGCCTCCGATGCTCCAGGAAAAATAGCCCCAGTCTATTCAGCCTTTCCCTACAGCTCAAACCCTCCAAATCTGACAACATCCTTGTAAATCTTTTCCGAACCCTTCAAGTTGAACAACATTCTTCATAAAGTACGGAGACCAGAATTGAACGCAGTATTCTAAAGATAGCCTGACCAATTTCCTGTAGGGCCAAAACATGACCTCCCTACTCCTATATTGAATCCACTGACCAATAAAGGCAAGCGTACCAAACACCTTCTTCACTGTCTACCTGCCACTCCACTTTCAAGGAGCTTGTTTTCAATTCCTGTATAGGTTTGTCTTTGTTGCCTGATTGTTTATTTCAGACAGATTGCTGCTTCTTTCAACCTATGAGCAGTTATTAAAGTTCTGAAGTTTATACTATCACACTTAATTGTTCCAACCCATTTTCCAGCACTTGGCCCGTAGTCTTGTATGCCTTGGCATCGCAAGCGCACATCTAAATACTTATTAAATATTATGAGGGCTTCTGTCTCTACCACCCTTACAGGCAGTGAGTTGCAGACTACCATCATGCTCTGAGTTAGAAAATATTTCCATACATCCCCTCTAAACTTCCTGCTTATTTTAAATCTATGTCCCTGATCATTGATCTCTCCACCAAGTGGCAAATTCCCTTCTTGTCTATGCCCTTCATAATTTTATGCATCTCAATCTTGGCCCCTCTCAAACTCCTCTGCTCGAATGAAACAACCCCAGTCTATCTAATCTTGCTTCATTAATTAAACTCTCCAGCCCAGGCAACATCCTGGTAAATCTCCTCTGCACCCTCTCCAGCGCAATTCCATCTCTCATATCATGTGAATTATAGAGCTGCACACAGTGCTCGAGCTGTGGCCTAACCAATGTTTCGTGCAGTTCCCACATAACCTCCCTGCTCTTAAACTCTATGCCTTGGCTTATTAAAGTAAGTATCCAGTATGCCTTCTTAACCACTTTATCTACCTACCCGTCATCTTAAAGGAACGGTGGATATGCACGCCAAGGTTTCCCTGATCCTCGGTGCTTCCTGAGTACTACTGTTTATCATGTATTTCGTAGCCTTGTTTGTTCTACCCAAGTGCATCACCTCAGACAAAATGGATAGAATTCCATTTGCCACTGATCAGCCTGTCTGTATCCTGCTCTAATCTAAGGCTATCCTCCTTGTTAGTTATCAACTGGTTAACAATTTTCATATCATCTGTGGACTTACTGATCAACCCCCAACATTCAAGGCTAAGTTGTTTATACATACCACAGACAGCAAGTCCCTCAACACTGACACCTGTGGAACCCCACCACTAACTAATCTGTAATTTCCTGGTTTATCCTTCGCTTCCTTCTTGAATAACAGTACCACATTGCTGTCCTCCAGTCCTCTGGCACCTCTCCTGTGGCCAAAGAGGAGTTGAAATGTATTGCCAGCATATCTGCTATTTTCCTCCCTTGCCTCACTCAACATCCTGGGATACATTTCATTCAGCCCTGGAGATTTATCTAATTTTAATCCTGCCAGACCACTCAGCACCTCCTTTCTGTGCTAATTCCTTTAAGTATATTAAAATTCCTTTTCCATGATTTTTATAACCACATTATAATCCTCACCAGTGAACATTGACACAAAGTATTCAGTTAGAATCCTACCTATGTCCTCTGCCTACGTGCACAAATTACTGCTACAGTCCTTTCCCTAAGTATTTCACTGTCCTTTTTTGCTTTTTTCCCTAGCGTTATTCTTTCATGCCTATTTTTGATCTCCTAATTTCTTTTTTTAAAGTCCCCCTTGCATATTCTGTACTCTCCTAAGATTTCTGATGTTTTGAACCCTAAGTATCTGTCAAAAGCCTCTGTATCCAATCTTGTACATCTCTTGATATCCAGGATTTGCTGGTTTTGTTGGTCCCAGTCTTAATCTTTATTGGTACATGTCAGCCCTGTACTGTCCCTATTTCCTTTTTGAATGAATCCAACTGCTGTAACACAGATTTAACTGAAAGTATCTGCTCCTAGCCCACTCTGGGCATATCATATCTGATCTTATTAAAATCGGCTTTCCCCCAATTTAGAACTTTGATTTCAGGCTCATGATTGTACTTTTCCATAATAATTTTGAATCAGATGAAGTTATGATTACTTTCTTGGTTCATTCTGATCAATAGTATTTCCCAGTATGTTGATAGTCAGAGATTCAGTATTGGCAATGCCTTTGAATGTCGACATTGGTAAGATCTCTCTCATTGGAGATGGTCATTGTCTGGCACTTGTGTGGCGCAAATGTTAGTTGCTACTTGTTATCTGGATATCTTGCTGCATTTGGAGATGGACTGCTGTAGAATGGTACTGAACATTATGCAATCATCAATGAACACCCAAACATCTGACCTTATGATGCAGGGAAGAGCGTTAATGGAACACATGTAGATGGTTGGGCCTGGAACACTGCCCTGAACAGGAACAAGACATGTGAAGAAATGTAAAAACGGAAAAAACTGCGAATGCTGTAAATCAGGAACAAAAATAGAAATTTCTGGAAAAACTCAGCAGGTCTAGCAGCATCTGTGAAGAAAAAAAAAATCAGAGTGAATGTTTCAGGTCCTGTGACCCATCCTCAGTGCTAAAGCTGAGTCAACAGACATTGAACAACCACAACCATTTTCATTTATCCTAGATGTGACTCTAATCTAGGACAAATAAATCAGCACAAGTCAGCTATCACATTCCAAGTCATCTGTATTGATATAGTTTATTTCATAAAAGATAGCACAATTGAGTCATAAGAATGTATTTTAAGGTTAAAGACTGGATAACTAATATGTTAGAACTATGTGCAACTAATTAATCTCTGTCTTTACAGGTTGAAGAAAAACTTGACCTGGCAGATCCATTCATTTATGAGGAAGATTTTGAGGTAGCAGATGTAGTTGAAGAATTGGAAGAAGAGGGAACCAAACAAAATATTCTTCGCAGAATTGCAACATACGCATCAAAACTAAAAGAATTTATTGGAAATATTATAGCTACCACTGGAAAAGTAGTTGTTACTATTTTACTTGGTCTAACAGGTTTGTACAGTTATACTTATAGTACATTAAACCTTTGTGCATCATAAACAGATCATTTCATTTTCCTTTAAATTAATGTTCCAAAGATAGGAAGATACAGATCAAAGAACTGCTGTTACCTAATCTTTGCTCTTTGCCCTTCTGTAGCTCAGATAACTTTGATAACAATGCCTTTTTTTTTCTGCAGGCATTACACTACCATCTTTGAGCTCAGGAGTATACTTCTTCGTATTTTTGGGATTGTGTACTTGGTGGTCCTGCGGTAAACAGTTTGATCCACTGATGTTCAGCTGTTTGTGTGTATTAATGGCCATATTCAGTGCAGGACACTTGATTGGACTGTATCTTTACCAGTTGCAGTTCCTGCAGGAACTCATTCCACCTGGTGACTTCTATGCAAGGTAAATCATAATAAGACTTTACTATATGTAATGTTAATTTTTAATCCTATATTTAGAGTCAATGAAGGGGCCTAATTGGCCCTTTGAGTTCAATTTAGCTCTCTTCGGTCAGTTCCACCTTCTCAACCCACCCCTCCATCCCGATTTCCATAGCCCTGCAAGTTACTTTCCTTCAAGTGCTTATCTAATTTTCTTTTGAAATCAATTATCATCTCTACTTGTATTACCCCAAAAGCTTAAATGCATGTTCCTTTTTCCTTGTACAATTGGCAAATGGAATCAATTTTTCCTTGTCTACCTTATCTAAATATGTCTTAACCTTGAACACTTCTATGAAATTAAACACCCTCACCCAAGGGCCACTTTTGTCCTTGTCCATGGCTATTCGAAATCTTAGGGAGTTATGGTCACTAAGCCCAAAATGCTGTCCTACTGAAACATCGATCACCTGTCCTGGCTCATTTCCTAATACCAAGTCTAGTATGACCTCTTCTCTGGCTGGATTGTCAACATGCTGTCTCAAATAGCCCTCCTGGACCACCTACATCAGATGGATTGCAATGTGGATAAAGGCAGGAAATAGGAATAGGTAATAATGAGCATAGTGAGATTTTTCTTGAATTTCTTGTTAGCAGAAAGGGGAAAGATTTCTGAATGATTAATCCTGTCATGAAAACACAATCCTGGGCGGGAGGTTTGCTAGAGGTCCTCGGGAGGGTTTAAACTAGTGTGGCATAGGGTGGGAACCAGAACAACAGGCCAGTAAATACAGGGACTCAGGACAAAGGAGAGACTGAGATATGCATAATGCAGAGTAAAAGCAGGCAGAGGGATGTTGCAGGGCTCAGAGGGACTGGAGGTCTGGAGTGCATTTACTTCAATGCAAGAAGTATAACAGGTAATACAGATGAACTAAGAGCGTGGATTACTGCGTGGAATTATGATGTTGTTGCCATTTCAGAGACATAGTTAAAAGAGGGGCAGTTTAACATTCCAGAATAGTGCTGTTTTAGATGGGACAGAAAGGGAAACAAAAGGGGTGGGGGAGTCGCATTGCTGATTAGGGATCACATCACAGTTGTGTTGAGGGAGGATTCATCGGAGGAATCTTGCAGTGAGGCATTATGGGTGCAGCTCAGGAATAGTAAGGGTGAAATCATAATGCTGGGAGTTTTCTATAGACCTCCCAACAGCCCACGTGAGACAGAGGAGCAGATATGTAGTCAGATACTAGAAAAGTATGAAAATAGCAGGGTGGTGGGTGACTTTAATTTTCCTCTTATTGACTGGGACTCCCTTACAGCCAGGGGCTCAGATGGAGAGCAATTTGTTAGATACGTCCAGGGGGCCTTTTTGAGATAGTATGTTGACAATCCAACCAGACAGGAGGCCATATTAGACTTGGTATTAGGGAATGAGCCAGGACAGATGATCGATGTTTCAGTAGGAGAGCATTTGGGCTTAGTGACCAATACACCATAAGATTTCGAGTAGTATTGGACAAGGACAACAGTGGCCCTCAGGTGAGGGTGTTTAATTGAGCAAGGGCCAATTACATCCAAATTAGACAAGAACTGGGGAATGTGGATAGAGAGCAGTTATTTGAGAGCAAATCTACGTCTGCATGTGAGAAGCTCTTCAAGACCAGTTGATTAAAGTGCAGGGCATGCAAAACTGAAGAATAGGAATGGCGAGATTCAGGAATCATGAATGACAAGGGAAATTGTAAACTTAGTTAAAAGGAAAAAGGAAGCATAAGGTAGGTCTAGGCAACTACAAACTGACAAAGCCCTTGAAGAGCATAGAGAAACTAGAAAGGAACTTCAACGCATAATTAGGAAGGCTAAAAGGGGCCATGAAATGTCTTTAGCAAACAGAGTCAAGGAGCATCCCAAGGCTTTTTATGCATATATTAGAAGAAAGAGGGAAGCAAGGGAAAGAGTAGGCCCCCTCAAGGACAAAGGAGGGAAGTTATGTGTGGAGCCACAGGAAGTGGGAGAGATTCTTAATAAGTACTTTGTATCAGTATTCACTGAGGAGAAGGACGTGACTGATGTTGAGGTCAGGGATGAGTATGTGAATACTCTACAGAATATCAATATATTAAAGGAGGAAGTTTTGGGTATCCTAAATCGCATTAAGGTAGACAAGTCCCCAGGGCCAGATGGGATCTATCCCAGGTTACTGCGAGAGGCAAGGGAAGAAATAGCTGGGGCATTAGCAGATATCTTCACATCTTCCTTGACCTCAGGCGAGGTTCCAGAGGACTGGAGATTAGCTTATATTTAAGAAAGGAAACAGTGATAATCCAGGAGATTGTAGGCCATTGAGTCTGACATCTGTCGTGGGGAAGCTCTTGAAGAAGATACTGAGGGACAGGATATATGCACATTTGAAAGATAATGGACTAGTTAGCAACAGGTGGCATGGTTTCGTATGGGGAAGGTCATGTCTCATCAACCTGATCGAATTTTTTGAAGAGGTGACAAAGATAATTGGTGAGGGAAGAGCTGTGGATGTAGTTTATATGGACTTTAGTAAGGCATTTGATAAAGTCCCACATGGCAGATTGATACAAAAACTAAAATTACACTGGATTCAGGTTGGGCTGGCTAGATGAAAACAAAACTAGCTTGGTCATAGAAGACAGAGGGTAGTGATGGAAAGGTGGTTTTCAGAATGGAGACCGGTGACTAGTGGTGTTCCACAGGGATCAGCCTTAGGTCCTCTGTTGTTTGTAGTATGTATAAATGATCTGGAGAAAAATGTGGGTGGTCTGATTAGTAAGTTTGCAGGTGACACGAAGATTGGTGGAGTTGCTTATAGTGCCGATGATTGTGAAAGGATACAGCAGGATATAGATAGGTTGGCGACTTGAGCACAGGAATGCCAGATGGAGTTTAATCCAGACAAATGCGAGGTGATGCATTTTGGAGGATCAAATTTAGGTGTGAATTATATTGATAATGGCAGAACCCTTAGGAACATTAACATATGGATGGATCTGGGTGTCAGGTCCACAGTTCTCTAAAAGTGGCAAAACAAGTGGTCAAAGTGATTAAGAAGGCATATGGCACGCTTGCCTTCATCGTCCAGGGCATGGAGTACAAAAGTTGGCAAAACATGTTGCAGCTATATAAAACCCTTGTTAGGCTGTATTTGGAGTATTGAGTGCAGTTTTGATTGCCACATTATCAGAAGGATGTGGAAGCTTTGGAGAGAGTGCAGACAAGGTTCACCGGGATGTTGCCTGGGCTTGAGGGCATTGGCTCTGAGGAAAGGTTAAAAAGACTAGGATTGCTTTCACTGGAAAGACAGCAGCTAAGAGGAGACCTGATAGAGGTCTGCAAAATTGTGACAGGCATAGATAGGGTGGATATTCAGAGGCTTTTTCCCAGGTTGAATTTTCAACTACGAGGAGGCACAGATTCAGGGTGTGAAGGCAAAAGTTTAAGGGAGATGTGCGAGGCAATTTTTTCATGCAAGAGTGTAGAAACCTGGAATGCAGGAGGTGGTGCAAGCAGGCATGTTGGCGACATTTAAGAGGCATCTGGATGGTTACATGAATCAGGAGGGAATAGGAGGATATGGACCGAATAAGGGCAGGGGTTTGTTTTTTAGTTTAGTCAGGGCATGCTGATCAGCGCAGCTTGGAGGGCTGAAGGGCCTGTTCCAGTGCCATAGTTGTCTTTTGTGCTTTGTTCTTTTGTAAAATAGTCACAAATTAAATGATTGGGTATTTGATCTGCATCTGGAAGGCAATAATTAACAAGTCAAATTACTTTTGGTATAGGTCTTCAAATAAAACGTATGGATAAGTTTGAAGAAGGCAAGTTATTTAACATGGACTAGAGAAAACAGAAAATAAAGTATCCACCCCTGACACATTAGACATTACAGAAGATATACAAGAATTGTCAGTGATCTGCAATTTGTGGAGTCGAAAGGAGTACGTGCTACTTCGAACTCTGCAAAATACAAAATATATTTAACATTATTCGGCAATTTTCAAGCGATCCGTTAAAGATTGCTGATTAAGCATTTTTAGATCTCAAAGTCCAATGTGAATAACCAAATCAGCCTGTTATTGAGGGAAGCTGAAGAAATGGAAACTAAAATTTAACTGATTAAATTCCCCAGAAGGTACCTAGAATAAAGCAAGTGATGTGTATCGCAACTTGCTTGGCATGCTGTGTTCATCCAGCTCTACACCTTGTTATCTCTTGATTTTGAATGTTATGTCATTGCATCGATTTAACGTTGCAATTTCAGGCACATGGAGGAATATCTCCCTTCAAGGATTCCAAGGTACTTCATTTTTGAGAAGATACCAGTCCCTTTAAAATCCCTCCAGAGTGAAAAGCGCTCAGATTTGTGCAGTTGTCTCACTTTAGTACAAAGTATCTTCAATCTATCTTAGCTTTCTCCATTGCAGTGCTTGCACGTTTTAACACTGCCATCTTATGGAGCACGTGTAACTCTGATCAGCTGCAACTATGATTAAATAGTTGGCTTCAGTTGCAATATGCTTCTAAGACAACCAAATGTTTCAAAATCCGCAGTCAGTGAAGGATATGCTACAGGGAGCTTTGGAGTATAAAATTACCTGACGAGTATACACAAGTTAAGATGAATTCAACAGACTGAAGAATGCCCATTTTATTTTTTTTAAGTTATGTAATAATATTGTTTTAAAATTACAATCATAACATATTAGAGCTTACAATATTGTAAATTAATAGTCATTTTTGTCATCATGTGGACTAGAGGTCCATGGGGAAGGGATGCATCACTGTATCTCTTGGAATATATCCACCTGAAGCCATCAGCACCGAACCCTAACTAATACACAAGATCAACATTCTGTGCATGGAATATTTTAAAGAGTCGAGAAAATTCTAAAAGTGTTTTTGGATAAAAAAGAAGTTAATTTGGGGTTAATAAATGGCATTTAATATGGATTTGTTAAAAGCATAACTAAGCACAATAAATTCTTTCAGGACATTTTCAAAGGGGTTGATCAAGGTATCTCTATTGAAGATATGCATGTAGATTTTCAAAAGATATTTTGTATTGTATTTGCATAAATAAAGCAGAAAGAAGAGTCTAATGGTGAATTATTGTTTTTCAGATTAAAGGAACGAATAAACATGAATATAAGAACCATTAATTTTTTTTAATGTACATTGATGATACGGACTTAGCTGTAGGCGGCATCATTTTAAAATTTATAGATGACATAAAGCGTTGAAACATTGTACCTAGTGTGGACTTCAGAAGAATATAGATACACTGGTTCAATGAACTAAACAGACAAAATTTAAATCAAAGAAGTTTGAAATGAAACATACTTGGAGGAAGAATAAAGTGTGCTGATATAAACTAAGTAATACAATTTTAAACACGGTGCAGAAACAGATAGAACTAGGGCATTATTTTCATGCATCCATGGAATGTGGGAATCGCTGGTTGCACCAACATTTATTGGTCATCCCTAATTGCCCTTGAAAAGGAAGTGGTGAGCTGCCTTCATGAAACACAGCAGTCCATTTGGTCTAGGGATACCAATTATACTAAAACAAAATAAAGAATTGCTGAGATAACAAAGTGTAGAGCTGGATGAACACAGCAGGCCAAGCAGCATCAGAGGCCTGAAACGTCAGCCTTCCTGCTCCTCTGATGCTGCTTGGCCTGCTGTGTTCATCCAGCTCTACACCTTGTTATCTCAGATTCTCCAGCATCTGCAGTTCCTACTATCTCTAAAGAATTGCTGATACTGGAGATCTGATAGAAAAACAGAAATTGCTGGAGAAACTCGACAGGTTTGGCAGCAGACCTTCCTACAGAAGAAAGTAGAGTTATCATTTCAGGTCTGGTTTCTATTTATGAGTTCTGATAATTTCAATAATGCTATTAGAAAGGGAGTACAAGAATTTTGACCTGGCGCCAGTTAAGGAATGATGATATTATACTGAGTCAGGATGACATGTGACTTGGAATGAAACTTGCAGATGCTTCCATGTATCTGATGCCCTTGTCCTTCCAGATAGTAGTGGTTGATATGGTGATGAGGAGCTGCCTTTTTAACTGCTGCAGTTTATTGGACGTAGATAGATTTGATCCAGCAACAATCAAGAAATGTTGATATATTCCTCAGTAGCTTGGAGGAGAAAATGCATGTGGTTATGTTCTCATGTGTCTGCTGCTCCTGTCGTCAAGATGGTAGTGATCGTGAGTTTAGAAAGTGCTATCTAAGGACCTTTTGTGAATTTGTGCTGAGCATTGGTGGTGGAGAGAGTGGATGCTTGTGGATGTGATGTCAATGTGTTATTAGGGCTGCACTTATCCAGGCACATGATGATTATTACATCACACTTCTGACTTGTGCTTTATAGATGGTGGACTCAAAGTCTGGGGAGTCAGGAGCTGATTTATTCACAACAGGATTCCTAGCCTGTATCCTGTTCTTGTAGCTACAGTATTTATATGGCTAGTCCAGTTCATTTTCTGGTCAATGGTAATCGCCAAGATGCTGATAGTGGGTTTTCAGCTATGGTGATGCCATTGAATGTCAAAGCATGGTGGTTTTATTTTCCCTTGTAGGGATTGTCATTGTCTGGCACTTGTGTGGCACAAATATTTCTTGCCACTTATCACTCCAAATATGGATATTGTCCAGGTCATGCAGCATTTGGAAACGGAGTGCTTTGGTAGGGTATCTGTGGAGCTACAAAATGGTGCTAAATATTGTGCAATTATCAAAAAATGATTGCCACTTCTGATCTTATGTTAGAGGCAAAGTCATTGATGAAGCTGCCAAAGCTTTGTCAGCCTAGGTGACTACCCTGAGGAATATCTGCAGAGAATTGGAATTGAGATGACTGACCTCGAATAACTATAAATCTTTTGTACTCCGACCAGTGGAGAGTTTTACTGCTGATTCCCATTATCTCCACTTTAGTTCAGGCTCCTTGATGGGAAACTTCATCAAATGCAGTCACTCACACTTTAACTCTGGAATTCAGCTCTTTTGACGGGTTTGAACCAAGACTGTAATGAGGTCAAGGGCTGAGTGGCTCTCGTGAAACCCAAACTGAGTATCAGTGAGCAAGATTATTGCTAAGCATGTGCAGCTTGATAGCAGTCAACTTTACCAATAGCCAAGAGGAGACAGGTGGGGTGTTAATTGTTCAGGTTGGATTTGTCTTCCTTTCGTGTACAGGACAAAGCTGGGTGATTTTCCACATTGTCTAGCAGATGCCAGTGTTGTAGCTGCATTGGAGTAGCATAGTCGGGGTTCAACATGTTCTAGAGCACAGGTCTTCAATTCTCTGGTCAGAATGACAGGGCTCATTGCTTTTGTAGTATCCAGTGCCACCAAACCATTTCTTGACCTAACATGGAGTGAATCGAATTATCTGGATGACTGGCATCTGGGGATGCTGGGGACTCTGGAGGAGGCCAGCCTAAGTTCAGAAGGGCCCCAGTGTTTTAGGGACGTCTGAACAGATGAAGGATATTGGTATCACTGACACAGGAATATGGGGCTTGGGGTAGGAATGCCCATTTGGACCTTTAAGCCTGGTCCGCCATTTGCTCAGGTCAGGTTTCAATTCCATTTTCCTGACTGGAACCTTCCCAGCCCCCTAATAGCCTTGACTCCCATGTCAATCAAGGTTCTATCTAAGTTAGCATTGAATAAATTAAATGAATCAAGCAAGAACTATTCTCTGGGCAAGAGGGTTTGAGGAGGTGCTGTCCATAGTTAGAATGACATGAGAGGAGCTGCCAGAAGCAGAAGGCAGGAATCCTCCATCCTCTTCAAGCACATTTTTACGTTAATGCTGACCTGAGATGGACCCAGATCCAGTGGAAACTCTAGGCACCCGGTTTCCCTCTCACTGCCACTGAGCTCATGAAGAAAGTGATGGCATGATGGTGTGCATGCATCTCCATCATCCAATGACTGGCCTACTGGATGTTGATTTCTATGATAGTGACCAAACCCTTGATGGTAGACAATAGGCAGCACTTATGGCATTTATAGGCTCCTACACTGTTTGAGTAAGGATGTAGATGCCCTCTGAAAGTTCCACCAGATCCTGAATCTTAATGCACTTCATGCTGCACGTCCAAATCACCTCACAGATGACTCTCAAGGCATGCCAATAGTCTGGGAATCAGCACGTGTGGCTTCCCACACTTCCCTGATTGTCAGTTGTATCAGCTGTCACATCCTACAAAAGCTGAAAAGGCACACGTAAGCTCTTATGCTAGATTGTGAGTCCAAATCAACTTGCAATGCGTAGCCACTGACATGAAAGTATCTACGCTGGTAGTGAATGTGAGGAAATTACATGTGTGCATATATGTGAACATATGAATTAGGCGCAGAAATAGGCCATTTCGTCCCTCAGTCCCTCTGTGGTTTCCTTCTCTTTAGAGATTAATCATTATCCTCTGGACTGAATAGCTCTCTGTGCCTATCATTAATCTGTGGAAATTTGTGAGAAACTTTGGGAAAGAATAGAATAATGATCACAAGCCAACCTTCTAGAGATTAGCACTCATACATCAAAATCTGTGCATCACATATACACTATCCTTTATGTTCTCCTAAGATTCACACATGTTTCGTTATTAGGCCACTCATGTTCTTGCATGCCTCGCTGTCCCATGATAGAGTGGCTGCCATGATATCCCATCTGTTCTAAAGCCTCTTCTTCCATGGCTGTAAGGATGTCAAAAATTACTAAACTTCCGCTACACCTTGGTATTTTACGACCTCCAATCCTTTGGAAACATGGAAGTACAATGTTAATCACCCCACTAGAACAGACACAATGCCTTTTTGGCTGTCACACTAACTGCAGTCATTGCCCTTAGGTGACATTGGGCCACTCTAGAGGAACCTTACGAGTGTTGTCAGTGCCAGACTTCGCAAGAGATGGTGCAGCCTTTCATTTTTATCACTGACTTATAGTGTCATGGAAGCATACAGCACAGAAGAGGCCCTTCAGCCTATCAGTTCTATTTCACCAAAAATATACTACTGACCTCGCTAGTCCCACTTTCCTGGAAGAGGCCCTTAACCTTGAATGTTATGACATTTCTAGTGCTCGTTCAAGTACTTTTTAAAGAATGTGAGATTTCCCCCTCAACTACCCTCTCAAGCAGTGTATTCTAGACCCCACCAACCTCTGAGTAAAGACATTTTTCCTCAAGTTCCCACTGAACCTCCTGCCTTCCACTTTAGAATTCTGACCCCTTGTTATTGACCCTTCAACTATTTGTTGCTTTCTATTCACCCTGTCCATCCTCCTCAATCTTTTACACCTCTATCAGTTCCCCTCAACCATCTTTGCTCCAAAGAAATCAACCTGAACTTCTCCAGCCTCTCATGGCTGAAATGTTCCATTTCAGGCAACATCCTTGTGAATCTCCTTTGCTGCCCCTCAATGCAATCTCATTTTTCCCACAGTGTGGTGACTAGAACTGCACACAATACCATCACCAAAGTTTGTACATCTCTAATATGACCTCCCTGCACTTATAATCTACGTCTATATCTACTCACAACTGATTAAGTCTAGTATCCATTATGCCTTCTTAACTAGCCTATTAACTTGTCCTGCCACTTTCTGGTATCTGTAGACAAGCACCTCTAGATCCCTCTGTTTCTCTGATCTTCCTCGTGTCTTGCCTCTTCTGAGCTGTATGATTCTATGACACTATCAGTCAGAGATTAAAAACGAAAGGCTGCACCATTTCTTGCCAAGTCTGGCACTGATAACACTCATAAAATTACTCTAGAGTGGCCCAATGTCATGGAATGTGCAATGACTACACGGGCAACGGTTAGTATGCAAGCAAATAGGCACTGTAAAAACCGAAAGAACTGCGGATGCTGTAAATCAGGAACAAAAACAAAGTTGCTGAAAAAGCTCAGCCGGTCTGGCAGCATCTGTGAAGGAAAAAACAGAGTTAATATTTCGGGCCCGGTGAAACCTTCCTCAGAACTTATAGGCATTGTGTCGGTTCTAGTGGGGCGATTAACTCCTTTGTTTTGTTCCTTCATCCAAAGCGCATCACCTCACATTTATCAAGGTTAAATTTCATCTGACCAATCCATTTATATCCTTCTGTCACCCAACACCTTTCTCCTCACTGTCAGCCACCTGGCTAATCTTTATTTCATCCACAAACTTACGCCATCCAAACCACATTCTCATCTACATAACTTATGAATATCACAAACATACAGGGACCAGAACTGATCCCTGTGGAATGCCACTGGACACTGGCCTCCAGTAACACAAACAGCCTTCTGCCACCACACTTTGTCTCCTATCACTAAGCTTTTTTTTTGGATCCATCTTGCCAAGTTACCCTGAAACCCATAAGCTTTTACTTTCTTTATCAGTTTCCCATGTGGGACCTTGTCAGAGGCCTTTCTGAAATCCGTATAAAATACATCAACTGCCATACCCTCGTCCAAACATTTGGTCATCTCCTTGAACAATTCTACTTGATTTGTTTGGTATGTCTTCCCTCTGACTAACCCTGATCAAACCTTGCCTGTCTAAATGGAGGTTAATTTTCTCCTTCACAATCTTCTCCAATTGTTTTCCTACCACTGATGTGAGACTCATTAGTCTATAGTTCCCTGGTCTATCTTTACCATCTTCTTGCAAAGTGGAACCATATTAGCCATCCTTCATCCTCTGGCAATTCCCTGTGGCCAGAGATTATTTAAAAATTTGGGTTAAGGCCCTTGTAACTTCCTCCCTTGTCTCCCATAACAGCCTGAGATACAATTCATCCAGACCTGGGTATTTGCCATGTTTAAGTTCACCAAAACATCTAATACCTCCTCGCCTGTTATAACAATCTGCTCAATTGCTTCACATTCCATCTTCTGAAATTCTGTATTTGCATCCTCCTTCTCCCCAGTAAAGACAAAGATAAAGTAATTTTTTAACTATCAATGTCCTCCAGCTTCACGCACAGATTGCCCCATTTGGTCCCGAAGAGGCCCTACTCTTTCCCTGGTTATTCTTTTCCCCATGTAAAATATGGCAGGATTCTCTCCAGTTTTGCTGCCAGAGTTTTCCCATGCTCATTCTTTGTTTCTGATTTGCTTTCTTAAGATACTGCACTTCCTATGCTCCTCAAGGGCCTCCATTGTTTTGCTCCTTTTGTACCGTTTTCTTTTTAATCAAGTCCTGAATATTTCTGCAGTTTTAGGGTTCTTTGAGTTTATTGCTCCTGCATTTAATAATCCTTAAACCTGACTGCCCCAGTCTCTGCTTCCTCCTACCTCTACTCCGTACTTTCCCCTCTGGCCCAGGAGTTCCGCACCTGCATTCGAGACACAACCCATGCCTCCACATTCTCCAAGACTTTCAATTCCCTGGTCCCCAAAACCTCATCTTCGCCATAGACATTCAGTCTGTCTACACCTGTATCCCCCAAGGGGAGGGCCTAAAAGCCCTCCATTTCTTCCTCTCCCACAGGCACAACCAGTCCCCCTCCACCAACACTCATTCGTTTAGCAGATTTAGTCCCCACACTCAACAATTTTTCCTTTGACTCCTCCCACTTCCTACAAACCAAAGGGATGGCTACGGCCACCCGCATGAGCCCAAGCTGTGCCTGCCTCTTAATAGTACAAATGGAACAGTCCCTCTTCCACAGCTACACTGGCACCATCCCTCACCTCTTCCTCTGCCACATTGATGACTGCATCGGTGCTGCCTTATGCTCCCACGAGGAGCTCAAACAGTTCATCCACTTCACAAACACTTTTCACCCTGACCTCAAATTCACCTGGTCCATCTCTGACACCTCCCTCCCCTTCCTGGAGCTTTCTGTCTCCATCTCTGGCAAACGACTTAGCACCAACATCCATTTCAAATCCACTGACTGCCACAACTACCTTGGCTTCACCTCCTCTCACCCACCCTCCGGAAAAAATGCGATCCCATATTCTTAATTCCTTCACCTCTGCTTCCAGGATGAAACGTTCCACTCCTGGACATCCCAGGTGTCCGCTTACTTCAAGGACCGTAATTTCCCCTGTCCCGTGATTCATAATGCCCTCAACTGCATCTCCTGCATGTCCCACATTTTTGCCCTAATCCCCTCCCAACAACAATAAGGATAGAGTCCCCAGGTCCTCACATACCACCCCACCAATCTCCAAATCCAATACATCAACCTCTGCCGTTTTCACCACCTGCAATCAGACCCCACAACCGAAAAGATGTTTGCTTTCCTACCCCTATCTGCTTTTCATAGGGACTGCTCTCTCCATGACTCCCTCGTCAGCTCTACACTCCCCACCAACCTTGCTACCACACCCGGCACCTTTCCCTGCAACTGCTACACCTGCTCCTACACCTCCTGTCTCACCTCTCATCCAAGGTCCCAAATAATCATTCCAAATCCAGTATGTCTTCTAACCTGGTCTGTTGCATCCATTGCTCCCAATGTGGTCTCCTCTATATCGGAGAGACCAAGCAGACTCAATGACCAATTCGAACAGCATCTGCTCTCTGTACTGGAAATCAACACCACCTTTCTGTTGCCAGCCATTTCAACTCCCCCTCCCACTCCCTTGGCAGCATGTCCATCCTGGCTCTCCTCCACTGTCAAAATGAGGCCACATGTAAGCTGGAGGAACAACACCTTATATTCCACCTCGGGAGCTTACAGCCCAATGGTCTCAACATAGGGTTCGCCAGCTTCAAAATCTCCCTACAGACAGCCTCATCCCATGTCCAGCCCTCCCTCTCCTGCCCGTCTCCTTGACCTGACACAACCTGTCCATCTTCCTTCTCACCCATCCACTCCACCCTTCCCACTAAACAATCTCCAAAACCCCTTAACTGCATCCACCTATCACCATCCCACCTACCTTTTCCCCACCCACCCCTCCCTCTATTTCTGAGCTCCCTTCCCCCTCCCCAGCCCTGATGAAGGGACCTGACCCAAAACATCGACTTTCTTGCTCCTCTGATGCTGTCCGACCTGCTGAGCTTCTCCAGCTCCATATTCTAGCGACTGTGACTTCCAGCATCTGAGTCCTTATTATCTCCTTTCACTGTAAAGGAACCATATTGGACCTGTACTATGGTATATCTTTGAACTCTCATTGTTTTGCTGTAGATTGGCCCTCAAGTTGTTCTTCCCAGTCTGTTGTGCCAGATCTTGCCTTATTTTAATAAAATCTACCTTACCCAAGACCAAAACCCTTTTCTTGCAAATGATCTTTCTCCTTTTCCATGACAAACCTAAAACATATGGTGTTACGGTCACTATCACTAAAATGTTCCTTCACTTTCACCTTGAACACCTGTCCAGCTGCATTGCCCAGAATTAGGTCCAGCACTGCACCATCCATTGTAGGACCGTCTACATGTTGACATAAAAAATTCTTCTTTATACATTTCAAGAAATCTGCCCCCTCTAAACCTTTTATGCTATGATTATCCCAATTAATATTGTAGTTGAAATCCCCTCATATAATAACCCATTATTATTTTTACACGCCCTAGTGACTGACTGCATATCTATTGCTGAATTGCCCACTGACTATTTGGGGGCCTGTAATACACTTCTAACAATGTGACTGCACCCTTTTTAAATCCTAAGTTCTACCCACAAAGCCTCATTTCACAATCCTTCCAAGATATCATCCTTCCTCACCTTAATAATTGACTCCCTAACTAATAATGCAACACCACGCCCACTTTTGGGCCCTCCCCTGCCCTGCATGAAGATCCTATATCCCAGAATCTTAAGTTGCCAGTCTTGTCCTTTCCCCAATCATATCTTTGTAATGGAAACATTGCAGTTTCATGTTTAAATCCACACCCTTAACTCATCTGTCTTACCTCTAATACTCCTGGCATTAAAGTAGAGTCTCACTTAAGGAATCTGCACGCTAACAATTATCCAGTTGCTGACAATTAAAGCATCCAGAGTTTAATTCTCAACCGTGTACCATAGAGAATGCTGTTGCTGTTCTCATGGCACTGAAACTAGGTTCTCCAGACTGCTCCATGACTGCTGACTTCATCTATGACCTTCATTCTGCCCACTCAGTTTGACAGGAGGTGTAGGACAGAAGGACAAAATAAAACTCCTGCATTGTTTGACAATTTTGGTGGAGAATATCCAGGGAGTTGTGACAGAATAGTGAAGCCACCCAACAAATGTAGCTGTCATCAAGACTTTTTTTTGAGGGTGATGGAGCAATAATTTCTCACAGGCTGTTGAAAGAATGATTGCTTGTAAGCTGATCAAGTGACGCCAGCCTATGGACAGCTTTCAGGCTTGACTGCTCACAGGCTTTTGGCAGGGCTGAATGCTGCAACTGAATCAAGGTTCTTTAAACATGGTGTCAGCCAACAGTTGACATGCAATTGCTACCTCTACTCATACCAAGTGCACAGTGGCTGATCATACTGTTCATGAACCATTAATTGACTAGCTATTGTGAGACCACTGAGGAAACAGGAGTTGAAGTCTGAAGACCATTCGTGTCCACTTTGAGTTCCATCTTCGTCTTCCCATCAGGCTCTGTAAATTCCCAACAATAAGTGCATATTTGCTCATGTTGGTCAATTAAGATTTCCAAAGATTCGCAAGCAGTGCATTGCCTTGCTCATGATTATGGGACAATTTATTAACTTTTTTTTCTCTAAACCTCTTTGCAAAATAAGTTAGTTCTGTTTTGGATTTGTATGGATGAAACTTAATATATATGGAAGTACAAATATAAAGTGATTTCAAATTTGCTGTCTACTAATTTATGTTTACTGAGGTTAAAGAATTACTTCAGCCATTGCTCATTAATTTTGTCTTGTAGCATGACGGCAAGAAACATATTTTTAAGATGTTACTACATTAAATGTTGGTTTAACAACAAGGCCTCTTAACTAGAAAACTGATTAGTTTCAGCTTGGAGTTTACTTTAACTTGTAACAATGATTTAAAATGGGAAACATCAGATTTATCACATGTTTACATCCTATCCAGTTTATCTTTCTCTAAGGTTTTGGAGTAGATTTGTAGCTCGGGTTGTGGGTGTTGAGGGTGTTGAAGTTGGTTGGCTCGCCGTTTCGGGCTTGTGGGTTGTTGATGGGTGGGAGAACACACCGACGCTTCATCGGAGGCTGCACTCAGGATGTTACCAAGCATGGTAACAAAACGTCTGCGAAACAAGAAACCAGCTCGGCAAGCCAACCAACTTCAAGTTTATCTTTCTTTTTTTAAATTCTAAGTATTCTTGTTTCATTCCTTTACCTAATATTGTTACTAAAAAAGTAAATGTTTAATTTGTAAAGTCAATGTTATTACAATGTGAATCTTGGTGATAAGTTTATTATCTCTCATTGTTATAAAAGGTTGTTTGGTGTATCACCAGTTATTCAAACAAATTGCACGACTACCTGGAAGATCATAGCCAATCCCAATATGTCTTGGCCCCAACATGTCAATCCTATCATGCTGTTATTACTGTACTACACTTTGGCTACACTCATACGTCTCTGGCTTCAAGAGCCAGTTATAAGGGTGAGTAATGTTCAACATATTGGAAATTTAATTTCTTATTACATGTTATTTAATGGTGGCAAATTTTCGCATGAAAAGTCCGGTATCTTTGACATTATAAAACATCACGCTATCAAAATCAATCTTATTTAAGTGTTGAAATAAATTGCCTCTATACTACATGCAGTGTCAATCATCTGGTGTAATAACAGCAAAATTCTAATAAAAATGGAGATAGGTGCTTGTGTTGCAGTGGTAGTGTGCCTATCTCTGAGTCATGAGACCCAGGTTCAATTTTCACCTGCTCCAGTGGTATGTAATAACATCTCCAAACAAGTTGATTAGAAAATATCAAATACCTGAAAATGGGCATAGGGATCGTGATATGCAGTTTATTACTTCTGATACAAGCTCCACCTAAAGTTCAAGTTACGTTCTGATTACCATTGTTGTGGCATACAGCCTCTCGATGCACTTGTGACTGGCTGCATGCCTGACATGCAAGTGGACATTTGTGAAAGGCTATGGTCACATGTAGTTAGCATAACTTAAGCCAGTTTGAACCTCTTAACTGAAACATGCATTTTCATTGGATCACATGCTGGATTTGGCTAGGGATATGCCTGGACAGAAAGAACACTGAAGGATCGTGTAAAAGGTCTGATGGTGTACTGAGGAATTGTCTAATGCAATATTGTAGCTCTTGGTTCAAGAGCTGGGCAAGAGCAGAGTGGAACTCTATTCGCAGAAGAAAGGCTCTCCCGATCAATACTGAGGACACCGAGAGCAGACAACCACCGCATTCAATAGCAGTAATGTAACCTAAGGACCCAGATGCAGTCCGGCGAGAAGCTCAATGTCATAAAATGTGCTCAAAGTCTGTGAAATTATCTTCAAATGCCATATCTTTACAATTGAACCACTACTCAAGATACCACCATTTTTTGTCTCACCTACCAACCTACCATCTAAATCTCATATTTTTCATAGTTTGCCATACCTTCACGTATTTAGCACTGCAGTGATGTCACATCACCCATGTCTCTCAGCTTGCACACTGGTTAACAGTATTTCAGCTTGTCAACAGGGATACCCATGGCCATACATCCTCACCTTGATGGAGGAGACAACATGCACCATAATTGGAATGCCCATGACTGAGACCCTTGTCAGCTGCAGTACTGGAAGGACTGCTCAACTGACTTGCACTTCTAATTCCCAAGTGATAGATTGAGCATGTTTGCACATACTTTTTTGCTTTTTCGGCTTCCCTTCACCACAACCTTACATTTGTTCCTTTTTCCTATCAAATAGTCAAAAACTATAACCTGACCATGTATTATCGAAGGATCAAGATATGCAAAAGGACCAAAAGAGCCTGATGATCAAAAAACAATGTTCTTCACTCACACTTTTATTCATCAGCTCAGATAGTGATACCGTCCACTCTTTGAACGTGACATTTTCATATGGTGAAACACCAGACAATGAAATCCTCTAGTCAACTTAACGAAAAGGATCATGTGGGTTCCAGATTTGTTGAAGAGTGATTTTGCTCTTGAGTTCTGTTTCAGAGGACTCATACAAGAACTTCAACGGGGCAGTCAGAAAAAAAACAGAAGGGTATGAACAATGAAATGCTAAGTACAACAATGAGCTTATGACAAAGTCTGCAGTCATGCCAAGGAACAAAAACAGAAATTGCGGGTAAAGCTCAGCAGGTCTGGCAGCATCTGTGAAGAAAAAACTCAGAGTTAACGTTTTGGATCCAGAGACTCTTCCTCAGTTCTGCCACATAGAACTGCTGCAGGGAGTTGAGCAGTTCTCATTTCAAGGATTCATCATAAATGATGTTAATGCCCTCTTCTCCCTTGAGCAGGTAGTGAGCACCATATTGTTCATATGCAATGTTGCTCGACTCACCATGGACCCAAGATTGCCTCTTCAGATTTTGGGAGAAGAATCTTTGGACTCAAAATGTTAACTCTACTTCTCTTTCTATACATATGTTGCCTTTCCTGCTGAGTTTCTCCTGTATTCACTGACTTTATTTCAGATACCAGAACCCACAGAATAGTGTTTCTGATTGAGTGCTTTTCTTTGCCATTTCAGTGGTCAGTTAAAACACAACCGCAATATCTCATGCAAATATAGCAGTTTTCCTGCCTTGAAGGCCATTAGTGTAGTGGCTAAATTTCACAACATGCATATGTTGCAGATTCTAAATTGGACTCAAAACAGCATCCAAAATATTGCAAACGTACACTTACACAACCGAATTTTGTGCAGAATGAGCACATACGTCCTCTCAGAATGTTCATTCCTTACTTATGGCTACATTATCTATGAATAATAAAGCAAACCATTGTCTTACATAATGTTAAGGCCAAAAAAAATGAAAGCCAACGTTGTTTTTCATCATAGAATGCTTCAGTAAGCATATAAGTATGGTCTTCTGACTTCTGTTTTGCTGTTCCTCTTTTTTACTCACACATGGAATATGGGTGTCATTGCCAGTATTCGTTGCCCATCCTGCGGTACATTTGAGGAGGCAGTGGTGAACTGCCTTCTTGAACTGTTACCATCCATTTGGTGTAGGCACAACCACAATGCCATTAAGGAGGGAGTATGAGAATTTTGAATCAGTAACACTGGAGGAATGGTAATATATTTCCACCTCTGGGTGGTAAGTGGCCTGGCAGGAAAATTGCAAACCATGGCACTCCATTCGATCTGCTGCCCTTGTCCTTCTAGATGGAAGTGGTTCTTGATTTGGAAGGTGCTGTCTAAGGAGCTTTGGTGATTTTTTTGCAGTACATCTTGCTGGTGCACAATGCTGCTACTGAGTGTCGGTTGTGGAGGAACTGACTGTTTGCAATGTGGTGCCAATGAAGTGCTGCTTTGTTCTGAATGGTGTCAGGCTTCTTGCATTTTTTTGAAGCTGCATTCATCCATATTCATCTTCTACATTCCTCTTGAGGGTTTGTATCACTAGAGATGCCTAACTATGACTGTTGCACAAATAGCAATGACACTAAGATCTCCCTTCTCTCATGGTAGCTTGAATCTGAGCGAGAAGAGCTGCATGTTGCACTTTTGGAATTTGTGTTTGGGCAGCCTAGTGCTGGCTCGTACATTTGTAGTGATCTTGGCAAGTACTGCTGTTCTGAGAAAATACAGTTCAGACAACTTGCTTTCAGTCATTGCCGTTCCACTGGATCCTGCATCTCTATATCTCCATTAATCAGTGACATAACAATAACTGTCAGAAACCCTTGAGTGACAACAACCTAGTAATCCCCACTGTTTAAAACTGTTATGTGAGGTGTTGTCAAATCTCTAATGAAAAAAGAAATTACTGGAAAATCTCAGCAGCTCTGGCATCATCTGTATAGAGAAATCAGAGTTAGCATTTTGAGTTCAGTGACCCTTTGTCAGAACACCTCCTAATCTGCCTATAACTCAAGTTTGTACCCCTTAGAGAAGGGGATAAAACTGCTTCTGGACAGCTTCTGAACGGAGGGACTGTCACAGTTTCCAGGAAAGATGCCATAGTTTCTATTTATGCCTGTAATTAAGAAAATCTTGAGGGAATTTCTTCTCTCGGGTGGTTGAGTCTTTGAAACGCCTTGCCACAGAGCGTTATGGAGGCAGACTTCTTGTGTACATTTAAGGTTGAGATAGATTCTAGATTGGTAGGGGAATCAAGGGTTACAGAGAAAATGGTTCAACGTAGATGTGAGGAATGTTGAATCAACCGTGATCCTGTTGAATGACAGAGAAAGCTCGAGGGGCTGAATGGCCTACTGCTGTTCCTGTTTCTTTGGTTCTTATGGTTTAATATTTCTATAAATGTGTGCAGTAGACTGCAGATCAGTTCCTAGGCAATTGAATTTATTCTGCAGGTAAGTATAATGGTCCTCAAATTTCTTCTATTCGGATGAACACTCAGGTTCTGATGCTGAGAGTTCAAAGATATAGACAGCCTTCTTTTCAGCTTCCAGGAAGAACATTGCCAAACATTATTCATTCTCTTGGCTTGCTCGTGCTTTGTGAATCACCTGGTTCAATGTCTTCGTTAACATGTTCTTGTTTCCCTACTTGGTGCATGAGAGTGAGAAGATATCTTCTGTGATCTTTTCCTCTACATTTTCTTCCTCAGTATAGGTTTTGGAATCTTTGCAGGTCAACATAAGAGTCTGACAGTTGTCTGAAGCTCCTTGTACTGTTTTGACCTGAGATTGTTGACTCCTGTGCCAACCAAGAAAACCAACTCTCATATAAAAAAAATGCCAGAAAAACTCAGCAGATCTTGTAGCATCATTGGAAAAAGAGTTGATGTTTCAGGTTCAAAAATGATTCTTCTTCTGAACTCAAAGTAGACTGAGTGAATTCATGGCCACCCAGGAAAACCAAATCTCATCAACAATAGAAGTTGCTGGAAAAGCTCAGCAAGTCTGGCAGCATCTACAAAGAAAAGAATCAGAGTTAACATTTTGGATCCAGTGACCCTTTGGACCCGAAACATTAACTCTGATTCTTTTCTTCACAGATGCTGCCAGTCCTGCTGAGCTTTTGCAGCAACTTCTGTTTTTGTTCCTGATTTATAGCACCCACAGTTCTTTCGGTTTTTATTTAAACCAAATCTCATGCAGCCTAACCAGTAGTTTACAAGGATCAAAATGATTAAGTTGATTGATTTTGATTGACCTTTGCTCAAGAAATGCGACATGAGACAATAGGTATATTTATCCAAGGGCAGAAAGTGGATATATTATATAAGGTATATATAGGTATAAGCTGGATTTGTACCTTTAAAAGTTCTGCTCAGGAAATTTGTTCTCACCCCATCACCGTCGCACTCCCAGCACAAAATACAAAACATGCTGGAAGTATATATAAATAGTAGAAAACTGGACAACATATTTATGGCATAAAATGGGCTACATATAATGCCTTAAATTATAGATCCAGTCTTCCAAGCTACTCTAAATCTAACCACCTCAACTACATATTTGTTCATTTAAATTATCTTCATTGTCTGTACCTCTTGTAATTACATGAGTATTCCTTACACTACATGCACTGTACATCTTCTAAATATATATCGATGTAATCTTCAAAATTATATTTCATTTTACCTTTACAGAATATGGAAGAAGAAAGTTACAACAGAGAAGAAGAAGAGCAAAAAGAGCCATTTGAAAGTGATTCATCTGTTACTGCCAATATGCGACGTAATATGTGGTATTCGGCACACTATGCAACTGATGAGAGAAGGGTAATGCTTCTTAATACATTAGTTTTTCAAATTAAAGCCTTCACATTCAACCTCAGAAATGTACGGGAAGTATTTGAATTGTTTAAAGGGAAACTAATACCATGAGTGAAGTTTTTATTTAGTTAATGTTATGGTCTCCCTAGACAAACCGTAGGAGGACTCAAGAATTTGTGTTTCTTTAAACAATCTTAGACTGGCGAAGCAGAATTCTGTCTAATATCCTGTTTTGGCTTTGCCTAGTTCTGTTCCTTCTCTGTTCAACGTCTCTGTTGCATGTTTATCCAATCTTGGTTCAACATCTGTCCCATGTCTGTTCGATCTCAGTCTGATACTCTATATTTTTCCTAACATACATGTTTAGATATGTCATTTCTTGATTATAGGATGTTGCTTGCTCTGGAGGGTTTTTGTTATGAGGAAAGTTGGATAAACTTGGGATTGTTTTCACTGGGAAGACGGAGGCTGAGGGGCAACCTGATAGAGATCTACAAAATTATGAGAGGCATAGATAGGGTGGATAGTCAGAGGCTTTTTCCCAAGGCAGAAAGGTCAACTGCAAGAGAACACAGGTTCAAAGTGAGAGGGGGAAAGTTTAGGGGAGAATTGCAGGGAAAACCTTTCACACAGAAGGTAGTGAGTGCCTGGAACATACTGCCAGTAGAGGTGGTCGAAACAGGCATCTTAGCAATGTTTAAGGCCTATATTGATAGACATATGAAATGGAGACAAACCGAGGGATAAAAACCACATATTGGCAATAAGCAGTGCGTCTAAGTAAGGAATAAGAATCGGCAGAGGCTTAATGGGCTAAAGGGCCTGTTCCTGTGCTGTATAGTGTTGTATAGATAACATAATAAAGCTCACTGTGTTCTTGAAACCTGTTTCAAAACACAAATAATATCCACTGTGGCTCCTGAAGAAGCTCATTAGACAATGAATAAACATACCTGTAAATTTAGGATTTCAAAATTTAGTCTTATCCAAAATCACAGAATTAGCAATATGGAATGCAATTGGTAAAATTTTTAAAAATGCTGTCAGATGAGGGAACTAACCCTGTGCTGGTTTGAGAAGGGACAGGACAATGACCTTTTCTTAATGCGCTTAAAATGATCCCTGTTTAAATGTAAGTTCATACAGTTCAGAGATAAATTCTCTTTTATTGAATTAGTATTTGAATTGGTGATAGTTTTGGATTACCCTTTGTTTTAATACTGATTTCAGTCAACTGTAAGGGATGCTGTAATTGTAACATTGTATTCAGTGAGTTGCCAGTCTGATTTTCATAGGGTGCTTTTTTAACTCCACTGGAGGAGAGGAACGTGATCTCTTCCTTAATTGTGCATGAGTCCTACCCCTTTGTCCACCCCTCTTGGTTCCTAGGTGACATTACACATCAACTGTTCTCAAAACATAGAAATGGAACAGTGGAAGAAGTATTCTCAACTATGTTCCTAATGTTATCTGCCTAGTCTTGTGAGATAGCAGTTCCAACTAATTTTTTGGTTTTAACTAACTTCGGGAAAATGTTTGTTTCATGGCCTATATCCAGTTTGTCTAGTTGCAATGCTGGGTCTACCTGCAGCTTTTTTCTTGCATTACACATGACATTGATGACATTACTTTCCTGCTAGTAATTGTTTTTACCCTGCAGCTCTTTTGCCAGTTTCTGCAGCTTTTTATTTTCTTTATCCAGCTATAAAGCACGCAAGTAGGCATCATAGGCAAACTTAATCCAGACTGTTTCTAACTCAGTTGTTCCTCTCATAAACTCTTTTGAAAGCTTATCAAGGACACGCTCATAATTACCATTGCATGTTTCTACAATTTCCAGTACAACTTCCACTACCGATGACCGGTGGGAATCTGGAATATACTCCCCGGGAGGGTGGTAGAGGCAGGAAACCTCACAACCTTTAAAAACAATGTGGATGAGCACTTGAAGCGCTGTAATATTTGAGGTTATGGGAAAAGTACTGATAAGTGTGATTTATATAGATAAGTCAGCATAGACTCAATGGACCAAAGTGCCTCTTCTGTGCTGTATGATTTTATGGCCCTAACTTTTCCTTTAAACTACCTGTCAGTTACATTTTAAAATATTAGTGCCATGGTAACTTTGATCAAAGACTGCTGCTTTTCAAATTCAAAACAAATTAATCCTCAACTTCTGTGGATCATTCTGCTTCTCATCTGCTGGGGGTAATTGACCACAACAACATCTCACAGTTCAGCAACATTTTTACTAACAGGCAGCATGGCTTCAGCTACTATCTGGTCACAGATAACAGCCCTGCTGAGTTCTCCCTTCAGGTTCTTTTGATACTTGACCAGGCTGTTCTCAGGGATTGGATTACTGCACTAACTGGGAGTAGTAAATTAAATACACACACCCCTTTTCAGGGCCAACCGAAGGATCTGATCACTACGGCAAATGTTGTAGTTATACTCCTTACACAAACCACAGGAGGAGTGAAGGATGGAGGTTAACTTCATGTTTATTCAAAGAAAATTCTGTCTATCACTTTGTCCTGGCTTTGCCTAACTCTGTTTCGGCTCTGTTTGCACTGTCTACCATATCTATTTCCCATATCTGTCATATCTTGGTCTGACAGCTCTCCAAAACATGCGGAAAATCATTAACCTTTATAAATATGCATTGTTTACATTTCATTATTGTAGAATAAACAGTAATCTTCCATTCCATGTATTTCTCTTATCCTGTCTACAGGTGTCTGTTTATTATCTAGTTTGCTCTCAGGCCTTAGGGTGTACCTGGTTCTTCTCCAGTCTCTGCTGCTGATATGGTAATTTATGGTGTTCAAAACTCATGCCTGTTAAAATATGCCTTGTGGTACTAACTTGAAAGTGTCGCATTATTCTTGTTGTAACCTTTGCATACAAAATCTTCTTTAATTTCCATTACAGTTATGTATGTGAAACCTTAAAACAAGGCAATCACAATATATCTGAAAACAACTAGTCACTATTCATTTCTACTATATGAAGCAATTTGAGTGTTATTCCAAAATATTTTGCAAAACATACTGTTTAGCATCACTCATTATAATGATCAGAAATATCCAAGGTAATGTTCTTGACAAATCAAAACCTTGTTCAATGTGTCTAGTGATAATTTGTCCTTTATAGTGCCCAACTCAAATCTGTTGTCCTAAATGCTGATATGCGATATTGCTTAACAATACATCTTTTAACTTAATGCACTGATCTTGTACTTACTATTGTAATTTCATCTGTGTTGGATGAGATGAATGCTAAGTATACTTACAGAATTTTGACTATGTGAACACTCAGAATATATTCCCTGGAGTATTTGTGTGAAACATATAAAAATAACATGGACCAATCAGAGAACATTTGAAAGCAAATTGAAAAGCCTATATTTCCAGAAACTCTGTCAAAATCATAAAATTGCAGAATCATGGAATAGTTACAGAACAGAAGGACACCATTTAGCTGCCATGTCTGTGGTTGCTGTCTGCAAGAAAAGCTCACTTATTCCCATTGCCTTGCCTTTTATTGATAGCCATGTTTTTTTTCTCTTCCAGCAATTGTACTATTCTTTGTTTTTCAATGTCAAATCTGCTATCACTATACTCTTAGGCAGTGCATTCCAGATACTGATCACTCCCTATGTTTTAAAAGAAGTTTCCTCATGTTATGTTATTTCTTTATCCAATCAAAAATTGGGGGAAAGGGCAGTCTAGTCGCAGCATCATTGGGTTAGATGCCTGCTCTGGGAATATGGGTTCAAATCCTCCAAGACAACTGGTCAATTTTAAATTCAATTAATAAATATGGCATGAAGAAGCTAATCTGTACTAGAGACCTTTTAAATTATTGTTGATTTTCATGAAATAAATCAAGTTCACAAATGTCCTTTTGGGATGGTTGTCTGCGGTCCTGAACTTGCCTGAATTACAGGTGACTCCAGACCTACAGCAACATGGGGGATTCTTAAAATGTGCTCTGGAAATAGCCAGCAAGCCATTCAATTGTACGAAGCTGCTACAAAATCCAAAAAAGAAAGGGGATTAATCTAATCAGGCATGAAAACAGGAAGTCCAGATCTGTTAGCCCTGCAAAGACCTCATGATTGACGTTTGCTTGCTTATGTCAAACTTGGGAGAGCTGTCCCACAACCAGTCAAGCAATAGCCTGAGAGCCATAGATCACTATTCTATACAAGTTACTGTCCAAACCATGCACAATCCTACTGTCCTTCACTGTCACTGGATAGAACTCCTTTCCTAACAGCACCGAGGGTGTACCTAACCGCATGAATTGCATTGGTTAACGAAGGCAGTTCATTATTACCTACTCAAGGGCATTCCGGTAAGGGAACTTCATGCTGACCTCTCTAGAGATGCCCATAACCTGTGAGCAAACAAAAACAAATCACTCTAATTAATGTTCTATAGGTTTTGATCCTTCCAAAAATGGGAACAGTTTCTCCTTATCTGTTCTGTGCACTCTTGTCATGATTTTCAATATTTCTATTAAAACTCTCTCAATCATTTCTTCTGTAGGAGTACAGGCCCTACTTGTCCAATTCGTCCATGAAGCTGAAATTTATCATTTCTGTAGCCATTCTTTTGAATCTTCTCTGCATTCCTCTGAAGTGTTATTTTCAGAACCAAACAATGCTCCAGTTGAGGCCCAACCAGTGTCTTACACAAGTTTATGATAATGTCTTTGTTTTCGTACTCTACAGAATCCTATGTTAATTGCTGTCTCAGTTTGTACTGCAACATTCAGTAATTTGTGGAAATATACTTTCAGTTCTGCTACTCCCACATAGCCTTTAAATTTTTATCCGTAATTCTTTACTGGCTGTCCTCACTCTTCCTACTAAAATAATTCACATCACACCATTTATCTACCATTTGTTCATTCTTCTGAAATTTAACAATATCTTCCTCATAGTTCAGAAAACATAAAAGTTTGTATTGCCTGGAAATTATAACATTTTGTCCTGTTGCTCAGGTCTAAGTCATTAATATGAATCAAGTAAGGCAGTGGACCGAACACTTTCCTCTGCGGAATCCCACCATAAACATTTCCTGCCAGCCAAAACATCACTGCTTCTCTGTCATTCAGCTAATTTCTTGTTCATGCTGCTATTGTCCTTTCATTCTGTGTTCTCTAAGAATGCTCATAAGCCAGTTCTGTTTGGAAGATGATTACCAATGTATCAACTATCTCTATAGGCACCTCCTTCAACACCCTGGGATGTAGACTATCAGTCTACATTGTCAACTTTCAGCTCCGTTAATTTCTCCAGTAGAAACTTTCTTACTATACTAATTTCCTTCAACTCCTCATTCTTCCAATACATTTCAATCTCTAATTCTGGGAGATTTCTTGTGTATTCCTCGGTGAAAACTGACACAAAGTAATCATTTAGCTTCTCTATTGTTTCTCCTTGCCCAAATATAAATTCTTCTGACTATCCTTTCAAAGGACCCACATTTGTCTTAGCCAACTGTCTCCTTTTAACATACCTACAAAATCTTTTACAGTCCATTTTTATGTTTCTTTGCATTAGTATTACTTTGTCCTCCTTTGCTGTATTCTATAAACTTTCCAATCATCAGATTTATTACTGCTTCTGGACAATTTTAAACCATTTCTCTTAACCTTGTACAATCTTTAACTTTGTCAACCACAATTGACTGATCCTTTTTGAGTTTTTGCACCTTGATGCAATACATAGTTGCTGTAAGTTGGATAATAGTTCTTAAAGACTGTTCATTGCCAGTGTATAGTCATGCTTTTTAACATATTTTTCCCAATCTATCTCAACCAGCTTGTGCGTCATGCTTTATAGTTTCCTTTATTCAAGTTTAACCTCCTTGCTTCATGAACAACTTCACTCTGCAACATTATGTAAAATTCCATCATATTGTGGTCACACATCTATGAAAATTATCTTAAAATAAGATAATTAATTAACCCATTTTCATTGCTTGGTGCTAGATCCAAAATAGCATGTTGCCCTAGAAAACCACATTGAGGAGACTCCAAAAACTCCATTGCTGTATTGCTCAATTTGTTTAGCCATTGAAGTCACCCATGATTATTGTGTAGCACATGCTATAAGCTTCTCTCATCTTCCAGTTTATACCATGCCCTTATGTTATGGACCAAACCAGTCCCCCTCAAAATATATCAAGGAGACAGCCTAGACCCTAATATTTTCTTATTTAAAGGCAAGTGTAAGGTACTGTGTTCCTGATGTTTTAATTAAAGTTTTTCATTGGAGTAAAGGCAAATTTTAATGGTATGAATCAAAAACTTTAAAAAATTGATCGGAGTAGACTGTTCGCAAATAAAGGGACTCCTGATAAATGGGAGGCTTTCAAAAGTGTGATAACGAGAGTTCAGAGTCCTTATGTTCCTGTTAGAGTGAAAGGTAAGGCCAATAGGATTAGAGAACAATGGACAAAAAAGATATTGAGGTTCTAGTCAGAAATAATTACAATCATATGTCGAATATAAGCAACTGGGTTCAAATGAATCTCTTGAACAGTATAAAGAGTAAAGGGGCATTCCAAAGAGGGAAATCGGGATGGCAAAGAGAGGATATGAGATAGCTTTGGAAAATAAGGTTAAGTTTAATCCAAGGAGATTCTACAGGTACATGAGGAGCAAGAGAACAACTAGAGATAGTAGGGCCCCTTTAAGATCCATGAGGTCGTCTTTATGTTGAACCTCAGGAGATGGGAAATATGTTAAATGAATATTTTGCATCAGTTTTACTGTGGAGAAAGAAATGGAAGCTAGAGAACCCAGGGAAATAAATCCCTATTAAAGGTACGGTACCATCACACCAACACTACAGCTAGTAGTTGATGGCCTGTAAAAAACTCTGCTACCCCTTCCTGTTTCTGTGTTCCACACAAACAGATTCCACAGATTGTTCTTCTGATCTGAGTTCTTCTTTTACAAGCACTGCTCCCATCTCTTAATAGCACATCTCCATCTCCTTTTCTTGCTTGTCTGCCTTACTAAACATTGAATATCTTTCAATATTTAGTTGTCAGTTATGGTTACCATGCAACCATGTTTGTATAATGGCACAACCATTTAGCTCAATTTACATTTTTTCCCTGTTGTCTGTTACATGTACATAAATAATTCTTCACCCTGTCCAGTAATCCAGAGCTGGAGGAACACAGCAGGCCAGGCAGTATCAGGGGAGCAAGAAAGTTGACATTTCTTCAGAAGAAGGGTCCTGACCTGAAATGTCAACTTTCCTGCTCTTCTATGCTGCCTGGCCTGCGGTGTTTAGTAAAATGTGGGTCCTTTGAAAGAATAGTCAGAAGAATTTATATTAGGGCATGGAGAAACAATAGAGAAGCTAAATGATTACTTTGTGTCTGTTTTCACTGAGGAATACACAGGAAACCTCCCAGAATTAGAGATTGAAATGTGTTGGAAAAATGAGGAGTTGAAGGAAATTAGTATAGTAAGAAAGTTTCTACTGGAGAAATTAACGGAGCTGAAAGTTGACAATGTAGACTGATAGTCTACATCCCAGGGTGTTGAAGGAGGTTGCTATAGAGATAGTTGATACATTGGTAATCATCTTCCAAACAGAACAGACTTATGAGCAATCTTAGAGAACACAGAATGAAAGGACAATAGTAGCATGAACAAGAAATTAGCTGAATGACAGAGAAGCAGTGATGTTTTGGCTGGCAGGAAATGTTTATGGTGGGATTCCGCAGAGGAAAGTGCTAGGTCTACTGCCTTACTGATTCATATTAATGACTTAGACCTGAGCAACAGGACAAAATGTTATAATTTCCAGGCAATACAAACTTTTATGTTTTCTGAACTATGAGGAAGATATTGTTAAACTTCAGAAGAACGAACAAATGGTAGATAAATGGTGTGATGTGAATTATTTTTGTAGGAAGAGAGTTCCTCCAGCTCCACACTGTGTTATCTCTGACCCCAGCATCTGCAGTCCCTGCTATACCTGTTCAATAATCTACTTGTAGTGGTTGTAATGGGATCAGCCAGGTGGACCTCATAGAATGTGTTCCTGATTTGGGCAGGTATAGCTGACAGGTATAAATGGGAGGGTCAGAGATTCTGTTCACTCTGAAAGCTGGTTCTGAGGAAGCCATGTATGTGTAAATAAGAGTGACTTAGTGACAGGATACTGGCCTGTGTGGAGTTATTTCAATGGTGACAAGAGATAAAAATATGCCCCTGAAGAAACTCACTTGCAACAGTCATCTTTGAATTGGGGTAAACATTTCTGGCATCATGCCATCAATTGGGAAGCTTGACTTGTTCAATCCTGCCATTGCAGACTGGGCCTAATATGTGGCAAGAATGCATTGGCACAGAAGAAAAGCAAAAAGTAATTCTCCTTACAGCTTGTGGACCCACAGCTTTTTCGGTTATTAGGTTATCAACGTTTCCTGAGTCACCAGATACGAGAACCTTTCAAGAGTTGATGAATTTAGTTAATGAATATTATGATCCCAAGACTCCTCTAATTCTGAGACACTATCGGTTTTAGTTGACAATTCAAGAGCCAGGGAATCCATGTCAAGATTTTTGACGAGTTTAAGACAACTGGCAGAGGCATGTGACTTTGGTTGAACCCTTGATGAGACCATTTTTTATGTGGGATTAATGATGTAACCATCAAAAGTGCCTACTAGCTGAAGCTGAACTTGACTTCAAACTGGCTTTGTCATTAGACAATGCAACAAGTGGGGCATATGAGGTATTCTGATGGAAACGGACAACCTTGCCAAGCTAACTGAACTTGGGGGACACCACTTGAGTGAAGACAATTGCATAGTCTCGTTACGGACATATCCTGAACAGAGGGTCAGCCCACAGCAAAACCACAAAACAAAGCCAGCATCAGCCAAATGGTTAAAATTTTCTTCACAGTCCGGGCCAGCAAGCCATTGTAGTTGCTACCAGTATATGGACTGGAGACAGCAAAAGAGTTCCACTGGGTGTAATTGAGTAAGAGAACTCATAGGCCAGCATCCAGAAGAGGGCACACCCTGAAAAGCCCACCTATGTCCAACATCCAAATCAGTACCAGTCAAAATAAATGTTTCATTAAATGGTCACCTAGTTCTTATGGAGGTTGATACCAGTGTGGCTGTATTAGTGATTGCAGAACCACTCGTTAATGAAGTTCCCTCTGTTTAAGTTTCCTTTAAGTTTCCATAAGACCACGGCTACACAGAGAACTTATGCCAGGGAACCTTTACAGATTGAGGGTGCAACTTCGGTTCCAGTCTGGTTCAGTTACCACTGATTGAAGTGAAAGGCTCAGTCCCAAGCCTGATGTGGCAAAATTGGTTGAGAAAGATTCACCTAGATTGGCTGAACAGCCATTTAGATTAGGATTCCCAGAATTATACTACAATTAATACTCATGAGTGTTTGTACCGATATACAACACTACCATTTGGGATATCAACAACATATGCCATTTTTCAGCAGACTATAGAGAGCATTTTACAAGGTCTCCCCTAGGTTGCCATTTATCTGAAAGATGTGCCAATAACAGTGAGGACCAATAAAGAGCACTTAGAGAACTTGGACATGATCCTTAGATGTTTCTTCTCGGTGGACGTATGCCTTAGGAAGGAAAAATGTATGTTCCAGGCACCCCAATTGACCTACTTGGGCTACAGAGTTGAGAAAACTGCTCTACACCCTTTGGAAGATAAAGTGAGAGTGATCAAAGGTGTCCCGGCTCCCACTGATGAATTATTACAGAAGGTTCGTACATAACCTGGCCTCCATCCTTGCACCATTACGTCTGCTATTGAAAATCTATCAGCCTTGGAAATGGTCTCGTAGCGTTTAGGGAAGTAAAGAAGCAGCTGTCTCATCTAAGGTGTTGGCATACTATGATCCCAAATTAAGTCTTTGGCTGACATGCGATGCTTCTCCGCATAGTATCAGGGTAGTATTGACTCATAGATGGTCCAATGGAGAGGAATGCCCAATAACATATGCTTACTGGACTTCGGCTGATGCAGAGCGCAAATATGCCCAGATAGAGAAGGAAGGTTTGGCGGTCATCTCTGGTGTGAGAATGTTCCACCAATATCTTTGTGGATGCAAGTTTGTAACAGTGACAGACCACAAACCTCTGCTAGGGCTTCTCAAAGAGGACAAGGCTGTGCCGCCCATCATTTAAGGCCAAATTCAGTGGTGGGCTTTCATTCTAAGCGTGTACAATTACAAGCTGGACCACAGTCCGGGAGGCCAAGTAACAATTGTAGATGCCTTGAACTGCCTTCCACTGGCAGATACACTATCGCTGGTGCAGCCACTGGAAGAATCTGTTCTGGTTTTCTATTTTCTGGACATCCTTCCAGTCACCGCTGACAATATCAGACTGTGGTCACAAAAATGTTCTGGTCCTGCAGAACTAAAACATCTGATGGTGATGGGGAAACAAAAGGGTGATCACAACCAGAATTGAAACTTTTCTGGCCTTGGTGAGACCAGATCACTACAGAGGATGGCATTTTATTCTGGGGAGCAAGAGTGATTGTCCCGAGCAAAGGTCACCACCAGATAATGATTAGACTTCACTAGGGTCATCTAAAGGTGTCCAAAATGAAGATGTTAGTGACAAGTTATGTCTACTGGCCAGGATTGGATTCAAACATTGGATGGCAATGCCAACAAGGACAAAATTTACCGCCAGCAGCTCCCCCTCACTCATGGGAATGGCCAGGTATACCCTGGACTTGGTTACATGTCGACTGTGCTGGCCCTTTCATGAGCTCAATGTTCTTAGTCATTGTGGATGCCTCCACAAAGTGGTTGGACATGCATAGAGTTTATTTGTCAAACATGGGGACGATAATCAAAAAGCTGTGAGCATATTTTGCAATACATGGGCTCTTGCAAGTGTTGGTAGCAGACGACGGGCCATCATTTACGAGCAAAGAATTTGACTATTTCCAAAGGTTGAATGCTATTCAGCATATAAGGACATCTCCATACCATCCATTGTCTAGTGGTCTGGCAGAAACAGCAGTCCAAACTTTGTAGACAGGTTTAAAGAAAGAGCCTACAGCGTCACTCGATACCAAACTCTCCTGATTTCTATTTGATTATCGGACTACCTCTCATGCGACTATGGGAATAACTGCAGCAGAGTTGCTAATGTGGAGAAGGCTCCACACCAGCTTAAATCTGAACTTCCCAGACCTTGGGGGGTAGGGTGGGGGGCCGGTGGGGGTGGTGGTGGTGGAGGATGGGGTGTGAGAGAGTGAAACGGCATCAGGAATGCCAATGCCAGACACGATTCCTCTAAAAGAGAGAGACAGTTTACTCCAAGGGATGAAATTTAGTGACGAAACCACAGAAATGGCCCCACATGGGTAAGGGGCATGGTCGATGTGAGGTCCCGTGACGTACAAGGGTTAGGTGGATGAGGCGGTCCTGAACGAGCACACGAACCACGTGAAAGCTGCAAATTCACAAACGGGGCAAGAGCAAAACATACTCAGCTCCTCAAAACAGCTGGAACCCGTGGGTTCTCCCCCTCCATCAAAAGTCAAAGAAACCTCAGAGTCCGAGATGGACATGGTGGATGTTGCAGCTTCGATGCCTTTACCGCCTGAAGAAAAGGATGAATTTCTTCCGAGATGCTCTGGGCGCAAGAGGCAGGCTGCAGTGCAGTACACACCGCCCGTATCTAAGGCTGAGTCGTAGGAACTGGACTCAGTGTGAAAATGCCCCAGGAGAGGGAGAAAAATAACAGGCCCCTCATACAGCCAAAACAGTGGATCTGATACGTGGACGACAAGTTTGTCATCATTAATTGCACCAAGTTAGAAGAGACACACCATCTCATCAACAACATTTTCATCAGGATCAAATTCATGAGACAAGAGGAAGACAACAACCAACTTTCATTTCTGGACATCTGGGTAGAATGAATGACCAACGGGGAGTTCCAAACCACAGTATATAGGAAGGCAGCCCACACTTCCACAGCAATCACCCAAAATGTTCACAAACAAAGCTGTGTTAGGACACTATTCAAACAGGCCACAACTCACTGCAACATGCTAGAATTACACGGGAAGGAGGAAAACCTATACAAGACCTATACAAGGTCTTTGCTAACAACAGAAATCCTAACAACTTCAGCTGCAGGTGCCTACTAGATAGACAACACCAAGAGGACACAGTTTGCCCCAATACACTGGCCACACTATTGGTAGTGCACAAAAATCCACAGCCACACTATGACAAACACTCACAAGGACCAAAGACCCCATACCCACAACATGCAGCACCAACGTAGTTTGCAAAATACCTTGCAATGACGACAACACACATTACATTGGCCAGACTGGAAGGAAACTAGCCATCAGGATACACGAACACCAACTAGCAACAAAGCAACACAACAAACTTACCCTCATCTCAATGCACTCAGACAATAAAGGCCATCAATTTAACTGGGACAATGTGACCATCCTAGCTCAAGCCAACTACAGACACATACAGGAATTCCTAGAGGCCTGGTTTTCAACCCGTAATGCAATTAACAAACATGGGGAGTTAGATCCCATATACAAATCCATGTAGAACAGAATCGGAAATGACACAACCCAACTTAACAGACCGGATAATATAAATACCAAACGGAGTATGACAACATCGTTTCATCGGAGGCCGCACTGATGATGTTTCCTCGCGTGGTGACGAAACATCTGCACGATAACCAGCCAGCTCGGCAAGCAAGCCAATAACCTCATCCAGAACCTGAGCTACAAATCTTCACAAGAACCTTAAACAGGCCTATGTTCCCGGACTTGGAGGGGGAAGGACTATGCAGTGATTTTTAACTAGGTCAGTCAGGTGGACCTCATAGAATATGAGTTCCCTGATTGGACCAGGTTAACATCCCCAGTCAGGGAGCCTTAGCTGACTCATATAACAGGAGTGTGAGAAGTTCTGTTCATTCTGAGAGCTGGCTCTGAGGAAACTGGACTAGTGTCAAGTACTATTCACATGCAAATAAAGGATGACTCTCAACCATTCCTTTGTTATTTTCTAGACTCCTTAAACTTGAGGTCATCTAAAATTCTGCTGCTATGCCATTTGCAGCAAATTCCATTTTCCCATCACCCTATGCTTGCTGAGTTACATTGGCTCCCATTGAAGCAACATTGTGATTTTAAAATTTTTGTCTTTGTTTTTAAATCCCACTGTATTGTCACCTAATAATCACCTCTAATCCTACAACGTTCCAAAATATGTGTGCTCCTCCAACGCTGGCCTCTTATGCGTTCCCAGTAGTTATTGGTCGCTGTGCCTTTAGTTGCTTAGGCCCTGGTTTGAAAGCTCAGGAATATAAGGAGATAGTAGATAAAATGAACAAGTGTTTAGCATTGGCCTTTTCTACAGACGATACAAGTAACACATCAAAAAAAGCTGTAAATCACAAAAGTAGAAGGGAGGAGGGAACTCAAAATTACAAACACCAGGGATGTGGTACAGAGCAAATTGTTGGAGCTGCATGTTGATATATAGATTTCAAGAAGGAGTTGGATATAGCACTTGAGGCTAAAGACATCAAAGGATATGGGGAAAAGTGGGAACAGGCTATTGTGTTGGATGGTCAGCCATGATAATAATAACTAGAGGAGCAGGCTCAAAGGGCTAAATGGCCGACTCCTCCTCCTATTTTCTATATTTCTATGACAAGTGCCTGCTTCCTACAGACTTCATCCTCGGGTCTCAGAACAAATGGGTAGTAAGATAGTGTATGTGTTGATTGGAATTTTCAAAAATTTCCTAGATTTCCATTTGATTGGAAAACCGTGAATGTAACTCTTTTCTTTGAAAATGGAGGAAGACAGGAAGAGGAATCCACAGTTCGGTTAACATAAATCTGTCATAAGAAAGATGTTAGAAGGATGTTGCTGGGTGTAGAAGGTCTAAGTTATAAAGAAAGGCTGGATAGGCTGGGGCCTTTTTCACTGGAGAGTAGGAGATTTACTTTATAGAAGTTTATAAAATAATGAGGGGTATAGATAAAGTTAATGGTAGTTGTCTTTTCCCTAGGATGGGGTTTTCAAGTCTAGGGGACACATTTTTAAGGTTTTTTTCGCTATTCATTTGTGGGATGTGGGTGTCGCTGGTTAGCCAGTATTTCTTGCCCATCCAGAGTTGCCCTTGAGAAGGTGGTGGTGAGCTGCCTTCTTCAACTGCTGCAGTCCACCAGCTGTAGGTTGACCCAAAATGCCATTAGGGAGGGAATTCCCGATTTTGACCCAGCGACAGTGAAGGAATGACGATATATTTCCAAGTCAGGATGGTGAGTAGCTTGGAGCAGAACTTGGAGGTGGTGGTTTTCCCATATGTCTGCTGCCCTTGTCCTTCTAGATCGAAGTCTTCGTGGATTTGGAAGGTGCTGTCTGAGGATCTTTGGTGAATTTCTGCAGTGCATCTTGTAGATAGTGTGCAAAGCAGCTACTGCATGTCGGTGGTGGAGGGAGTGGATACTTGTGGATGTAGTGCCAATCAAGCGGGTGGCTTTGTCCTGGATGGTGTCAAGCTTGTTGAGTGTTATTGGGGCTGCACTCCTCCAGGCAAGTGGGGAGTATTCCATCACACTTCTGACTTGTGCCTTGTAGGTGGTGGACAGGCTTTGAGGAGTCAGGAGGTGACTTACTCGCCGCAGTATTCTTAGATTCTGACCTGCTCTTGTAGCCATTGTTTGTGAGTCCAGTTGAGTTTCTGGTCAATGGTAACCCCCAGGATGTTGATAGTTGGGGACTGAATGGGTAACACCATTGAATGTCAAGGGACACTGGTTAGATTGTCTCTAATTGTTAATGGTTATAACCTGGCATTTGTGTAGCATGAATGTCACTTGCCACTTGTCAGCCCAAGCCTGGATATTGTCCAGATCTTATTGCATTTGAACACGGACTGCTTCACTATCTGATGAGTTACAAATGGTGCTGAACATTGTGCAATCATCGGCAAACATCCCCACTTCTGACCCTATGATGGAGGGAAGGTCATTGATGAAGCAACTGAAGATGGTTTAGCTGAGGACACTACCCTGAGGAACTCCTGCAGAGATATCCTGGACCTGAGATGATTGACCTCCAACAACCACGACCATCTTCCTATGTGTCAGGTATGACTCCAACCACCAGAGAGTTTGCCCCTGATATCCATTGATTCCAGTTTTGCTCGGGCTCCTTGACGCCACACTCGGTCGAATGCAGCCTTGATGTCAAGGGCTGTCACTCTCACCTTACCTCTGCATTCAGCTCTTTTGTCCATGTTTGAACCAAGGCTGTAATGAGATCAGGAGCTGAGTGGCCCTGGCAGAACCTAAACTGGGCATCACTGAGCAGGTTATTGCTGAGCAGGTGCTGCTTGATAGCACTGTTGATGTTGCCTGCCATCACTTTACTGATGATTGAGAGTCGACTGATGGGGCGGTAATTGGCCAGGTTGGATTTGTCCTGCTTTTTGTGTACAGGACATACTTGGGCAATTCTCCACATTGCCGGGTAGATACGAGTGTTGTAACTGTACTGGAACAGCTTGGCTAGGGGAGCAGCAAGATCTGGAGCACAAGTCTTCAGTACTATTGCCAGAATGTTGTTAGGGCCCGTAGCCTTCGCAGTATCCGGTGTCTCCAACCGTTTCTTGATATCATGTGGCATGAATTGAATTGGCTGAAGACTGGTATCTGTAATGCTGGGGACTACTGGAGGAGGCCGAGATCGATCATCCACTCAGCACTTCTGGCTGAAGATTGATGCAAACGCTTCAGCCTTAATTTTTGCACTGATGTGTTGGGCTCTTCCCCAATATTTGTGGAGCCTCCTCCTCCAGTGGGTTGTTTAGTTGTCCACCACCATTCACGACTGGATGTGGCAGGACTGCAGAGCTTAGATTTGATCTGTTGGTTGTGGGATCGCTCAGCTCTGTCTACCACTTGCTGCTTTTGCTGTTTGACATGCAAGTAGTCCAGTTCTGTGGCTTCACCAGGTTGATACCTCATCTTTAGGTATGCCTGGTGCTGCTCCTGGCATATCCTCCTGCACCTTCTGTTGAACCAGGGTTTTCCCCCTGGCTTGATGGTAATGGTTGAGTGGGGGATATGCCGTTACGGATTGTGCTGGAGTACAATTCTGCTGCTGTTGACGGCCCACAGCGCCTTATGGATGCCCAGTCTTGAGTTGCTAGATCTGTGCGAAGTCTGTCCCATTTAGCACAGTCATAATGCCACACAACACGATGGAAGTTATTCTCAGAATGAAGGCGGGACTTCATCTCCACAAGGACTGTTCGATGGTGAGAGGAGAAAGATTTAAAAGAACATGAGGGCCGAATTTTTTATAGAGGATGGCTTGCATGTGAAATGAACTTCCCAAGGAAGTGGTGGATATGGGTACAATTACAATGTTTAAAATCATTTGGATAAGTACATGAATAGGAGGAGTATGGGTCAGGAGCAGGCAGGTGAGACTAGTTTAGTTTAGGATTATGTTCGGCATGGACCGAAGGGTCTGTTTCTGTGCTGTGTGACTGTATGACTATGACTCTATAAGTTACAGCAGGGCACAGGAAAATTTAAAATTTGACAGAGTCAACATGGTTATAGTGAAAGGGAACTTATGTTTAACTGATTTTTCTGGAGTTCTTTGAGAAAGTGACATATGTTTTTGATAAAGTGGAACAGCTGGATGGACTGTACTTGAGTGTTAAAATTTATTTTTTTTGGCTGTGTTATGTTGAGTTTTCTGAAGGGATTTCCATTGCAATGCCCTGTCAATTTTCTAGCCATTTGTTACCAAACTCGCTGCATTAACTACCTACTCTGTTCCTATAATCCTGTCCATTTCTGCACCCATTATACCATGTACCTGCCCAGAACAATGCGCCATTCTACTATATTTGCTCAAAGACCAACATTCCTGAAACCCATGCTATCTTTGAAAACTGGTAAGCATTCTGACAAGCGTTGACAATGCAGCTTTGCTCCTCACCAGCATAGTCATGGCACAGCAGTCACAAATCCACACTGTCCATGCACATAGCCAACATGGCTGATACTCCAACACACACACAGTTCCATTCTTTCACCCTAGTCACTGCCCTTATATCATATACTTTATTTGTACACAAAGCTACGTGCTCAGTCTGAACATTCTCTAAGTCATTGCTACCCTGTCTCCAGTACCCATTGTACACCTGTAATTTGTCATTGTCTTAGTAGGGGATCATCATACACATACAAGCAATTGGATACACCCAAAAATAAGCTTTTATTTACAGACACCAAAAGCAAACACAAATAAAGTCAATCAACTTCAAGTTCACCCCAATAATACAAACCAATTATCTTGGCTAACGAATATTTTACAATCCATGATAGTCTGTTGCATCCAGCTCTCACTTATTAGAAGCAGTTTCAATGAGGTTTTGTCTGATTTATGGCAGCTGATGCAGCTCAGCTCTGTCATGGACAAGGACAGTTTCGTCCTCCTCAATGTCCTCATCCTCCTCTTTGGAAGACTGCACCAGTGGCTCAGTGGTTAGCACTGCTGCCTCACAGCACCAGGGATCTGGGTTCAATTCTAGCCTCTGGTGACTGTCTGTGTGGAGTTTGCATATTCTCCCTGTGTCTGTGTGGGTTTCCTCTGGGTGCTTCAGCTTTCTACCACTATCCAAAGATGTGCAGGTTAAGTGGATTGGCCATACTAAATTGCCCATAGTGTTCAAGGAAAGGAAGTGCAGGTTACAGGGATGGGGTAAGGCGTGAGTCTGGGTGGTATCTGCTTAGGTGAGTAAGTGTGGACTGTTTGGGCCGAATGGCCTGTTTCCGCACTGTAGGGATTCTATTGGGGTGGCACGATGGCTCAGTGGTTAGCACTGCTGCCTCACAGCACCAAGGACCCGAGTTCAATTTCATCCTCGGGTGACTGTTTGTGTGGAGTTTGCACATTCTCCCCGTGTCTGCGTGGGTTTCCTCCCACAGCCCAAAGATGTGCAGGCTAGATGGATTGGCCATACTAAATTGCCCCATAATGTTCAGGGATGTGTAGATTAGGTGGGTTATAGGGGGATGGGTCTGGGTGGGATGCTCTAAGGATCGGTGTGGATGTGTTGAGCCAAAGGGCCTGTTTCCACATTGTAGGGATTCAATGATATGTGATTCTGTTTGCCTCATTGCCTACTTTAATTGTACAGAGCACAGCACGCCAAGATATTGTGGCACACTGTGTCCAAACCAACAGTACAATAGTCTGCTCTATCTATTTGAGACATGTCAACATTAAATCTGCACTCTGCATCATTCAAGATCTTAGATTCTAATTCTAAGAAATTGCGTCATGAGCCATGCTTGCAGTGGTTAGCTCTTGTTCCCAGTAACCACTCTTATAAGGGCTCTGGACCCTCAATTACACCAGGTATGCAGTACTCAAGAATACTGCAGGATGTAGGAGTCGTGTCAGGTGCTAGTGGAGCGGACATACACCTGCAAGAAGTGGCAACATCGATCACTGATAACCTGAACTGTAATTGGATGGAATCCCTTCCTGTTGATGAATTCTGTAGCATTATAGAACAGTCATCTAAGAATCAGGTGTGTGCAGTTGATGGTAACCTACACCTGGGGATCCCAGCTGTAATCTGGGTTGCAGCACTGACCTCATCATAGGCAAATGAAATAAGGCAGTGTGACCTTGCAAAGATGGCAGTGATCACAAACCTGATGCCCTTGTAGATGCGTAACTGAGCAATCCCATCATTTAATAATGGAAAGGAGCCAGTAACATCGAAATCAAAGCAGCAATTACCTTCACAGAGACTGGGAGAGAATGTGCTCCCACTCCTCCAGCTGCTTTCCAAATTTCTGTCACAGTTCCATCACAGTGTCCCAGGACATGCAGAGCCTGCGTATCTCTCAACCTATAAAGGTTTATAAAATCATGAGGGGCATAGATAAGGTGAATAGCAAAGGTCATTTCCCTCGGGTGGGTGAGTTCAAAACTAGGGGCAATTTTTAAGGTGAAAGGAGAAGGATTTAAAAGGGGCCTGAGAAGCAACTTTTTCACACAGAGGGTAATTTGTATGTGAAATGAACTGCTAGAGGAAATAGTCAATGCAGGTACATTTAAAAGACATTTGGATAGGTACATAAATAGAAAGGTTTAGATGGAAATGGGCCAAACAAAGGCAAGTGGGACTAGTTCAGTTTAGGAAACTTGGTCGGCATGGATGAGTTGGACCACGATAGTGAGAAGTGTGCTAAGTCTCATCTGCAGAGTATGTTTCTGATGACTCTTCTGAGATCTAAGAACTTCTGTCACTCCTTTCCATAATGTAGATAACAAGGGACATGTGTTTCTCATCAATCCACCTTCAAGCAATTTGTTTAAAGTGCTATTCTGGCTGAGCGTCCACTCAATGTGATCAAGAAAGAAATGCATGCAGTTCGACACCATTCCTTTCCCAGAACGACATCAAACATTCAACTTCTGACTACATTCAGTACAGACAATTGGAACACTTAAGCGGCAGATGATGAAGCAATGCTGGGTGGCTTCCATAGCACTCTTCAAAGTTGCATGAATAATGGTTCTCCTTTGGCCAGCAGTAGCCTTTTGTAACATCATTGCTGCCAACATCAACATCATTGAAATGCTCATGTTCAATTTGCAAGCACCATGGACATGTTGCAAATCACCTTTGACTAGAATCTAATCCTTAGAACCTTCAATCTGCATGTGTAGCAAATTGCTAATGACTTGATTGCAAATTAAATGTATCTGGAGTTTGCAAATGGCCGTATCATGTATCAGAAGTTGATAATGGAGACAATATCTAAGAGGAAATGTGCTGGATATGCTGAAAACTGTCCATGCCATGACAGGGCCTATGGTTTGGGAATATGTAAAGGACATGGAATGACATGATCAGTTATTGATCTCAATTTTGAGCCCTGAAGTCTGCAGGGTCCTCGAGGAAGATGAGATGCTGTTCTCCGAGCACTGAGCCTTGATGGAGCACTGCAATAAGCCCTCAACAGAACAGTTGATATGGAGAACTGTGGTGCTGAAGTGGCAAGCAGCTGGAAGCGTGATGTTAGTTTTACGGATAAAAATTGGTGCTCTGCAAATCGATCACCCAATTTGCGTTTCGTCTCCCCAGTGTAGAGAGGACCTCATTGTGAGCAGCAAATACAGAGGACTAGATAGAGTGAAGTGCAAGCAAATTGCTGGCTCATCTGGGAAATGTGTCTGGGGCCCTGGATAGTGAGTCAAGTGGTAGTAAATGGCTAACTGTTGCACTTTATGTGATTGCATGGTAAGGTACCATGGGAGTGTGGGGAAGTGTTCAGAATGGAGGAGGAGTAGATCAGGATGTCCAGGAGGGAACAGCCACTGCAAAATGCTGACAAGGGAGAGGAGGGGAACATGTGTCTGGCAGTAGCATCCTTCTGGATGTGGTGGAAATGGTGGCTCATGATCTTTTGGATTTGGATACTGGTGCAGTGGAAAGTCAAGACCAGGGACGCCCTATTATGGTGTGAGGGAAGAGAATGGGTGAGGGATGAGTTAATGAGATAGTAGGAACTGCAGATGCTGGAGAATCTGAGATAACAAGGTGTAGAGCTGGATGAACACAGCAGGCCAAGCAGCATCAGAGGAGCAGGAAAGCTGACGTTTCAGGCCTAGACCCTTCTTCAGAAATGGGGGAGGGGAAAGGGGTTCTGAAGTAAATAGGGAGAGAGGGGGAGGCGGATAGAAGATGGATAGAGGAGAAGGTAGGTGGAGAGGAGACAGACAGGTCAAAGAGGCGGGGATGGAGTCAATAAAAGTGAGCGTAGGTAGGGAGTTAGGGAGGGGATAGGTCAGTCCAGGGAGGACAGACAGGTCAAGGGGGCGGGATGAGGCTAGTAGGTAGGAGATCGGGGTGGGTCTTGAGGTGGGAGGGGGGGTTGGGGGGAGGAAGAACAGGTTAGGGAGGCGGGGACAAGCTGGGCTGGTTTTGGGATGTGGTAGAGGGAGGGGAGATTTTGAAGCTTGTGAAGTCCACATTGATACCATTAGGCTGCAGGGTTCCCAAGTGAAATGAGGTGCTGTTCCTGCAACCTTCGGGTGGCGTCATTGTGGCACTGCAGGAGGCCCAGGATGGACATGTCGTCTGTGGAATGGGAGGGGGAGTTGAAATGGTTCGCGACTGGGAGGTGCAGTTGTTTAGTGCGAACCGAGCGTAGGTGTTCCGCAAAGCGGTTCCCAAGCCTCCGCTTGGTTTCCCCGATGT
>NC_063335.1:108666498-108673635 GCF_021869965.1 Rhincodon typus | reverse complement strand
CGCGACTGGGAGTTGCAGTTGTTTAGTGCGAACCGAGCATAGGTGTTATGCAAAGCGGTCCCCAAGCCTCCGCTTGGTTTCCCCGATGTGGAGGAGGAACAGCGGATGCAGTATACCACATTAGCAGATGTGCAGGTGAACATCTGCTTGATGTGGAAAGTCTTCTTGGGGCCTGGGATGGGGATGAGGGGGGAGGTGTAGGGGCAGGTGGAGCACTTCCTGCAGTTGCAGGGAAAAGTGCCAGGTGTGGTGGGGCTGGAGGGGAGTGTGGAGCGGACAAGGGAGTCCCGGAGAGAGTGGTCCCTCCGGAAAGCAGATAAGGGTGGGGAGGGAAAAATGTCTTTGATGGTGGGGTCGGATTGCAGATGGCGGAAGTGTCGGAGGATGATGCGTTGGATCCAGAGGTTGGTGGGGTGGTACGTGAGGACGAGGGTGATTCTGTTTTGGTTGTTATTGCGGGGAGGGGGTGTGAGGGATGAGTTGCGGGGAAATGCGGGAGACACGGTGGAGGGCGTTCTCGACCACTGAGGGGGGAAAGTTGCGGTCCTTGAAAAACGAGGACATCGGGAGTGGAATGCCTCATCCTGGGAGCAGATGCGGCGGAGGCGAAGGAATTGGGAATAGGGGATGGCATTTTTGCAGGAAGGTGGGTGGGAGGAGGTGTATTCTAGGTAGCTGTGGGAGTCGGTGGGCTTGAAATGGATATCGGTTTCCAGGTGGTTGCCAAAGATGGAAACAGAGAGGTCCAGGAAGGAGAGGTCTGTCCTGGCACTTGGCTTGCTCTCATTGCACTCACTCACTTTGAGCCTACCTGGATACTCACAGCCTTGCATTACCTCTTTGCGTTTTGTCTCTTCAGCCAGAGATATCAGGCTCATATTATTGCTGTCTTGCCATGCCATTTATTGCAGACACAAAGACAGGAACCTGATCATGGTTGTCAGCAGCTCTCAGTGAAGTGAAGGAGATAACCTTCATTCAGGGATTCCCTGCACAGTAAGTCAAGGGCAGCCTCCGTCATCAGTTTTGGCACTGCTTGGGCAGTCCTCTCCTCAGAAGCAGTGACAAGCCAAATGTTGGGCAGCCTACCCGTTCTGATTCCCCCTGCTGTGTTGTGGACTGTTTTCCTGTTTGGGATATAGAGAAGCAGGTATTATGGGAAATGAAGTTGGGTTGCACAACTGTTACAATGGGGAGATGTCATGGTTAAGTGATTTGGTAGCACAGAGTGCAAGCAGTGTCAGTGGTGTTCGGGGTTGGGTATGTAAGAGTGTATGGCCCAGCTGTTTCAGGCAATAGTGAGAGTGGTTACAGTGGCAGGGATAGACTCAGTGTGAGGTATCAGAGAGAAGATGGTAGAACTCATCCTGGTGGAGTGGAGAAAGATATTCACCACCTTCCTACACTGCTGACATTCATCCAGAGAGTTGAGGGTGCACTAACCTGGGTGGGAACTGGTGATTTTAGTGGATTCATGATCACAGTCTCAGTGCCAACAGTCTTTGTTCTTCTCTTGGGCTGATGTTAGGGGAACGTAGAGGAGCTCCTTGTCTTCCACCAAAACAATGGTATGGTTCATTTCCCTCAGTCTTTTGCTCCTTCCTCCCCTTCTCTGCCCATTAATATACCTTATTTTGGGGCTGGCCACCAATGTAAGTGAGTCTCCTATCTAACGTCTCTTGGCCACTGGCCATGAAACAGCTCCTTATCATGTCGGATAATCATTACTCCCTTGCCCATCTCCATTTGAAAGTTAGTTTTTGTTTCCTCTAATACCAAATACACTTCATTGATAATGGAGTAGGGTGACACTTGATAAATCTTTGACATAAGTCAGGACCTTGATGGTTCTTAGGATCTCTTCTGTTTTCATATTGAGATTTCATTATATTTGAGAAGACTAGCACTTAATGTGACATAGGTAGACAAAGTTTCATGCTATCAAATATGCAACTACCAAATATGGAATGCTGAGTAAACACAGATTTAAGGTGCCCTCCAATTCTCAAGCCAACCTTGGACCAGGCCAGAATGGTCTGGTGTTGTGACCTCCAATTCTGATCCTTGGGGTGGAAGAAGTATATAAGAACATAAGAACTAGGAGCAGGAGTAGGCCATCTGGCCCCTCAAGCCTGCCCTGCCATTTAATAAGATCATGGCTGATCTTTTTGAGACTCAGCTCCACTTACCCGCCCACTCACCATAACCCTTAATTCCTTTACTGTTCAAAAATTTATCTAGCCTTGCCTTAAAAACATTCAGCGCAGTAGCTTCAACCGCTTCACTGGGCGGGGAATTCCACAGATTCACAACCCTTTGGGTGAAGAAGTTGCTCCTGACCTCAGTCCTACAGCTGCTTCCCTTTATTTTGAGGCAATGCCCTCTAGTCCTAGTTTCACCTGCTAGCGGAAACAACCTCCCTGCCTCCACCTTATCTATTCCCTTCATAATCTTGTATGTTTCTATAAGATCTCCCCTCATTCTTCTGAATTCCAATTAGTATAATCCCAGTCTACTCAGTCTCTCCTCATAATCCAACCCTCTCAACTCTGGAATCAACCGAGTGAATCTCCTCTGCACCCCCTCCAGTGCTAGTATATCTCTTCTCAAGTAAGGAGACCAAAACTGCACACAGTACTCCAGGTGTGGCCTCACCAGGACCCTGTACAGCTGCAGCATAGCCTCCCTGTTTTTCAACTCCATCCCTCTAGCAATGGCAGACAAAATTCCATTTGCCTTTTTAATTACCTGCTGCACCTGCAATCCTACTTTTAGCGATTCATGCACAAGGACACCCAAGTCCCTCTGCACAGCAGCGTGCTGCAATTTTTTACCATTTAAAACATAGTCCATTTTGCTGTTATTCCTACCAAAATGGATGACCTCACACTTATCAACATTGTACTCCATCTGCCAGACCTTTGCCCACTCACTTAGACTATCTATATCCCTCTGCAGACTTTCAGTGTCTTCTGCACACTTTGCTCTACCACTCACCTTAGTGTCATCTGCAAATTTTGACACACCACACTTAGTCCCCAACTCCAAATCATCAATGTAAATTGTAAACAATTGCGGTCCCAACACTGATCCCTGAGGCACACCACTAGCCACTGACTGCCAACCAGAAAAACACCCATTTACCCCTACTCTTTGCTTTCTACTGGTCAACCAATCCTCTATCCATGCCAATACATTACCTATAATACAGTGGAACTTTATCTTATGTAGCAGCCTTTGGTGTGGCATCTTGTCAAATGCCTTCTGGAAATCCAGATACACCACATCCACAGGTTTCCCATTGTCCACCATGCAAATAATGTCCTCAAAGAATTCCACCAAATTAGTTAAACATGACCTACCCTTCATGAACCCATGCTGGGTGTTTCCAAAATTGACAATTTATATCCAGATGTCTTGCTATTTCTTCCTTAATGATAGATTCAAGCATTTTCCCCACTACCGAAGTTAAGCTAACTGGCCGACCTATAGTTATCTGCTTTTTGTCTACTTCCTTTTTTAAACATTGGATGTTTTCCAATCCATGGGAACCACCCCAGAGTCCAGTGAATTTTGGTCAATAATTACTAGTGCATTTGCTATTTCCCCCATCACCTCTTTTAGTACCCTGGGATGCATTTCATCAGGGCCAGGAGACTTGTCTACCTTTAGCCCCATTAGCTTGCCCAGCACTGCCTCCTTAGTGATAATGATAGTTTCTAGGTCCTTACCTGCTATAACCTTCTTGCCATAAGTTTTCGGCATGTTATTTGTGTCTTCCACTGTGAAGACCGACACGAAATAACTGTTTAATGTCTCGGCTATTTCCTCATTCCCAGTTATTAAATTGGCCTTCTCATCCTCTAAAGGACCAATGTTTACCTTCGCCGCTCTTTTACGATTTACATATTTATAGAAACTTTTGCTGCCTGTTTTTATATTCTGAGCTAGTTTACTCTCATAATCTATCTTGCTTTTCTTTATAACTTTTTTTTGTGGCTTTCTGTTGGCCTTTAAAGATTTCCCAGTCTACTAGTTTCCCACTACTCTTTGCTTTTTTGTATGTGTTTTTTTTCAAATCTGATACTTTCCTTTATTTCCTTAGACATCCATGGCTGGCTGTCTCTTTTCCTACAGTTCTTCCTTATCACTGGAATATACTTCTGCTGAGCACTGTGAAAAATTGTTTTGGAAGTCCTCCACTGTTCCTCAATTGACGCACCATAAAGTTTTTGCTCCCATTCTACCTTAGCTAACTCCTTCCTCATTCCTTCATAGTCTCTTTTGTTTAAGGACAGGACATAGGTACTGGATTTAACCTTCTCACGCTCCATCTGTATTTTAAATTCGACCATACTGTGATCGCTCCTTCGAGAGGATCCCTAACTGTGAGATCATTAATTATTCCTGTCTCATTACACAGGACGAGATCTAGGATAGCTTGCTCCCTCGTAGGTTCCATTGCATATTGTTCAAGGAAATTATCGCGGATGCATTCTATGAACCCCTCCTCAAGGCTGCCATGACCGACCTGGTTTGACCAATTGATATGTAGATTAAAATCCCCCATGATAATTGCTGTACCATTTTTACATGCATTAGCTATTTCTACGTTTATTGCCTGCCCCACCATGATGTCATTATTTGGTGGCCTATAGACCACACCTATCAGTGACTTCTTCTCCCTGCTATTCCTAATTTCCACCCAAATGGATTCAACATTTTGTTCAGTAGAACCTATATCATCTCTCACTACCGCCCTGATATCATCCTTAAAAATCAGAGCAACACCACCTCCCTTACCTTCCTGTCTGTCCTTCCGAACAGTTTGATACCCCTGGATATTTAACTCCCAGTCATGACCATCCTGTAACCATGTCTCTGTAATGGCCACTAAATCATACCCATTTGCCATGATTTGCGCTGTCAACTCATCCACCTTGTTTCGAATGCTCCGAGCATTCAGATAAAGTGCCCTTATGCCAGTTTTTGCACCTATTCGGGTCCTATTACCTCCATTACTAACAGCTCTTGAGTTCTCCTTCCCTTTAACTTTTTTACTAATTTTCAATGGAGTTGAAGCTTCCTCGTCACCTGCTAACCTGCTGTTTTGCCTTCCATTAATTGTTATTCTCCCTCTACGCTCACTTCTCCCTTCGCCACTACTTACTAGTTTAAAGTCCTATTTACCACCCTATTTACCCTTTTCGCCAGAACACTGGACCCGACCCTGTTCAGGTGGAGTCCATCCCAGCGGTATAGATCCCTCCTGTCCCAGAACTGATGCCAGTGCCCCATGAAAAGGAAACCCTCTTGCCCACACCACTCTTTTAGCCACGTGTTTACTTCCCTGATCCTTGCCTCCTTGTGCCAATTTGCACGTGGCTCAGGCAGCAATCCAGAGATTATGACCCTTGAAGACCTGTTTTTTTAATTTTGTTCCTAGCTTTTCATAATCCTGAAACAGGTCTTTTTTCCTAGTCCTGCCTATGTTGTTGGTACCTACGTGGACCACAACAACTGGATCCTCCCCCTCCCTCCCTAGTATCGTCTCAAGCCGGTCAGAGATGTCTCGTACCCTGGCACCATGCAGGCAACACACCATGCGGGATTCTCTATCCTGCTCGCAAAGGATACTGTCTGTCCCCCTGATGATGGAATCCCCTACAACTATAATCTGTTTTTTTGCTCCCCCCTCTTGAATGGCCTCCTGGACCATGGTGCCATGGTCAGTTGACTCATCCTTCCTGCAGCCCTGTTTCTTATCCACGCAGGGAGCAAGTGCCTCATACCTGTGTGACGATGTCAAGGGCTGCAGCTCCTGTGTTCCTGTGTTCCCTCTACCTGCCTCACTCGCAGTCACACACTGTTGTCCCTGCCCGCCGATCGAATTAACATTAGTTCATCTACCGGGTGTGACTGCCTCCTGGAGTACAGCATCCAGGTATTTCTCCCCCTCCCGGATGTGCCGCAGTGTTTGGAGTTCGGATTCCAGCTCATCAATTTTGAGCCGGATCTCCTCAAGCAGCCAACACTTGCTGCAGATGTGGTCACCGCCGTTGTCAATGGGATCAGCTAGCTCCCACATCAAACAGCTACAACACATCACTTGGCCTGCCATCTCTACTTAGTTAATTATTTAAAATTAATTAGTTTTTTATTTAGTTTTGCAGTGTTTTCTGCACCAGTAAGTTTACTCCGTCATATACTCAAACAGACTCCGGCTTTGCCTTCCGACCAGCTCCCAGAGGATTTGGTGTCTGGGTGAGCACCCCGAAAGATAACAGAGATGAGAAAAAAAAAATGCAAATAGCTTACCTGCTCACCACACTTAGTCGTTATTGTTAGGTTAGAGGAGGTGGAAGGGTGGGAGACACTACGCGTGTAGTGTCTCGAGTATTAGTTAACTCCCAAATTTATTGGGTGGAAGCTTACCTTCCCAGGCTGCCCTCACGCTTTCTCCCAGACTCCTGCCGCTGAAACAACTGAAAGGACCATGGCAACACTCTTCAGAACCACAGGACTTTGACTGTGAAGCAGGGTGCCAATTTCTCCTTGTCTGCCATGTCTGGGCAAATGTGCAGGGTAGCTACAGACTAACAGTGCTTGTGCAAAGCTTTATCAGGTTTTAAAGAATGATGGTGAATTCTGGGATATTTTCTGAGTTGTGACTTATTCTGGGAACAGTATGTGGTAAGATAAGTTGGAAATCAGATTTGAGACATGCCATTAGAGACATGATAAGTAGTTAATGAAGTGAGTTTGGTAGGATACAGAGAAAGAAATTATGCTTCACAGCAAATAAAATACCCCAAATAAAAACTCCATGCCACTTGGACTTGGCCAAAATAATGAAAGATTCAGCCCTGAGTTTAATTGTTACCTCCACAAAATAATAAAATGACAAATATTAATAAATATTTTATAACAGTTTAAGCAAATGAGAGATTACATGGGTCTGGTTTAATGCTGTGCTTGAAATTGTAAAAAATATACTGCAGACTATGTGAACTGGTTTAAAATAAATTGAACTGCAGTTTTTGTTCTAAGACAACAAGGTGCAGGGCTGGATGAACACAGCAGGCCAATCAGCATCATAGGAGCAGAGAGGCTGACGTTTCAGGCCTAGACCCTTCA
>NC_063335.1:108619781-108661498 GCF_021869965.1 Rhincodon typus | reverse complement strand
CCCGAAACATCAGCCTTTCTGCTCCTATGATGCTGCTTGGCCTGCTGTGTTCATCCAGCTCTGCACCTTGTTGTCTCGGATTCTCCAGCATCTGCAGTTCCTACTATCTCTGATAAAATGAATACTATTTGCACTAATTTTCCTTGAATGGCTTTGTTCCCTCAATCAATACCATTCTTTTTAAAGAATAAAACAATATTTTCTCCTATCAGTGGACTTAGGATATGTTCTTCACAAATACTCTTTGCATTGGCGACAAGTGATTCTTCATAATTTAAAATCATAACAGTGATTGCAGAATGTTTTTAAACAGGGTTTTTGGAAAATGGTGTAAACTACTGATATTTTTTGATTATATTACAGGCTTTGCTTGTAACAGTAAATGGAAACCCTGTAGACTATCATAATATGCATTCTGCATTTCAAGCTGAGAATGGTCCAACCACACTAGAGATGTACTCCACACCACAATATAAATGGGAGATGGTTGACGAATCCCCAGGTGAGTTAAATATGAGTGTTGTTGAGTTCCTATTAACCTTTTCAAAATGATCCAGCTCAGAAAGATGAACCCCAATTCAATCAAAATTGAAATTAAACCAGTACTTTCAAGTGACATCAACATTATAAAATAAAATGAAATATTGAGGTTGTTGATTTGCTCACTGAGCTGGTAGGTTGGTTTGTAGACATTTCATCACTGTACTAGGTAACATAATCAGTGCGCCTCTGATGAAGCGTTGTTGGTCTATCCCACTTGTTATTTATGTAATCCAATCCAATGTCTTCTCAAAAACTTTAAAAGAAATATTCTTAATACACTCAGGAGAGCTGTTCACGTAATGCAACAATTTGCTTCAAACAGATTTCCCGATCTAGGTCTAACACTATTGGAGGAGCCCTCTGAGGTCTGTTAAATGCCCTGACTTGTGTACCACTGGCCATGTACAGAGCTGGTGTGGGACTCCAACCTTCTATATTACCAATTTTTGCAATATGCAACCTGTTCATAATATAAAATGATGTCAGTTCATAATTTGAAAGATTTATTACAATTACTCCAGGAATTTGTTTATGAATGATATTATTCTGGCCAAATTTTATGATCATCGAATCATAAAATGGATACAGTACAAAAGGAAACCATTTGGCTAGACATTTCGTCACTATACTAGGTAACAGCGATTTCTGTATCTAAGAGCAGGTTAGTGCCATGATTTGGACAGATACTGATAATGTTTAAAAGTAATTTCAATGTTCAGCTGAAAGAGTGACACAGAAAGAGTTCACATTTTCAAACTTTCACTATGATAAATGTCTGAAGTCACTAATGATCAAACATTATTTTAATTTGCAGGCATCTTATCCTACAGAAAGAAAAACTCCACTTTATACTTATCATACATCATACTGTCCACGGAATTACAGTCCTCATAGCAGTCCAAATAAAGCTCACAGTTGCTCCCAGCTGCTGTCCCTCTGCTTCACTGAGTAATAACTTCAAGTGATTGTTTTCAACTGCTTTCCTCAGTTTTAGAAGAGCTTATAAAATTTATGACCAGCAATAAATGATGATTCTTATTGTCCATACCCATGCAGAGGAATCTCCAAGAACATGTTAATTGGCCAATAATGAGTTTCAATTGGACTACAGGCCAGCAGTCACTAAATGTCAACTCCACCACTGGCAGAATTGCAGCAGTGAGTGCATAATGCTGCAAATAGCTTCATGAGTATGATGTCAAATTTTACTACAGTCGACCACCTGCCACCCTGAAACTGGGAGAGGAAGGAATCCTCCAGCCTAAGATCCACTTGACTCAGCACATTGCCTAAAAACAGATCTAAAAATTGCTCCTTCCTTTCTGCTTTGGAAACACATTGATCAAGAAAAATCTCCTGAACAATCTTCAAAACACTTACTCTTCTCCTTTTACACCAAATCACTATGTCACTTTATGTTGGGATAATTATAGTGTCCTGTTATCCCTACTGTGTAGTTTTTTTTTCACCTCTTTGTAATTTCCTAATTAATTTGCTTCGTTTTGGGTAGATTTTCCATTCTTTGATCTGAGTGGGGTTCCAGGCCTAGAATGGGAGGTTGCCTCAAAACGAATGTAAATAGGAGAGAATCATGTGTCTATCAGCACTAAAGTGGTCACCCAGTGGTCTTTCTGCTGGTTCACTTTCTGGACTGTGACACACCTGACACTGCCAGCCAATCAGAGGCTAGCAGTCAATCTGAGCTACAGCCATAAATTCATGAGGTACCTACTTTTTGGAGTTATTGGAGGTAGGAAAGAGGTGTAGCAGGTGGATTGGAAACAGTGGTAGGTGGGTACCTTTCAGCAGCCAACCCCAGCTCCCATCTTTGCAAACTGGGGACAACTCAGACTATTCCACCTTGTAATGCTACAGGCAGGACACTCTCTCATAGGAACTTCTTTCCTCAACTTTCCCATTGGGAACAGCACTAATTGCAGTGGTGGTGTGAAGAGGCTCTTTATTGACAACTGAAGAAAATCAGTTGGTGGTGGGGTAGGAAGGCCTTCTGCCCAGAGCTTAATTGCCATGATCGAAGTGTCCAGAATGTGGATTCATCAAATATAAAGGGCGGGGTTATTAGAGTGATGTAATTCATAACTTAAATAAAATGTGGTAGAAATGCAGGCTATGTGAAGCGTTTGCAGCTGCAGCACATGGGAGCTGTTGGATATCAAGGTGAACACGTATATAGCAAATGTTTGAAACTCAAGCAATTTTAGATTCACATCGAGGAGCTAGAGTTGAAATAAATACGTTGTGCTGTATATGACAGGTGCAAATTTAACTAGACGGTTTTCCCCAGATAATGGATATAACCGTAGGTTACGCAATTCAAATTTGGTCTGTGATCAAAGACAGGAGATTGTGAGTGTAGGTGAGGGAGGAGAGGCGGTCCTTGGGGAACTCTTGCCCCTAAAAACTGTGGGGATTGCAGGGAGGATGAGCAAATTAACCATGGAACCATAGTACATAAGATATGTACATAAGATAAGCCCATCAGGTCTACTCTGCATTCAACCATGGCTGATATGTTTTGCAACTCCATTCTCCTTGCCTTCTCCCTGTAAGTCTTGATCCCCTTACTAATTAAGAACTTACCTTTCTCTGTCTTATATACACTCAGTGACTTGGCCTCCATAATCTTCTGTGGCAATGAGTCCCACAGATTCACCACCCTGTAGAACTGAGGAGGAATTTCTCCAGTCAAAGGGTTGCCCCTTCACTCTGAGGCTGTGCATTTGGGTCCTTCTCTTTCCGACTAGTGGAAACATCTTTTCCAAATCCACTCTATCCAGGCTTCTAAGTATTCTGTTAGTTTAAATGAGACCCAGCCCCCATCCTTCTAATCTCCATTGAGCACAGACCCAGAGTCCTCAATTGCTCCACATATGACAAGACCTTTACTCCCAGGATCATTATAAACCTTCTCTGGACCTCCTCCACGGCCAGCACATTCTTCCTTAAATTGGAGCCCAAAACTGTTCACAACATTCCAAATGTGATCAGAGTGTTATGCAACCTCGGCTTTATGTCCCTGCTCTTGTAATCTAGCCCTCTTGAAATGAACGCTAACATTGCGTTTGTCTTCATAGTACTGGTAGGAGAATGTATAATTAGTGGGATGGCTATTGTTCTCTGCAGTTGTGCATGTGAATCACAGAAGCTGTGATGTCTGCCTGGTGCCGGCAACAAGAATTTCACATCAGGGCTAAAATGAACGAGGAGTGGAAGAGGAGGAATCCAGTTGTTGTCATGCATGTTGGTACTCATAATATTGGTAGGAGTAGAAAAGAGGATCTGCTGAAAGATTGTGAACAGCTCAGAGTGAAACTAAAAATGAAATTCTCCAATTTAATAATCTCAGGTTTGCAAACTGAGCCGAAGGCAAATTGTTTCAGGGTACATAAAGCCAAGGAGTTAAATCAATGGCTTAAAGATTGGCGTAGGAGAAATAGATTTCAATTCATGAGCATTGGCACCAGGCTTGTGGTAGAAGTAGACTGTTCCAATTCGATGGGCTTCACTTGAACTGTGTTGGGGCCAGTTGCCAGGTGAGTTGGATAACAGAGCTGTAGAGAGGGTACTAATTAGGTAGGGTGGAAGGCTCAGGAGGAGGGATAAATAGGCTAGCAAAGGATTTGGCAGCATTGCAGTGGTGACATTTTTGATAATGTTACTGAGTCTGGGACAGGAATAGACAGAGTGTACAAGCGCAAGAAAACAGCAGCAGATAGAGTTAAAGGGGAAAAATGGTGAAAAGATAAAATTCATGACTCTTTGCTTAAATGAGTGTAGCATTCAGACCAAGATAACGGAATTAATAGCAAAATACAAGTTAATGAGTATGAGCTTTTAGCCATTACGGAGAAGTTGGAAAGTTGAGAATAAAATATTCAGGGTATATAACTTTTCAAAAGGAGAAGCAAGAAGGGAAGGGTGAGATAGTTTTGTTAGTTAGCTAGGATAACTATGATAGCAAGCAAAGATCTTGGATTGGATGATATAGTTTCCATATGTGTGGAGTTAAAAAATAGCAAAGGGAAGAAGACGCTGATTGGAGTCTATAGGTCCCTGAACAATAGTGTTATGAAGTGGAGATTGACACCTCTCTGATGGGGCATATCTGGCCCTATAATCTGTTAAAAGAGCCCTCAATCTGTTCTCAAGAGTTGTTAAATAAAAATAAACCCTGACACACTCTTTATAATCAACAAGTAACAATTTATTTATCTAACTCTAACAGTGAACAAATTAACTAAACTATTAATAAACCAAATAAATCCCTTCTAACTACTAACTATTCCCAAATAAAACAAGATTCTAATGGTATGCTGTTCCAATAAATATAAGTCCCACTTATATCAACCAAAATAAAAAAAAATTAGAATTTAGTTTCTTGAAATTACAGCCAGGTTGCATCTTTCAGAATGTTCTGTCTTCTCCAACGAATCCTTCTGTCAGGAACGCCTTCTCCATTGAATTCTTTTGTCAGGAACGTTAACTGTTTGTGTCATAGGTACCTTTAATTTAGATGGAGCTTACTCGAATGTTTGAAGAATTCCCTGAGAGCTAGTGATTCTTTCTTTTAGAGCTGAGAGCTGTTGTCTTGGCAGATGATAGTTCATTCTCCCCCAATTTTCCAAATGCTCTCATCTTTTATACCCTTGATGACGTGTCAATTTCTTAGAATTGGATTGATCCTATGTTATCAAAACCATCATGTTTAAATTAAATTTTTTTTGTTATCTAAGGGCCTGGTTTAAATTATAAACCAAAACAACTGCGGATGCTATAAATCAGGAACAAAAGAAGAAGTTGCTGGAAAAGCTCAGCAGGTCTGGCAGCATCTGTGAAGAAAAAATTCAGAGTTAATGTTTTGGGTCCCGACCCTTCCTCAGAACTGTGCAAACCCACAGACATTTTTTAAATCTCTTAAGCATAGAAAAAGGACATATTTTTAAGGGACCCCGCTTGGCTTTCCCTGTTGCATTTTACAAACACCGGCATTTTACAAACACTAAATTCTTCTGTCCTGCCTTCCAATCTACAAGTACTATACCCAACTTTGCAACAATAGTTGTCCTGTATAGTCCCTTTGTTATAGGTACAGCCACAATGTTGTAAGGCAGGGATTTCTAGGATTTTGACCCAGTAACACCGAGCAAATTATGATTTATTTCTGTATCAGGGTGATGAATGTCTGTGTGGGAATTTGAGGTGGCCTGATGTGATGCTCCCATGTATCTGTAGTGCAATCGCAATCAATGGGTAGGAATCAGAAAACTTCCCGATCAGATCTGGAGTCAGGCAGAGCTGCCCACTCTCTCCTGCTTTGTTTGTGCATTGCGTAGAGCCTGTTGCTGAGTCCATCAGAAAGGATACGAGCCTGAAAGGGGTGTCTATTCCAGACAGCAGAGGCCCGCAGGTCAAAGCCTCCCTGTACATGGACGATGTCGCCGTTTTCTGCTCTGACCACTGTCAGTGTGCAGACTCATGAGCATTTGCGACCATTTCAAACTGGCCTCGGGAATCAAAGCTTTTTGAGGCAAGAGTTGATCAACCAATCCTTTATCTCCTTTGCCATCAGTCCAGAGTATTTGAAGGTGCTGGGAATATGGTTCAGGGGGACCAGGATGTGCACAAAATCTTTAGAGGAGCGTATCCTCAAGGTGAGGCAGAAACTGGGCTTTTAGGAGCAACGCTCACTCTCCATTGTGGGTAAAAACCTGGTCATCAAGTGTGAGACACTCTCTCTTTAGTGCAGGTCTAGCCCATTCCTCGAAAGTGCACTATTTCAGTCTCCTGAGCTATCTTCCACTTCATCTGGAGGTGTAAGATGGATCATGTCTGCAGGAATTCCATGTACAAAAGTCTGGATAAGGGAGGGGTGGGGAAGAACGTTCCCAACATTCCCCATATCATGATAGCTACCTTTATGTGTGGCTGCATCAAGCTGTGCGAAGACCATCGGAACGCAAACACCAAATGTCACTAGGTATTGGGGTTCTGCCTCTCCCCGTGTTGCAAATAGTTGGACCATTCTGTATCACCTGCCTTGCATGGAAAAATGTGCAATAAAAAACACTTTTGAGCACAAGTCCATCAGAAAGTTATTTTTCTATTTATTTGTGGGATGTGGGCATTGCTGGCTGGCCAGCATTTCTTGCCCATGCCTAGCTGCCCCTTGAGAAAGTGGTGATGAGCTGCCTTCTTGAACCATTGCAGTCCACCTGCTGCAGGTTGATCCACAATGTCATTAGGGAGGGAATTCCAGGATTTTGACCCAGTGACAGGGAAAGAATGGCAATTTATTTCCAAGTCAGGATGCTGAGCGGCTTGGAGGGGAAATTAAAGGTGGTGCTGTTCCAATATGTCTGCTGCCCTTGTCCTTGTCCTAATGGAAGTGGTTGTGGATTTGGAAGGTGCTGTCTGGTGATCTTTGGTGAATTTCTGCAGTGCATCTTGTAGATAGTACACACTGCTACTACTGAACATAGGTGGTGGAGGGAGTGGATGCTTGTAGATGTAGTGACCGTCAAGCAGGCTGCTTTGTCCTGGATGGTGTCAAGCTTCTTGAATGTTGTTGGGGCTGAATTCATCTAGACAAGTGGGGAGTATTTCATCGCATTCCTGGTTTGTGCCTTGTAGATGGTGGACAGGCTTTGAGGAGTCAAGGGGTGAGTTAGTCGCCGCAGTATTCTTAGGTTCTGACCTGCTCTTGTAGCCACTGTGTTTATGGTGAGTCCAGTTGAGTTTCTGGTCAATGATAACCTCTGGGATGTTGATGGTGGGGGATTCAGTGATGGTAACACCATTGAATGTCACGGGGTGGTGGTTAGATTGTCTCTTATTGGTGAGGGTCATAGCCTGGCATTTGTGTGGCACGAATGTCACTTGCCACTTGTCAGCCCAAGCCTGGATATTGTCCGGATCTTGTTGCATTTGAACGTGGACTGCTTCAGTATCTGAGAATTCACAAATGTTGCTGAACATTATGTAATCATCGCTGAACATCCCCATTTCTGATCTTATTTCATTGATGAAGCAGTTGAAGATGGTTGGGCTGAGGACAGAACTCTGAGAAACTTCTGCAGAGATGTCCTGGAGCTGAGATGATTGACCTCCAACAACCACGACCATCTTTCTTTGTGTCAGGTACGACTCCAACCACTGGACAGTCTGCCCCCCGATACCATTGATTCCAGTTTTGCTCGGGCTCCTTGATGTCACACCCGGTCGAACGCAGCCTTGATGTCAAGGGCTGTCATTCTCACCTCACCTCTGCAATTCAGCTCTCTTGTCCATGTTTGAACCAAAGCTGTAATGAGATCAGGAGCTGAGTGGCCCCGGCAGAACCCAAACTGGGCATCACTGAGCAGGTTATTGCTGAGTAGGTGCTGCTTGATAGCACTGTTGATGATGCCTTCCATCACTTTACTGATAGGGCAGTAATTGTCTAGGTTGGATTTGTCCTGCTTTTTGTGTACAGGACATACTTGGGCAATTTTCTACATTGCCGGGTAGACACCAGTGTTGTAACTGTGCTGGAACAGCTTGACTAGGGTAGTGGCAAGTTCTGGAACACAAGTCATCAGTACTATTGCCGGAATGTTGTCAGGGCCTGTAGCCTTTGCAGGATCCAACCTGTTTCTTGATACCACGTGGAGTGAATCAAATTGGCTGAAGACTGTAATGCTGGGGACCACTGGAAAAGGCCGAGATGGATCGTCCACTCGGCACTTCTGGCTGAAGATTGCTGCGAATGCTTCAGCCTTATCTTTTGCATTGATATGTTGGGCTCTTCCATCATTGAGGATGGGGATATTTGTGGACTCCCCCCTCCATCAGCGAGTTGTTTAATTGCCCACCACCATTCACGACTGGATGTGACAGGACTGCAGAGCGAGATTTGAACCTTTGGTGTGGGATCGCTTAGCTCTATCACTCGCTGCTTTTGCTGTTTGGTGTGCAAGTAGTCCTGTTTGGTGGATTCACCAGGTTGACACGTCATCTTCAGATATGCTTGCTGCTGCTCCTGGCATGCCCTCCTGCACTCTCCATTGAACCAGGATTGATACCCCGGCTTGATGGTAATGGTTGAGTTGGTGCTATGCCACCCCATGAGATTATGGATTGTGCTGGAGTACAGTTCTGCTGCTGTTGATGAGCATTCATGAGGCGCTTTGGACTATTCTTGAGTCACTAGATCTGTGAGAAGTCTGTCCCATTGAGCACGGTGATGGTTCCACACAACACGATGGAGGTTGTTCTCAATGTGAAGGCGGGACTTTGTCTCCACAAGAACTGCGTGATAATTGCTCTTAGCGATACTGTCATGGGCAGATGCACCTGCAGCTGGCAGATTGGTAAGGACGAGGCAAGGTATGCTTTACCCTCTTGTTGGTTCCCTCACCACCGCCAAAGACCCAATCTAGCAGCTATGTCCTTTAGGAGCCTATCAGCTTGATTTGTAGCACTGCTGCCGAGCCACAAATGGTGGTTGACATTGAAAACCCCCACCCAGAGTACATTTTGTGCCCTTGCCATCCTCAGTGCTTCCTCCAAGTATTGTTCAACGTGGAGGAGCAGTAATTCAATAGCTGAGGGAGGATGATATGTGGTAATCAGTAGGAGATTTTCTTGCGCATGTTTAACCTGAAGCCATGAGACCTCATGGGGTCCAGAGTCAATGTTGAGGACTCCCAGACCAACTCCAACTGTATACCACTGTGCCACCACCTCTGCTGGGTCTGTCCTGCCAGTGGGACAAGACATATCCAGGGATGGCGATCGTTTTGTCTGGGACATTGTCTGTCAGATATGATTGTGTGAGAATGACTATGTCAGGCTATTGCTTGACTAGTCTGTGAGACAATCTCCCATTTTTGGCACGAGCCCCCAGATGTTAGTGAGGAGGACTTTGCAGGGTCGACAGGGCTGTTTCTGCCATTCCCTTTTCTGGTGCCTAGGTTGATGCTAGGTTATCCATCCAGTTTCATTTCTTTGAGACTTCTGAGCAATTGGTACAACTGAATAACATGCTAGGCCATTTCGGAGGGCAATTGAGAGTCAACCACATTGCTTTGGGTCTGGAGTCACATGTGGGTCAGACCAGGCGATGATGTCAGATTTCCTTACCTGTCAGACTTTAGTGAACCAGATGGGTTTTTCTGCAAGTCAAAAATGATTTCGAGGTGATCAGTAGATTCTTAATGCCTGACTTTTTTTTAATTCAATTCAAATTCCACCATCTGCCGTGATGGGATTCGAACACGCATCCCCAGGATATTAGAGATAACAAGGTGTAGAGCTGGATGAACGCAGCAGGCCAAGCAGCATCAGAGGAGCAGGAAGGCTGACGTTTTGGGCCTAGATCCTTCTTCGGAAATGGTGGCGGGGAAGGGGGTTCCGAAATAAATAGGGAGAGAGGGGGAGGCGGAGAGAAGATGGATAGAGGAGAAGATAGGTGGAGAGGAGACAGACAGGTCAAAGAGGCAGGGATGGAGCCAGTAAAGGTGAGTGTAGGGGGGTAGGTAGGGAGGAGATAGGTCAGTCCAGGGAGGACGGACAGGTCAAGGGGGCTGGATGATGTTAGTAGGTAGGAGATGGGGGTGGGGCTTGAGGTGGGAGGAGGGGATAGTTCAGAGGAAGGACAGGTTAGGGAGGCGGGGACGAGCTGGACTGGTTTTGGGATGCGGTAGAGGGAGGGGAGATTTTGAAGCTCGTGAAGTCCACATTGATACCATTAGGCTGCAGGGTTCCCAAGCGGAATATGAGTTGCTGTTCCTGCAACCTTCGGGTAGCATCGTTGTGGCACTGCAGGAGGCCCAGGATGGACATGTCGTCTGAGGAATGGGAGGGGGAGTTGAAATGGTTCGCGACTGGGAGGAGCAGTTGTTTATTGCGAACTGAGCGTAGGTGTTCTGCAAAGCGGTCCCCAAGCCTCCGCTTGGTTTCCCCGATGTAGAGGAGGCCACAACGGGAACAGCGGATGCAGCAGCGGAGCACGAGGAGCTCGAACAGTTCATCCACTTCAACACCTTCCACCCCAACCTTAAGTTCACCTGGACCATCTCCAATACCTCTCTGTCTCCATCTCTGGCAACCACCTAGAAACCGATATCCATTTCAAGCCCACCGACTCCCACAGCTACCTAGAATACACCTCCTCCCACCCACCTTCCTGCAAAAATGCCATCCCCTATTCCCAATTCCTTCGCCTCCACCGCATTTGCCCCCATTATGCGGCATACCACTCCTGTACATCTCAGATGGCCTCGTTTTTCAAGGACCGCAACTTTCCCCACTCAGTGGTCGAGAACACCCTCGACCATGTCTCCTGCATTTCCCGCAACTCATCCCTCACACTCCCTCTCCACAATAACAACCAAAACAGAATACCCCTCATCCTCACGTACCACCCCACCAACCTCTGGATCCAACGCATCATCCTCCGACACTTCCGCCATCTGCAATCCAACCCCACCACCAAAGACATTTTTCCCTCCCCACCCTTATCTGCTTTCTGGAGGGAACACTCTCTCCGGGACTCCCTTGTCCGCTCCATACTCCCCTCCAGCCCCACCACACCCGGCACTTTTCCCTGCAACCGCAGGAAGTGCTACACCTGCCCCTACACCTCCCCCCTCACCCCCATCCCAGGCCCCAAGAAGACTTTCCACATCAAGCAGATGTTCACCTGCACATCTGCTAATGTGGTATACTGCATCCGCTGTTCCTCCTCCACATCGGGGAAACCAAGCGGAGGCTTGGGGACCGCTTTGCATAACACCTATGCTCGGTTCGCACTAAACAACTGCAACTCCCAGTCGCGAACCATTTCAACTCCCCCTCTCATTCCGCAGACGACATGTCCATCCTGGGCCTCCTGCAGTGCCACAACGATGCCACCTGAAGGTTGCAGGAACAGCAACTCATATTCCGCTTGGGAACCCTGCAGCCTAATGGTATCAATGTGGACTTCACAAGCTTCAAAATCTCCCCTCCCCCTACCGCATCCCAAAACCAGCCCAGCTCGTCCCCGCCTCCCTAACCTGTCCTTCCTCCCACCTCAAGCCCCACCCCCATCTCCTACCTACTAACCTCATCCCGCCCCCTTGACCTGTCCGTCCTCCCTGGACTGACCTATCTCCTCCCCACCTCCCCACCTACACTCACCTTTACTGGCTCCATCCCTGCCTCTTTGACCTGTCTGTCTCCTCTCCACCTATCTTCTCCTCTATCCACCTCCCCCTCTCTCCCTATTTATTTCGGAACCCCCTTCCCCTCCCCCATTTCTGATGAAGGGTCTAGGCCCAAAACGTCAGCCTTCCTGCTCCTCTGATGCTGCTTGGCCTGCTGTGTTCATTCAGCTCTACACCTTGTTATCTCAGTCTCCAATGTTTGTTTGTTTCCTTGACATGCTACTAAACAGGACTGAACTGTGTTTGTGACTGTGCATATATACAATAATAATTTTTGTGAATAAAGTATATTTTTGAAACAAGAGGAAGTATGCCTTGTCCTTTTCCCAGTTGTTAATTGTGGGTTTCAAAGGCAATGTCTAAGAATCCTTGGTGAATTCCTGCAGTGCATCCTGTAGATGGTACACGCCACTTCTACTGAGCGCCAGTGGTGGAGGGAGTGAATATTTGTTGAAGTGGTGTCACAAGAAATTACAGAAATTTGTGAATGTCACTCAATCCATCATGAAATCCAGCCTTCCTTCCATTAACTCTGTCTATACTTCGCACTGCCTCAGAAAAGCAGCCAACATAATCAGAAACTCCTTCCAACCTGGTTATATTCTCTTCCGCCCTCTTTCATTGTGGAGAGGATACAAAAATTTGAAAATACGTACCAAGAGATTCAAGAACAGCTTTTCCCCCACTGTTAGCAGACTTATGAATGAACCTTTTATAGTTTAGAGTTGATCTTTCTCTGCACCTCTGTAGCTGTAAAACTATATTTTACATTCTGTTCTATTACCATGATGTACTTACGTAAGGTATGATTTGTCCGGTTAGCACACGAAACAATGCTTTTCAATGTATCTCGGTACATGTGACAATAATAAATCAAATCAAATCCATAGAATTGATGAGGCTAATCCAGTTCAATTTCTAGTTAATGGTAATCCCCAGGATGTTGATGGTGGGGGTTTTAGTGCTGTTAAGTGCTATTGAATATCAAGAGTAATGGTTAGATTTTTGCTTGTTAACGACGGTCATTACCTTGCACTTGTCTGGCATAAATATTAGTTGCCATTTGTGAGTCAAATCGTGGATATTGTGCAGGTCTTGCTGTAGTTGAACATGAACTGCTTCAGTATGGGAAGAGTCACAGAGTGCTGAATATTGTGCAGTCATCAGCGAACATCCTCATTTCTGACTATAGGAGGAGGCACTAAGGGTTGCAAGGGATAGAGAATATATTCTGGTTGGGATATTTTGATTTCCAACACCAAGAGTAGCTTAATAGCACCACCACTGACTGAACTGGCTGAGTTCTAAAGGATATAGCTGCTAGATTGGGTCTTTGGCAGAAAGGGGAATTAATAAGAGGTAAAACTCTAGTTGAACTTGTCCCCACCAATCTGCCTGTTACAGATAGAAGGTATCAGTAGGATTGATTACCACAGTCATCGTGGAGACAAAATCCCATCTTCACATTGACCACGTCCTCCATCATGATGTATGGCACTATCACCTTGCTAACTGGGACAGACTTTGAATAGTTCTAGCAACTCAAAGGTGGATGTAAATGTGGTGGTAGTGGGTCATCAGTAGCACAATTATATTCAACCACAATCTGTAACCATATGGCCAACATATTTTAAATTATCTATCATTACTATCAAGTAGGAAGACCAACCCTGGTTCAATGAAGAATGTAGGAGGGGTGCCAGGAGTAGCACTAAGCATATCTAAAAATGTGCTGTAAACCCAGAGTAGGTGCAATACAGGTCTACTTTAATGTTAAACAGAGGAAGCAGCATCTAACAGACATGGCCAAGTGATCTTGCTGCCAATATACCAGATCTAAGCTGTGCAGTCCTGCAACATCCAGGCATGAATGGTGGTGGTCAATTAAACAATGAGCACAAATATCCCAATCTCAATGATGGGAAAGTGTAACACATCAGTATTTTTCCAAATGTGGGACATAGGCATCAGTGGGTATACAGCTTTGAGCTCCCTGAGTGTTTATTTTAAATTAGATAAAAGAAGCATGAGTGGGTGGAGTCAGACTTACACAGACCCAGGGTTTTAGTTGTGGTTTTCAGTTGGAGTCTGGAGGTCACTGTTGAAGCTGATAGGTACAGCTCTCTTGTGCAACACAAAGCTTGAGTTCTCTCTCTGCTGTGAGATTGTGAGGAAAGGCTAAGCTTGTATTTGCTGGAGTTTAGAAGAATAAGAAGTGACTTGATTGAAACATATAAGATTCTGAGGGGACTTGATAGGGTGGATGTGGAAAGGATGTTTCCTCTTATGGGAGAATCTAAATCCAAGCATCACTGTTTAAAAATCAGGGGTCACATATTTAAACAGAAATGAAGCAATCTTTTTTTTCTCTGAGTGTCTTGAGTATTTGGAACTTCCATGAAAAGATGATTTTTCACTTGAGTTTAGGAGACTGAGGCTTTTTTAAAATCATGTGCAATATGGATATTGTCAATAGCCAAGGGCTTTCCCAAGGATCGGGGTGTCCAAAACCAGAAGGCATAAGTTTAGGGTGAGAGGGGAAAGATTTAAAAGGGACCTGAGGGGCAACTTCTTCACACAGAGGTGCATATATTGAAGGAATTGCCAGAGGAAGTGATAGAGGCAGGTACGATCACAACATTTAAAAGACATTTGGACAGGTATGTGGATGGGAAGGGTGTAGAGGGATATGAGTCAAATGCAGGCAAATGAAACTAGTTCAATTCAAGAAACCTGGTTGGCATGAATGAGTTCGGCCAAAAGATCTGTTTCCGTGCTGCATGACTCTATGACTTTATAACTATTTCTATCTGTCATTGCCAGACAAAACTGAAGATGACAGAATCCCCGAGGAGACAGTGAATAGCAGACTCAACAGCCTCATCACCATTTTCCGTTTCATTATGAAGCAGAGCTATATATGTGCACTCATTGCCATGATGGTAAGTACGAAGGTGGGAGGCTGATTTTATATTCTCTGTTACTGTGTTGCCTAACACTGGTGCAATAAGCAATTGTGTGTGCTAAAACACAAGACTTTGTGGAATTGATTTATGTGTTACTACCACTTGTACAGCAGTAGAATTTTCATAGGAACAGAAAAGTGCTGTCAAAATGAGCCTTTCTCATAGACCAACACTATCCAGTATGTGAAACAGCTGCTGATTGGTACATGGGCTGGAAATGAATAAATTCCATTTCTCAAACTTTGGAAACAAACTTTTAATAATAAACTTTAGAATGGCACCATGCTATTTCAGAATCTATTTCATCTCAAGGACAGGAATGTGTATGTCATTATTTTGCTTACCTGATAAGAGTAGAGACAGAAGCATAGTCTTCAAAGAGACCTTTGATGAAGTACTATGTGCCAGCACGCAGACTATAAATGGTGCTGGAGAAAACAGGACATACTTCATTCATTTAATTTATCTGATGCCAGCCATTTCTCAACGGTAGAGCCCAAGTCTGACGCTGATATAATGGAAAATATAAACTCTTCACTATAAATACCATACCTTTATCCTGTCTTTCTTCCAGTTAGAGTTATCTAAAAAATGTGCTGTTACAATCACACCTTTACCATAAAGAATCCTGCACTTTAAATGGACACAGGTTTATATAATTATTTATACGAGAAATATTTTGCAATACATATATATAAATATGAAGGTGATTTTAAATCTTATGCACTTGGTAATAATTAGAATTGGAAGTCAATAATTTTCTTCCAACTCTGAGATAATCTGAATTTGACCTGAACTTGGCTAATTAACATTTTCAGCGAGTTTCATAGAGGCTCTCTCTATATTAGTCCTAATGAGTTTTCTCAAGCTATCCTCTCAAACTCACCATTACCTTTCTACCATGCCCTCATGATGCCTCCTTCATTGTAGTCTCCAACTCACTGCAAACAGAAGTACTGACCACCGTCAGTTATTAGCACCCTGCTTTGCCCACACATACTGTTGACACATGCCATCTATGCAGTCACTGGCCATGAAGCATGCCCTGAGATATTGGTGCTTATTGTTCAAGATGGCAGCTCAGAGGAACAAATAGTGAACTGGAGTTGCTAGGTACTACTCTGACTTTCATGCTAGTAATGGTTGCTATCTACTTTCTGTCCAGCGTAGTGTTATGAAGTTGTGTAGAGTAATCGTGAATTGGAAGGCAGGAAGCTAGAATTTGTTTGTAAAAGAAATGATAAGGGGTAGGGGGGAATGAGTGTGTAGTCCCTTTAAGAGCTGATGTGCTTTTCTGAGCTTGGAGATTTAAATGAAAATGTGTCTGTATGTAGCTGAAGATGTACAGCCAGTTCACAAATAGAAACATGTATCAGTTGGCTGTGTGATTGGAAACCTTAGGCTTGTTTTGATGTTTTGGCAACTAACTAGAATCAGCCAATTAATTTGAACCAAGAACTCAGCCATTTTAAGCCAATTAAATTTAAATTTGATGGTTTTGATAACCTTAGACTAATGCTATTGTAAGAAAATTGATATGTCATCCAGGGTATGCAAGGAGAGGGTTTTTGAAAATCGGAGTGAGAGCGAACTGCCATCTGAGAAATAAGTATCGAGCTTTCACAAGAAATGGCTAAGATCTCTAAGAAAGCACCATCTATCCATAAAAGATACCACAACACTTCTAGCTAAGAGTCCTCACAGAAGACTTCACAAAGAAAACATCCCTGATAGCCAGATCAGCGGCTAGAATAAAGGCGTTCATAACTTGAGAACAGCAGAAGAAAGGCATTTATGACTGGCGAGACAGTGGAAAAGGCAGAGCATTCCAGAAGACACAATCTGTGTGGACTTAAGGGACTAAGTTTTTAATTTTTTTTTCTTATTACTTGGGTTATATAAGTGGGACTTGTGTTTATTGGAATAGCATGCCAGTAAAATTTTGTTCAATTAGGGAATAGTTCAGAGGTAGGGGGAAATTGTTTAGTTTGTTAGTAGATCTGTAAGTTTGCTCACTGTTAGGGTTAAATAAATAAACTGTTACTGTTGCTTATAAAGTTATTATCAGGGATTTTCTTTCATGTAACCTCCCCTTCTCTATAACAGTAGGAAATCGTACACTAATGAGGTGAGATGATATGATAATGCATTTAAACAATAAGCATGTTAATGTATTCAACCGATGGACAAGGATCCCGCAATAGGCAGCTGGAGATCGAACAACAAACTGAAATGGCAACCTCATGGCATTGTGGTATTGATAACTTAAATTTAATTGTAACTGAGGAGACACCAGAGCTATGAGAGATCTTTCCTCAGCCATCCTCATTCCAGATCTTTACTGGCCCTTCCAATTGCCAGCCACGTTGTAAAGACCAAATCTCCTTACTTTTCTGTATTTGTAATGGTGAAAAGAAATGGGAAAAGGCCTGTTTTAAAAAAACAAAGATTGTGGAAGGGATTGCTGTATATTTTGAAACCAAGCTACTAGTACTTATTATGAGTGTTTTTATACTGTTATTTGTTCAACCAGTGGGAAAAATTTAGTTGCAGAAAAATGGGCATGAAAATCCGTGTGCAAAGTGAGATTCAGCTGGTAACAATTAGCTGATTGCTCTGTGGAGTTATGACCAGTTATTGTTGACAAAGGCTTCTGCCTGCCACCAATCATGTGATTGGATCCCAGTTAGATGAACAGTATGTGGGTGTTAATGTTATAACCAGAAGACTTTGGATCTCCAGAAGAGGAGACAGGTTTTTTTTGCAGTAAAACAAACATTGAATGGCTGAAGGATGCCAGTTTATTTCTTCTCACCAGTTGCTATAAGCTTTTAACTAATAAGTCAGAGACTTTATAAATTGTGAAGTAATCACTCCGTGCCTCCTGCAAGGAAGTGAAAGTTCCTGAAGAAGAAAAATCAAGAAACAAGAAGTCTGGCAAGCCAACTGAATAATCCCAGTGAATTGTGTGGACAGGGACTGCTGAACAGCCTTCTGAGACTTTTTCCTCTCCAATATATCAATGTGTTTTTCTTCCTGTGTATGTCTATATGTGTGTGGAGGGAGTGTCTTATAAGGGGCTTAGAGTTTTAACTAGTAGAGTTGTATGTTGATGGTTCATAATTAATTTCCTGTAGCTAAAATGTATTTATTTGTGATGAATAGTAATTTTTAAGTTCAGAAAACTGGTCCATGCTTTCTGTCAACTTGGATCTAAAAGACAGGTAGAGCGGGCAATTTTGTTACTTTTGTAACATCATTAACATTTGTGATGACTCTGGGAATAGTGGGTCTTGATTTCCAGTGTGCTATCCCAGTGAGGTATAACAACACCTACTCTCCTGCCTTCCACTCCAGTTCCTCTGAGCTGGCCACTCTCTACAATGCTATCCCTGCTTATTCCCCTAGCGTTACTTATAACCCATCTTCTCCCATCCTCCCAATTTTAATGGCCTTCCAGTCCTTCTAATTTCCCCTTAGTGACCATGTTATCTTCTCAGTACTGGCAGTTATACCCAACCCCAAAATTGCTGTCCTGTTACTTGTGTCCTTCAACTGATCTAGGTCTCCCAATACCCTTTCTAACTCCCTGATAGTAATGTGGATTGAAGACACAGGCCCACATTTTGTCCATGGTTTCTTTGTTCATTGCTTAACCACTTCTACTGGTATTTTTCCTCATAGTGGTGGAAATGATGGTTTTTCCCAACCAGCCAGCAAGGACCAATAATGGCAACCTAATGGTTTTCACCAACCATCCCTTCTATTTTTATTTGCAGCTGGGGATACCTGCGCTATGTAGTAAGGCTGCCAGATATATCTTATGGGCTTGTATAGAGGTGCCCCCCGCCCCGGGTTCCTGTGCCGAAGAGAAAGCACTCACTTGATGATCAACAACTACACTTGTTTCCACCTCATTCTATTCTACCCTTTTCAGAGCCTGTCTGATTCACTCTAGCAAATCCGCTGAACTGACTTGTGATTTTAGCCTCCTGCATGGCTCACCATCAGGGAATGGTACTGTTCTGAGTGGCGCTTCTGAGACTGCAATTTTGCTAGCAACCTGATTCATGGCCAGCTCTTGGAGACAAGGCACCTTCTCACATGGGAATGGAAGGAATGCCAAAGGGGTGTAAGAGCAATCTCGACTTCCTGTGTCTAAAAGAGGTAGATTCGCCACTATTTTACAACCTGGTGGTGAGAGGCAGTTGCCTGCAAGAAAAATTTGGCCATTGTTTCAGAAGTAGGCACACAGCTAAAAGAGCAGTGGAAAACTTTGAAATGTCTGAGCTACATTTTCAAGAACGGATCACAAACATTAATTATTTACTGGAACAATAATTGTTTACAGAAATCCCTAAAAGTAGAGATTAATGTTTTCAGACAGATTACTTCACTCAGTACTATTCCAGAAATCAAATTCCAGAGTCAAATCTCACATTCTACTATGTGGTAGCACCATTGACTCAGTCAGAAGGCTTCCATTCCAGATACTTCAGACTTGGTAATCTAGATTGATACTTCAGTGGTTCTACTGAGAGGACATTGCACTGGTGAACTTAAAAAAATTGATCAATTTGTAACATGCCACTGTACAATTAATTGGCTGTCACATTTCTCTGTATTACAACAGTGACACACTTGCAAAGGTAACTCACTGGTTATACAGCTCCTTACTACACTTGACTGTTCTTTTCTAAAGACCTCTTTAAAACTTGCCTCCTTAAAACTCACCTCTTTGCAGGAATTATTTAGATGTTTTTGCATCACATTGCTCTGAATAATAAATATGCATTGTGTAATTGAATTTTGTTTGATTTAGCAAAGTCTTTAACATTTAATTCACCAAATTTCAGCCCACTTATCTACATTTTCCTTAGCTTTTTCATATCAACTAAGCAGTAAAATATGAAATTTTATTCTCTTTATTGCGTGTATTTTTGTTTTATATACTTTTTTACTGATTCAATTTAATATTTTGATTTTCAAGGAATATCAGGTATGTTCAGTGATTCAATGATTTACCTTTGTTGCACAAGATGCTGTTTAGTTTTGGGGTTTTTTGACTTTTTTTTCTCATCTTTAGGCTTGGAGTATTACCTATCATAGCTGGCTCACCTTTGTCTTATTGATCTGGTCCTGTATTCTCTGGATGGTGCGAAATCGGCGGCGATATGCCATGCTCACATCTCCATTCATGGTCTTCTATGGAAATGTTCTCTTAACCCTGCAATATATCTGGAGTCTTGACCTTACAGAAGAAGAACTTCCTCAGTTAACAGGAGTCTTACAAAAGATGAAGACAACCCCATGTGTCGAACTAAGTTCAAAGGTTGGCTTTAATGAAACAAGATCTTAAAATTAACTTTTGTGGATGTTTGTCTGCAACTTCTAAAATGTTTAACTGAAATTCCATTTTCTGCTATTTTGTAAAGTCTTTTAATCTGTTTATAATGGATAGGTGGATAGGTATGATGACCTATCATTGTGCTGCCAGTCTGGTCATCTAATAAGTGGCTAATAATCGAAATGATGTGGGATCAAACTCCAGTATTCAGTTTAAGAAATGAATTCCAGTTCTGAAAATGTGGAAATAAAATAAATTGATAAACATGACTGCAGATGTAGGCTATTTGGCCCTTCAAGTCTACTCTGCCATTAAACAAAATGATGGCTGATCTTCTACTTCAGCTTCTTACTCTTCAAGTCATAGAGTCATCAGTACGGAAATGGACCCTTCAGTCCACGCTGACCATGTTCTCAATCTAAACTAGTCCCACTTGCCTGTACCTTACCTGTACCATTCCAATCCTCTCTTATTCATGAACTTATCCAAATGTCTTTTACATGTTGTAACTGTACCTGCATCTACCACTTTGTCTAGCAGTTCATTCCAAACACTAACAACTGTTTCTAAAACAAAAGTTGCTTTCATTACCCTTTTAAATCTTTCTCCTCTCACATTAAAAATATGCCCAAAAATATAGTTTTGAACTCCCCACACTAGGGAAAAGACCCTTGTCATTCACCTTATCTATGCCCCGCATGATTTTATAAATATCAACAAGGTCACCCCTCAGCCTTCTATGCTCCATTCTTTCTAATCTATTTTTACATCTCAAACTATCCATTCCTGGCAACATTATGGTAAATCTTTTCTGAACCCTCTCCAGTTTAATAATATCCTTCCTATAACAGTGTCCAGAACTGCACACAGTGCTCCAGAATATGGAGTTTAATTTAGTTAAATGTGATGTGCTGCTTTTTGAAAAGGCAAATCAGGGCAGGACTTGTACAATTAATGGTAAGATCCTGGGTAGTGTTGCTGAACAAAGAGACCTTGGAATGCAGGTTCATAGTTCCTTGAAAGTGGAGTCACAGCTAGATAGGGTACTGGAGGAGTTCAGTATGCTTGCCTTTATTGGTCAGTGCATTGAGTATAGGATTTGGGAGGTCATGTTGCAACTGTACAGGACATTGGTTGGGCCACTTTTGGAATACTGCATGCAATTCTGGTCTCCCTGCTACAGAAAGGATGTTGTGAAACTTAAAGCAGTTCAAAAAAAGATTTACAAGGATGTTGCCAAGGTTAGAGGGTTTGAGCTATCGAGAGGCTAAATAGACTGTGGAGGCATGGTGGCTCAAAGGCTAGCACTGCTGCCTCACAGCTCCAGGGACCCACTCTGGGGTGACTATCTGTCTGTGTGGAGTTTGCACATTCTCCCCGTGTCTGTGTGGGTTTCCTCTGGGTGCTCCGGTTTCCTCCCACAGTCCAAAATGTGCAGGGTAGTTGAATTGACCATGCTAAATTGCCCATAGTGTTCAGGGATGTTTAGGTTAGGTGAGTTAGACATGGGGAATGTAGGGGTAGGAGAATTGATCTGGGTGGGATGCTCTTCGGAGACGTGGTGTGGACTTGCTGGGGTGAATGGCCTGTTCCCACGCTGTAGGGATTCTAAGTTCTATTTTCCCCCAGAGTGTCAGAAGTTGAGGGTTGACCTTATAGAGGTTTATAAAATCATGAGGGACATGCATAGGCTAAATAGACAAGGTCTCTTCCCTGTGGTGGGGGTCTCTAAAACTAGAGGGCATGGGTTTAAGGTGAGAGGGGAAAGACTTAAAAGGGACCCAAGGGGCAACATTTTCATGCAGAGGGTGACATGTGTCTGGATGAACTGGCAGAGGAAGTGAAGTTTGATACAATGACAACATTTAAAAGGCATCTGGGATGGGCATATGAATAGGAAGGGTTCAGAAGGATATGAGCCAAATGCTGGCAAATGGGACTAGATTAATTGAGGATATCTGGTCGGCATGGACAAGTTGGATTGAAGGGTCTGTTTCTCTGCTGTATACCTCTATGACTCTAAGATCTCTTCAATATTCTGAACAACCTCATCATGACATCCTAACTCAAAGGTCTGAGCAATGAATACTCTCCCCATATATTTTATTTCCTTGTACCCCTAAAACTAATTGATCTCTGAATTGAGTATACTGAAGGAGTGGGAAACCACAGCGCTCTTGAGAATTCCAACAGCTCCTAATCGTTTGGGTACAAAAATTTCTCCACAACTCAATCTTAAATGGTTTACCTCATGTTCTACATCTACAATGCCTTTTTCTAGAATTTCCAGGCAGGGGCAAAATTTTCCTAGCTTCTAAGCTGTAAAGCCCCGTAAGAATTACATTTGTTCCAATTTGAGCATCTGTCATTCTTCAAGACTTAATGGAATATAGGTTTAGTTGATCCAATCTCTTCTCACTGGGTAATCCATTCACTCCAGTAACTGGTCCAGTGAATATTTGTTGCAGTCTTTTTCTTTATTCATTAAAAATAAAGTTTTTCAAATAAAGTACATTTAAAGATTCTAAATCAATTCTGTATAGTCTCTGCAGAGGCAGAAGAAAACAAACAAAACATTGGAATTTTGACGTTTCCCAGTCTAGTGTTTGTAACAAGGTCAGCTAATTCATAGAATGACTTCTGTGATTGGGGCAGTTTAACTGCTGCAATCAAGGAACCCTGGTTAACATATAAAAAGGGCGGGAGTGTCAGAGACTGAAATTCTGGTGCCTGACTCTGTATGAGGCACTACTATAGCCAAGGACTGTTCATGTGTAAACAAAGGGTGACTTGATAGGATATCAGCCTCTGGAGTTTTTATACCTAAAGTTTCTCTGCAACTGCAAAAACTAAGGCATTTTTACTTACGCAGAAAGTTATTTCTATTCATTTGAAGGCAATGAGAAAACCTCACAACTAAACAAACCCACATTATACTTTGGCAGAAAGACCTTAGATCATGGTCTTTCCTCACTGCACCTTGGCAGCAGCTGTCCCAGACTTTTGTGTGACCCTCAGCACATAGTCTGGACCTTGGAATGTGCCAGTCTGCAACTCTTAGTTGAGGTCAATTCTTTACACTGCAACACTAAGTTTTAACAGAGCCAAAGAGCATCTTTCACAGAGTTGATGGTACTCCACGAGCAGTTGATGTTAGTCTTAGTCATGGAGTTGCTCGGGATAGACCTTGACAAAAACCATTGCGTTACTTTCTGGACCTTCTTTGCAAAGGCACATTACTGAAGGAGATGTGTAACAAGGGTCAACTTTCCTGCTCCTCTGATACTGCCTGGCCTGCTGTGCTCCTCCAGCTCCACACTGTGTTATCAATAGACACCCAACCCAGCAAGCTTCATTATGCTGTACTGCTCTCCATTGTGCTGTGCTACTCTCCATTACCATTGATGCTAATTCATTCTTGACCTGTACAAGCTTACATTCATTTGCAACTGATTCTCCTTGTAAATGCAGGTGCTAAAGGCACTTTTTAAACTTCTATGAAGAAGGGACCAGCACTGGAGATACCGGCCCCAACTCCAGTGGAAGCATAGACCATAGATATAGGAGCAGAATTAGGTCATTGGCCTGTCGAGCCTGCTCTGCCATTCAGTCATGGCTGTTATGCTTCTCAACCCCATTCTCCTGCCTTCTCCCTATAACCTTTGATCCTTTGCTTCATCTAATTAAGACATGGGAGTGCAATCTAGTAAGCATGTCTCCACAAGCAGTTGAGGAAGAAACATCTGAGGGCTCTAGCACTCAGACAAATAGGCAAGGCATTTACTGAGCCCAACAGAAGATGTGCCCCTGTCTGCAGCCATTAATGACTTTGTCAGTAGGCAAAGACAGGCACAAAAACAAGTGGTGAGATGATTTGTCACTTGAGGGGAGATATACCTTATTAAATGCTTGATTGACACTGTGGTTTACTTCATTAATATTCAGCTTCCTGTCAAATGCACCAAACAAGCTAGATATCAAAATTACATGGACAGTTGAGGAGTAACGGGCAACTTTAGCTCACCTCTCATTCCATAGCATCTACATGTTGGACAGCATCATTGACCAGAAACATTGGCACCTGTCATGTGTCTGCATCTAAGAACCCTCAATACATCTCTCCGATCAACTTTGAGAGGATGTTTCTACATTTCATTACTGCACCTTGCCCTTCACCAAGAACTAACATTGTAATACTGCTGCAAGGACACTATAAGCTCAGGGACATGCAGCCAGTTCATGGATTAGATCAGGCTGCATCTGAAAAAGGGTGACTGGACTCGAAACCTTAACTCTGATTTCACTCCACAGAAGCTACCAGACTGCTGAGATTTTCCAGCAATTTCTGTTTTTGATTCAGATTTCCAGAATCTGCAATTCTTTTTGGCTTTTCGCATCTGCAACCTGTTTGTTTGCTGTCATAGCGTTCACTCACTCTGAGCCTACCTGGATGCACACAGCAACCTTGCCTTGCATTGCTTTGTCCTGACTTTTTGCACTTTGCCCCCTAAACCGGAGCTACCCGGCTCACGGTCCAGCTATATTTCCCTGCTGTTTAGAGCAGACACAAGGCAGGAAGCTTGGCATAGTTGTCAGCAGTCTTCAGTCAATGGATATAACCTTCAATTAAGGGCCCTGGCATTGGAAGTCAAGCCAGTCTCATTAGCAGTCCAGGGGCTTGGACAGTCAGCCGCTCAAGATATTTAGAATCAGGATGCTCTCCATATAAGACGTAAGGAGCCGAATATCAGGTAGCTACCACCCATCTTTACTTTTTCTGTCCTACTAGAGCTATTTTCCTCCTGGAATGAGAGAGAGGTGAGTATTAAGAGTGATGAAAGTAGGTGGCACAGGTGTTACTTTTGATGCAGGTAGGGACATATCACAAATGAGTGAGTAGGCAGTGCAGAGGGTATGCAGACTTAATGGCGTCAGAGGTTGGAGTCAGAGAGAGTGAGTGAAGGAAGGTATTGCAGCCAATAATAAGTGTATGAGGATAACCACAAACCTTGGTGGAAGGTGGGTACAGTAGCAGGGATAGAGTGAGTCTGAGCTATCGGAGATAAACAGAAGACATGGAAAAAGATCAGGAGTAGGCCATTCACTATGATCATGGCTGATAATCTAACCCTGTTCCTATTTACCCCCCATTACCCTTTGATCCCTTAACTCGTGAGAACTCTTATGTAACTTGCTAGACAGTATAGATTATGGGTTTGGAACAAAAACAGAAATTGATTGGAAAAGCTCGGCAGGTCTGTTAGCATCAGAATTAATGTTTCAAGACCAGTGACCCTTTCTCAAAACCTTCTAAAGAAGGGTCACTGAACCCAAAACATTAATTCTGCATTCTCTGCACGGATGCTGCCACACCTGCTGAGTTTTTCCAGTAATTTCTGTTTTTGTTCCAAACCCATAATCTGTACTGTCTAGCAAGTCAAACACAGCAGACACATAGGAAGATAGCTACCCCCTCCAGGTTGTATATCATTGTAACTGGAGCTATTTTGTCATTCCTTTGCTGTTGCTTGGTAAAAATTGGGGTACTCCCTCCTTAACAGCTTTGTTTTTGTACCTACATCACGTGGATGCTAGAGGTTCAGGAAGGTAGTTTATAACCAAGCGCAATAAGGGATTGTCTCCAAATTCTATCTCAAAGAAATGAACTGAAAATGCAGCAAATCTTCACATTTTGAAAAGTGTAGACATTTCTTATACCTTTGGTTATTTTTCTGTTCATAACGTTAAGAATATTCATATTTTATTTGATAGATCCTGTGTGCACTGACATTCTGGCTGCTACTCCGCCAATATATTACAGAGCGCCGAGAAGCAAAGAAACTCAAGGAATCTGCCTTATCAGAAGTTAAAGTAGAGGAATTAGGTAAATCTGAATCATAATCATTTATCGAGAAACTCTTTGTATGACAATGCCAAAGTTATTCATCAATGCAATAAATGTCTCGAAATTCTTTGCATGAAACTGATTATGAAAGAAATGATAGATTTTGGTCTTACCCACCTGGACAGTTTTGAGACATAGCAGATCACCAGACATCATATATGAGAATCAGGTGATTTCCTTAAAAGGGACTCATTTTGCCAGGTTACCACTGAGGCATTTGGTATCCAAAATAGAAATTTTGGGAATAGAAATTTGCTGTTTAAAAATTGACAAGTAACCCTTGTATTTCTTTTCTCATTTAGATGATGGCCAACAAGGAAAGGAGATAATGAAAGTCTTAGGAACCCTGGTGATGGGAATGTTTGTCAAGTATTGGATTTACGTTTGTGGTGGAATGTTTTTCTTCGTCAGTTTTGAGGGGAAGATTGTCATGTACAAGATTATATACATGATGTTGTTTCTGTTCTGCGTTGCTCTATATCAGGTACATATTTCTGGTAGTTTTATGATAGTGCTACATCTCGTATAAAATACAAAACTGCATATGTTACACAGATGAGATTCTTCAGCTATGGTAGTTATTAATTTTTCTCTTCTTTGCTCAATAATTACAGAATCCATATAATGCAGGTAGAGGCCATTCGGCCCATTGAGCCTGCACCAACCCTCTGAAGAAGAATGTTATAATAATATCTAGCAGTTGAGCGATAAATTATATTTTCCTCAAACTGTCCCCATACTGATTGTTTTATGCATACAGATTTGTTGTCAAATTACTGTTAAAAATGAATTAAAAATTATTGTTTCTGGTATTAAGTTGTACCTTGATCCTCTTTCTTTCTTTCCTCCAAAACTGGTTGACTGTTTTAACGAGACTAACTTAAAATACAGTTTGATTCTGCAACTAAAGAAGTTTTTAGTCTTTTTGTATACTTGTGAAATGACACCAGTTAATCTACAGGCAACAGACTGATAAGTTACATCGGAAATTTACTCTTGGCTAGGAAAACATTTCACCACCTCAATAATTGTTACTATAATGATCAAGAATGCTGTGTAAATTAATAATTGGTTAATTGGAAGTTTCCTATTCCATTCGTATAGTCATTATTCTCCAGCTAATTGTATCACTGAATGAATGCTAGAAGACAAAAAGCCCATCCAGAACTAACTCATGGATCAACAACGCTGTCATACCCTTTTCTTATAGTCTGTCTCTTGTCTGGTGAAATCAATAATGACAATAGGAGCGTAAAATGCTGCATCTTTGGAGATGGATACAGTGTAAACATTTCAGGTCAATCATCTATCACTGCAACTGAGAAAAGTTAGAAATGTAAATAGCTATTAATCAAGTGAAAGCACAGAGGGTAGAAAAAGAATACGAGGGAAGATTTGTGACAGGGTTTAAAGTGGGAGTGATTAAGTGACAAAAGAGTTAACATAGAACAGTACAGCACAGTACAGGCTCTTTGGCCCACGATGTTGTGCTGAACTTTTACCCTAATCCTAAGGTCTATCTAACCTCCACCCCTACCTTATACTATCATCCATTTGCCTATCTAATAGCCACTTAAATGCCCCTAATGAGGCCGACTCCACTACCTGCTCCGGCAATGCATTCCACGCCCCGACCACTCTCTGAGTAAAGAACCTACCTCTGACGTCTCCCCTATATCTACCTCCACTCACTTTAAAACTATGCCCCCTCGTAATAGCTACCTCCACCCTAGGAAAAAAGTCTCTGGCTGTCTACTGTATCTATACCTCTGATCATTTTTTACACCTCTATCAAGTCACCTCTCATCCTTTGTCGTTCTAAAGAGAAAAGCCCTAGCTCTCTCAACCTTTCCTCATAAGACCTTTCCTCCATTCCAGGCAACATCCTGATAAATCTCCTCTGCACCTTTTCCAACGCTTCCACATCTTTCCTGTAATGAGGCGACCAGAACTGGACACAATATTTCCAGATGTGGCCGAACCAGGCTTTTGTATAGCTGGAGCATAACTTCACAGCTCTTGAACTCAATCCCTCTATTAATGAAAGCTAACACACTATACACCTACTTAACAACTCTATCCACCTGGGTGGCAGCTTTCAGGGAACTGTGGACATGAACTCCAAGATCCCTCTGTTCCTCCACACTGCCTAGAATCTTTCTGTTAACCCTGTATTCTGCTTTCAAGTTTTTCTTTCCAAAATGAATCACCTCACACTTTTCAGGGTTAAACTCCATCTGCCACTTCTCAGCTCAACTCTGCATCTTATCAATGTCCCTTTGTAACCTAGAACAGCTCTCCGCGCTGTCCACAACGCGACCCACCTTTGTGTCGTCCGCGAACTTACTAAGGCACCCTTTCACTCCTTCATTCAAATCATTTCCAAAAATCACAAATAGAAGAGGACCCAGAACAGATCCTTGTGGTACACCACTCGTAACTGAGCACCATGTTGAATATTTTCCGTCCACTACCACCCTTTGTCTTCTAAGGATCAGCCAATTCTGAATTCAGTCTGCCACATTTCCCCCTATTCCATGCCTCCTTACCTTCTGCATGAGCCTACCATGGAAAACCTTATCAAATGCCTTACTTAAATCCATGTATACCACATCCACTGCTCTACCTTCATCCTCGTGTTTGGTCACCTCTTCAAAGAATTCAATAAGGTTTGTGAGGCATGATCTACCCCTCACAAATCCATGCTGACTATCACAAATCAAACTGTGCCTTTCCAAGTGATCATAAATCCTATCTCTCAGAGCCCTGTCTAATAATTTGCCCACCACTGACGTAAGACTAACTGACCTGTAATTTCCGGGGTTATCGCTGTTCTCTTTTTTGAACAAGGGAATGACATTTCCCCTCTCCAATCTTTCGGCACTATACCCATGGACAGTGAGGACAAAAAGATCATCACCAAAGGCCCTGCGATCTCTTCCCTCGCTTCCCATAGAATCCTTGGATAAATCCCATCAGGCCCGGGGAAATTATCTATCTTCAAGTTCCTCAAAATTCCTAGCACATCTTCCTTACTAACATCGACCTCCTCTAGCCTACCAGCCTGCTTCACACTGTCCTCCTCTACAACTAGGTCCCGCTCAGTTGTGAATACCACAGAAAATAATTCATTAAGGACCTCTCCTATCTCTTTAGGCTCCGTGCACAAATTTCCTTTACAATCCTTGATTGGCCCTACCCTTTCTCTGGTCATTCTCTTATTCCTCACGTACATGTAAAAAGCCTTGGAGTTTTCCTTGATCCTATCTGCCAAGGTTTTCTCATGCCCCCTTATCGCTCTCCTAAGCCCTTTCTTCAGCTCCTTCCTGGCTAACTTGTATCCCTCTGGAGCCTTTTACATTCCTTGTTTCCTAAACCTTACATAAGCATCCTTCTTCCTCTTAACCAGTCATTCGACCTCTCTTGAGAACCAAGGCTCCCTCACTTGACCGCATCTTCCCTGCCTGCTAGGGACAAACATTTCGAGCACACACAGTATGCATTCCTTAAACAATCTCCACGTTTCAATAGTGCTCTTCCCTGACAGCATCTGTTCCCATTTTATGTTACCCAGTTCTTGCCTAACAGAATTGTAATTACCCTTCCCCCAATTATAAACCTTACCCTGCTGTATGTACCTATCCTTTTCCATGACTATTGTAAAAGTAACAGAGTTATGATCGCTACCGCCAAAATGCTCTCCTGCCAACAGGTCTAACACTTGGCCCGGTTCATTGCCAAGCACTAAATCCAAAGTGGCCTGTCCTCGTGTTGGTCGATCTACATACTGCGTCAGGAATCCTTCCTGAATGCACTGGACAAAATCCTCTCCATCTAAACTATTACAACTACAATGTTTCCAATCAATATTTGGAAAGTTGAAGTCACCCATGACTACAACCCTGTGACTGCTGCACCTTTCCAGTATCTCCCTCCCAATCCGCTCCTCCACTTCTCTGCAACTATTAGGGGGTCTGTAAAAAAAAACCCAACAAAGTGACTACTCCTTTCTTGTTCCGGACCTCAACTCAAACTGACTCTGTAGACATATCATTCTCATTTAGTTGGTTGTGCAAGGCTAAAGGAAGTGTTAATGGAACGACTACAGAGACAAACAGTTTACAGGAAATGTAAGTACGAGACTAATAATCAGTTGCTATCAGAAAGGAAAAAAAATGAACTGGCCATCTCTGGCAAAATGCTATCCTAAGTCTCGCTGCCAAATGGGGTCACTGACTCCTCCCTTCACTTCCTTGACATCTGTTTCCATTTGTGGAAATAGGCTGGCTACCAATATCCATTGCATACCCACTAACTTCTACTGTTACTTGAACTGTACATTCTCACGTTCTGCTTTCTATAAGGACACTATTCCATTCTCTCAGTTTCTCTATTTCCATTGCATCTGTTCTGATAATGCCACCTTACGCAGGGCACTTCAGAAATGTTGACCTTTATTTTCAACCAAGGATTTCTGCTACCACAGTTGACAGGTCCGGCCTACATGTCACTCCAGACCCACAGCAATGTGGTTGACTTGTAACTGCCCACTGGGCAATTAGGGATGGGCAGTAAATGCTGCCTAGCCAGAGACGCCCTCATCCCATGAATGAATAAAAAAAAATTCTTTTAAGGTTCAGTTGGCAGCTATGAAAACAAATGCAATGTTAGCAATCATTTCAAGAGGGCAGGAAAACAAGATCAGAGTTGTACTGCAGAGGCTGTTTAGGGCTCTGGTCAGACTGCATTTGGAATATTGTGAGCAGTTTTGGGCCCCATTTCTAAGGAAAGATATGCTGACATTACAAGGGGCTCCAGAGGAGGTTTACAAGAATGTCCCCAGGGATGAAGGCCTTGCATATGAGAAGCAGCTGAAGATTCAGAGTCTGTACTTCAGTTGACTTTAGAAGGAGGATCTTGTTCCAGTTTACAGGATACCGAGAGGCTGGGATAGAGTGGATGTGGAAAAGATGTCTCTATTAATAGGAGAGACTAGGATCTGGGGCCCAGCTTCAGGGTGAAGGGGATGACTCTTTAGAACTGAGATGAGGAGGAATTTCTTCAACCAGAGGGTGGTGACTTTGTGAAACATTATGCCACAAAGGGCAGTGGAGGCCAAATCATTGAGTGTATTTAAGATAGAGTTACATAAGTTCTTAATTAGTAAGAGGATCAAGGGTTATGAGAAGGCAGGAGAATTGGATTGAGAAACCATATTGAATGGCAGAGCAGACTTGATAGGCTGCATGCCTAATTCTCCTTCTATATCTGATGATCTTCTGGCCTTAAAGTGAACATGCGGATTCAGTTGGCAATTAGGAAGGCAAATGCAACGTTAGCATTCATTTTGAGAGGGCTAGAATACAAGAGCAGGAATGTATTGCTGAAGCTGTATTAGGCTGTGATCAGACCGTATTTGGAATATTCTGAGCAATTTTGGGCCTTGTATTGAAAGAAGGATGTACTGGCCTTGGAGGCAATCGAGAGGAGGTTCACAAGAGTTATCCCAGGAATGAAGGGCTTGCCCTATGAGGAGCAATTCAGAAATCTGGGTTCTATACTTAATGGAGTTTAGAAGGATCAGAAGGTATCTCATTGAGACTTAAAGAATACTGAGAAGCCTTTATAGAGTTGATATGGAGAAGAAGTCTCCACTAGTAGGAGAGACTAGGATCCGAGTACACAGCATCAGAGTGGAGTGACAATCATTTAGAACTGAGATGAGGTAAAATTTCTTTATTCAGAAGGTAATGAATGCTGTGGAGGCCAGTTGTTCAATGTCTTTAAGACAGAGATTGATAGGTTTTTGATTAGGGGCCTAGGCTTACAGAGAGAAGGCAGGAGAATGGGATTGAGAAACATATCAACCGTGATTGAATGGCAAAACAGACTGAATGGCCTAATTCTGCTCCTTTACCTTATGGTCGTATGATTAATCAAGAGGAAGAAATTAGACTATGGGGGGAAGCTAACTAGGAATGTAAAAATGGACAAGAGTTTCTACAGGTATTTAAAGAGGAAAAATGTAAGTAATAAGGTGGTCAGAGGGGAGTTTAAATACCCAAATATTAATTGGAGTAGTTTAGTGTGAGAGTTATGGACCAAGCAAAATTTTTAAACTGCATACAGTGAAACATTTTAGCCAGTACATAAAAAGGGAAGGGCAATTCTGGATCTAGCATTCAGAAATGAGCATTGGCAGATGGAAGATGTATCAGTAAGGGAGCATTTTGGAAATAGTGACCATAACTCAGTTATATTTAGAATCATTATGGAAAGGATAATAATGGCTGGATATAAAAATTCAAAACTGACAAAAGACTAATTTTGGCCTGCTGTGTTCATCCAGCTCTACACCTTGTTATCTCAGATTCTCCAGCATCGGCAGTTCCTACTATCTCTGAAAAGACTAATTTTACTAAGATAAGTGACGACTTACTCTAAATGACTAGGAGAGCTATTTGTAGATAAAATTGTGAATGTAAAGTAGGATTCATTGAAGGAGAAAATAGGGAGTGTCCAGGGCAAATATATTTCTAAAAACAAGACGTGGATCCAAAACTGAAACAAGAGAATCCTATGACAGATACCGAGGGCTGAAGCTGGCAGGGAAGTATAAACTGTGCATGGAGAGACATAAAAAAGAATGTAGGAAAGCTATGAAAATGAATGATAGTACTTTACTGTGTAGAATAAAGGAAAATCCAAAAGGTTTTTTTTAAACATATGAAGATCAAGAGATTAACTAAAAAAAGAGTTGGGTCTATTAGGATTCATAGGGTCAATGTGTGTCATAATACTAAGGAGAAGAAACCAGCCATTTGGACTGTTGAGTCTGTTGTGCCATCCAGTGAGATCGTGGCTAATCTGAGAAACCTCACCTCCACTTTCCTGCCATTGCTCCTTAACTCTTTATGACCTTACTGATTAAAATTCCGACTACATTAGTCTTGAACATTCTTATTGACCCAGTCCTACAGCCCTCTGCAATAAAGAATTCCACAGATTCACAATCTTTGGAGAGAAGAAATTTCCACCAATTCTCCCACATGGGGATACGTCTCCATATATACATTATCAAGCCCTGTAAGAATCTTATGATTCAAATAGGTCTCCTCTCATTCCTCAAAACGCCAATCAATGAAACTACAACATATTCAATCTCTCCTCAAAAGAAATTGTCTCCATACCTGGAATCAACCAAGTGAACCTCCTCTGGACTGCCCACAATGCCAGTAGATAAGGGACCAAAACAGTTCACAGTATTCTAGGTGTGGTCTGACAATGTCTTATACAGGTTTAGCAAAACTTCTTTTTTTTAAATAGTCTTTTCCCTTCGAAATAAAGGCTAACGGTCGATTCGCCTTCATCATTACCTACTGAAGTTGATTGCTAACTTTTCGCACTTCATGCTTTAGGACACCCAAATCCCTCTGTGTTGCGGCTTTCTGCAGTCTTTCCCTCATTAAATAATATTCAGCTCTTCTGTTCTTCCTGCCAAAGTGCATAACATCACATTTGTATCATATTCCATGTGCCAAAGTTTGGCAGTTTACACAACCTGTCCATGTGCCTCTGTAGATTCTTTGAGTCATCCTCGCTCTTCCCTTCCCACCTATTTTCTGTCATCCACAAAATTGACAAAAGCACATTCACATCTGTCATCCAAGTCATTAATAAATATTGTAAATAATTGTGGCTTCAGCAATGATCTGTGTGACACTAGTAGGTACAGGTTGTCATCTTGAAAATGTACCTTTTAATCCATGCCTCTGTCTTCTATTAGTTAAGCATCTATCCATCTATTAATATGGCTGCAGCCAACTCCATGGGCTCTTACCTTATTAAGCACCTTTATGTACAGTATCTTGTCTAACACCTTTTAGAAATCTAAGTATGTGACATCTACTGGTTACCCTTTATCTATCCTGCTTTTACTCCCTCAAAAAACAAATTTGTTAGACATCATTTTTCCTTAGTGAAGAATCCGAGCCATACTGACTGAATTATTGCATTATGTATTTTCAAATGCTTTGCTACTATATTAGACTTTAACATTTTCCAAATGACAGACTTTTGGCTAACTGGCCTTTGGTAATATAGAAACAAAGAAAGTAGGTACAGGAATAGCCATTCAACTCTTTGAACCTGCTCCACCATTCAGTATAATCATGGATGAATATCCAACTCAGTAATTGTTTCCAGTTTCAATATGCTTAGACAGCCGAGAACCAGTTTCTTTGTAAATACTCATCAGCTCCTGATTGTCTGCACGTTGCAGGAATCCATAGCCACATTAAAAAATAAGTTCACAACAAGCATTGGATTCCTTGCTGTGAAATTTTGCAGCCATTGTGGCAAATTCCTGATTTTAAGAGCAGTTCTTTATCCCTGCAGTCTCAGTTTAAGATATAAAAATAAGCACAGTTCTGACATTATTTGAACACATTCTTCACCATGGTACCATCAAGCCAAAATGACATTTTGCCTACCACATGAAGGAATAATATGGCATATGAGTTTCATTGCTGAAGTGATGCTCTGTATGCAAGCCTAATGTCCCAATGTCTGGTGATTTGTATCAAACAATATGCCTCTTTGGCTGCAGCAGGCAGAGTGCTGACTGCACTCAACTGGCCTACTCTAACAAATCTCTGAAGATCATGACTAACACTAGATGTGATTCTGCTGTTGGATAAGGTTCATGCATAATTGTGACTGTCCTAAGGATTATACTGGAAACTAATCTGAGATTATCATTTGACCTGACCGTGTAATTCATATGCATATGCTAGAAGTTACGTACATGCACACACAAGACCCTGCTGTTTGTGTGTAAAAGCAAATATGTCCATACATTGCATCTATTATAGCTCATTAAAAATAGGAGAGGCATTTCAAAAGTGCACAGAGTGTAGGAGGTTGCTTAAAGAGGAAATTAGGAGGAATAACAGGGGTCACAAAATTTCTTTGATAGATCAAGGAAAACCAAAGGCTTTTTATTTGTATATTAATAATAAAAGGATTACCAGGGAAAGCGTGGGACCTACCAGAGACCCAAAGGGGCAATTTGCACATGGATGAGGTCTTAAAGGAATACTTCTCATCTGTATTCACAGAGGAGAAAGACATTGTATCTGGGAATTTCAGTTGGGATGGTGAGGTTTTAGAACATTTTAAAATTAGTAAGAAGGAGATATTAGATATTCTCGCGGGCATACAGGTGCCCAACTCCCCAGGGCTCAGATGTATTTAATACTTCGCCAGTGAAGTGCCAGATGACTGGAGGATAGCTAATTTGGTTCCTTTTTTCAAGAAACACAGCAGAGATAAACCAGGTAATTACAGCCTAGTTAGTCTGACATCAGTTGTTGTGAAATTATTGGAAAAATTTCTGAAGGACAGGATTAATCCATACTTGGAATTACAGGAACTGATCAGAGATATTCAGCATGGATTTGTTTGAGGGAGATCCTGTCTGACTATTTAATTGAGTTTTTTTGAAAAGATGACTAAATAAATTGATAGGGGTAGTGCAGTTGACATGTTATACATGGACATTGATAAGGCCTTTGACAAGGTCCCACATGGAAGATTGGTCCAAAACGTAAGAGCCCATAAGATCCAAGGCAAATTCACAAACTGGCTGCAAAATTAGCTTACAAATAGAAGGCAAAAGATGATCGTAGAGGATTGTTTTTATAATTAGAAGCCTGTGGCCCGCAGTGTACCAAAGGGTTTGGTGCTGGGATCCATGGTGTTTGTTACGTACGTTAATTTCAAGGATATAATTAGTAAGTTCGCAGATGATATGAAAATTGATGGTGTTGTTGATAGTGTGGAGGATGATCTCAGGCTACAGTCTAACGTTGATGAGCTAGTAAATTGGGCAGAGCAAAGGCAGATGGAATTTAATCCCAATAATTGTGAGGTGATGCATTTAATAAAGGATATACACAGTGTACGATGATAGCTCCTTAGGAATAAAAGAACTATGGTGTACGTGTCCATAGATTCTTGAAGATTTCAGCACAGGGTGCTGAAGAAGGCATACAATAGGATATTGCCTTCATTTGCCTGGGAACAAGGACATCTTGTTATAACTTTATGAAACATTGGGCCATAGACAGAATACTGTGTACAGTTGGTTGCCACACACTATTGGAAGGATGTGATTACACTGGGGAGAGTGGAGAGGTGATTCTCCGGGATGTTGCCTGGGATGAAAAGCCTCAGTTATGAGGAGGGACTGGATAGGCTTGGTTTATTTTTCTTGGAGAAGAGGAAGCTGAAGGGGATCTGATTGATGTTTCCAAAATTGTGAGAGGCACAGACAGAATAAATTGTGAGAATCTCTTCCACATTGCGGACATGTCTAAGTCCAGTAAGTGTAAGTTTAAGGTGAGGAGTAAATGGTTTAGAGGAGATCTGAGGATTTTTTTTCCTCTCCCAGAGGTTGGTAGACATATGGAATATGTTGCCTTAGCAGATGATGTAGGCAGGTGCTCTCACAACATTTAAGGAGCTTCTGCTTAGGTACTAAAATGCCAGATCATAGTAAGCTATGGACCAAGTGCAGGTAAATGGCATTAGTGTAGTTTAATGTTTGTTGGTTGGTATGGACATAGTAGGCTGCAGAGCCTTGTTTCTATGCTATGTGACTCAATGACTATTATAATAAGACAAGCATCATTCCCTCATGACCCTGCCCTGATCTTTCAGAGTCTACCTGCATGGCTTGAATTTAATCTGCTAACTATGATTGACAATTACCAGTTCGTGCTGCATCTTCATGCCAATTATGGTGCAACTAATCAATACCATCTTCTCATTGTGTATAAATTGTTATTTCCTTTCTTTTGGTATCTTCTGTCCTAGTCATGAAGATGCAAGGCAGTAAATCAACGATTTAAAGATTTTTCCTAGAAATTAATCTCATGGAGGCCGAAACAGTTACAACCCAAACTCAATTTATGTCAACTTACCAATCAGCTAAAAGAACAAGCATGCCTAGGAGCTACTTTGTTGGTTTTTTAATTTCTATTGCTACTTCCATGATATATGGATGACATATTTGGAAAGCCATAATGTAATGGTATGCAAATGATTGAATTCTATTTTCTGATGTATTTTCGAGCCATAGCAATGGGGAAGTAGTTTGTCACAGGGCCCTGCTTTGCTGTAGTTGGTAGACAGTAGAAGTAAAATTTAAAACATCAGAGAATGAAATTAATTAAAAAGTGATCATATTCTTTAAGATCTTTTTCAGAAGTTTTAGCTTAATTCGTGTACTAGGTGCTACCCTATCATTCAGGAGGCATTATCTTGCATCCCACCACCTGCATGGGTAGGCAACACAAAATAAGCATCATGCAAAGTGTTGCAAAATTTGACCACAGAAAATCAGCAAGGATCAATAACAATATGCTGGGATACTGTGATAGCAAAAACCATCATAGAACATAGAACAGTACGGCACAGGAATGAGCCCTTCAGCCCACGATGTTGGGCTGAATATGACGCCAAATTAAACTAATCCCATCTGCCAGCCCTTGATCCATTTCCCTCCATTCTTTGCATGTTCATGTGCTTATCTGAAAGAACCTTAAATGCCCTTATCATGCCTCCATCACTGCTCCTGGCAGCGATTTCCAGACTCCTACCACTCCGTGTAAAAAAAAGCTTGCCCTTCATATCTCCTTTGAACTTTCTTCCTCTCATCTTAAATGCATGCTCCCTAGTATTTGACGTTTCAACTCTGGGGGAAAAAGATTCTGACCGTCAACCCTATCTCTGCATCTCTTAATTTTATCGACTTCTATCAAGTCTCCCCTCAGCCTTTGCCACTCCAGAGAAAGCAACACAAGTTTTTCTAGCCTTTCCTTATAGCTCATACCCTCTAATCCAGGCAGCATCCTCGTAAACTTCTTCTGCACCCTCTCCAAAGCTTCCACATCCTTCTTGTAATTTAGTGACCAGAATTCTACACAATACTCAGTGTGTGGCCTAACCAAATTCTTAAAGCTGCAACATGACATCCTGACTCTTGTACTTAGTTCCCTGACCACTAAAGGCAAACATGCCATATACCTTCTTTACGACCCTATCTAATTGTGTGGCGACTTTCAGGGAGCTATGGACTTGAACCCCAAGATCCCTCTGTACATCAATGATGTTCAGCGTCCTGCCATTAACCATACACTTTTCCTTAACATTTGTTCTCCCAAAGTGCAGCACCTCACACTTACCCGGATTAAACTCCATCTGTCATTTCTCCGGCCATATCTGCAACTGATCTATATCCCACTGTATCTTTTGACTACCTTCTATACTATGCATAATTCTACCAAACTTTGTAAGTTTGCAAACAATACAAACACACCATTTACATTTTTATCCAAGTCATTTATATATATCACAAACAGCAGAGGTCCCAGTATGGATCTCTGCAGAACACCACTAGTCACAGACCTCCAGCCAGAAAAATACTCTTCCGCCACTGCTTGTATGGCCAAGCTAATTCTGAATCCAAGTGGCCAAGTCACTGTGGATCCTATGCATCTTAATCTTCTGGATGAGCCCACCATGAGGGACCTTTTCAAAAGCCTTTCAAAATCCATGTAGACAACATAGATTGCTCTACCCTCATCGATTGCCGTCATCTCTTCCTCAAAAAATTCAATCAAGTCGCTAAGACATGACCTATCCCACACAAAGCCATGCTGACTGTCTCTAATTAGGCCATGCTTTTCCAAAGGCATGTAAATCCTATTCCTGTGAATTCTCTCCAATAGCTTTCCAACCACCAATGTGAGACTCACTGGTCTATAGTTTCCTGGATTATCAACTGTTTCCCTTCTTGAACAGATGAACAACATTAGCCATTTGCCAGTCCTCTGGGACCTGTCCAGTGGCTAGTGAGGATACAAAGATCTTGGTCAAGGCCCATCATACAATTACTTTACGTCAAATTGGCTAATGAAAGGCAGATACAAATTACTAAGAATTATTTCTGTCTTTAACAAATCCAGTAGGAAGATACAATCAAAAAACGTGATTAGGATAGCAGCTTTGTAAGCCTGATTTTTCACTATTACTTTGTGAATGTAATAACCCAGGAGAAGTCTAGCATCACAAAATTACAACTGTTGTACCACTTGATTGTTCTACACTGCAATTAAGATTTATTTTAGCGACTGATGTAAGGGGATACAATGAATTTACATATCATAATTAGCTATGTTCTATAATCCAATTTTATTTGATATTTTGTATTTATAGAGGCATTTTTTTCAGGTGCATTATGATTGGTGGCGGCGGATTCTGAAATATTTTTGGATTATCGTTGTTTCCTATACTATGCTGGTCTTGATCCTCGTGTACACCTATCAGTTTAAGTCATTCCCAGATCTATGGCAAAATATGACAGGAATGGATATTGAAAAGTGAGTAACCAAAAATGTATAATAGAAGATATTTTATACAACAGTCTAAAATATTGTTTTATTTTATTTCAAATGGCTGTTTAATTTCAGAAATACATTATAATTGCTCAGATAAGTGCACAGTTATTGAGTTGAGTGGAACTGTACGTAACATTAGGTATGATATTTAATAATACTGCAAAGAATAAGAAAGGTAGCCCCAATTTCTCAGTACAATTATAACAAGTAACAAATGTTAGCTTACCAGGAATATCCACATGCTGAGAATTAAGTTAATAGAAGATACAAACCTGTAAACAGAAATAATTGTTACTATTCAAAATGCCAAAGTGAATATGTTTCACATGTAGTATGCATTGGATTATGATTCAATTGAAACATAATAAAAAAATGAAACTTGTTACTGTGTACATACACAATGATAAGCAAATAAATATACATTTTTGCTGTACAGCAATGAAAAACAGCTCTGCATTCTACATTAGAAACAATTACTTTTGTTAGAACTGCTTATTTTGGTCAGAACATGATTTGAACATGTTACTTTCAAAACCTTATACATTATATTATTATATATGTTATATAATTCTTCTCATTAAAGGTTGAAGGATCTTGGATTAGAACAATTCTCTGTTGCAGATCTATTTACCAGCATTTTTATCCCAACATCTTTCTTGCTGGTCTGTATACTACATCTTCATTATTTCCATGATCGTTTTCTTGAGCTCACTGATCTAAAAGCGGTTACCAGCAAACAGGAAAGCAGCATATACAGGTAAGAAACAGTGTCGAATATTTTGACAAATCGGTCATTTGGGCTGAATATTTCTTGATATGGTTTCCCTGCGGCTTCATTAACGTATCCTGACATTGTCATTCCAAATATATGTCATACTTTAATTGTAAATATCTAAATTTTAGCTGTCTTTGATTACTTAGGATTTAAAGTATAATGAAATATTATTGCTTCTTACCATTTTACTTGTTAAAGTTATTGAAATAAAAAGGCTTAGTGGACAAGGTTAGATTGCCCCTTCAGCACTTGGCTATAAACCTGATGAACAGAACAGATCTGGTAGAATCCCAAACCATTTATGTATTTTTGATTTCAATGCAGTGAAAATTAGGCAGGTTCTACAATGGTCAGGTGATGAACATAGTTAATTTGGAAAGAACATGTTATAATTATGACTTACAGCCAAAAAATATATAATCATAGAAAATAAGATCAAGAGTAGGCCATTTGATCCATTGAGCCTGCCCACCATTCAACACGATAATTACTGATCCTCTATCTCAGCACCATATTCCTTCTCTTTCTCTCTGTTCCTGGAGTCCTTTAGTATGAAATCCTTCGCAATGGCATGGAGGCTCAGTGATTAGCACTGTTGCCTCACAATGCCAGGGACCAGGTTTGATTCCACCCTCAGGTGACTTTGTGGAGTTTGCACATTCTCCCTATGTCTACGTGGGTTTTCTCTGGGTGCTTCAGTTTCCTCTCACAGTCCAAATATATGTAGGTTAGGTGGATTGGCCATGTGAAATGCAGGGTTACAGGAAAAGGTAGAGGGTGGGTTTGGATGTGATGCTCTTTACAGGGTGTGGACTCGATGGGCTGAATGGCCTGCTTCCACACTGTAGGGATTCTGTGGTCCATGAAAAACCTAACATTGATCTTTCTGGTCTGTTGTAATAATTGAGCATATTTGTTGGAAATATATGCAATCTATTAATAGTAAATGATTGAATATTTTAGCCCTTTTTGACTAAAGATCTGAACAAAATTATGATTAAATAATTTATATATTGCACTATGCACAAAGAGATGGTATTTAATACATTGAGATAAGTCTTTTGTCCAATCCCAACAGGAGGCAGTGGTGTAGCAGTACTGTCACTGGACTGGTAATCTGGTTATCTAGGCGAGTGCTCTGGGAAAATAAAAACAAACTGCCATGGATGCTGAAAATCTAAAAATAAAAACAGAAAATTACTGGAGAATCTCAGTAGGCCTTGCAGCATCTGTGGAGAGAGAATTAGAGTTAACATTCGAGTCTGATTCAGATTTGGAAGAGATTAGATGTGGTGAAAGACAGTCATATCAGAGTTGAGAGTCATATAACAGATGCTACCAGACCTTCTGAATTTCTCCATCACTCTGTTTTTTAATGCCCTCAGGAATTGTTCTTCATCTATATAAATGATTTGGAGGTGAATTTAGGTGGCATGCTTAGTAAGTTTGTAAGTGACACCAACATAAGTGGTGTAGTGGACAATGAAGAAGGTTAAAATTGAATCAGAGAT